>NC_060282.1:34437612-34803016 GCF_021613505.1 Equus quagga | reverse complement strand
TTGTAGTATGTTTTGAAGTCAGGGATTGTGATGCCTGCAGCTTTGTTCTTTTTCTTAGGATTGCTTTAGCAATTCAGGGTCTTTTGTTGCCCCATATGAATTTTAGGATTCTTTGTTTTATGTCTGTAAGGAATGTCATTGGGATTCTGATTCGGATTGTGTTGAATCTGTAGATTGCTTTAGGTAGTATGGACATTTGAACTATGTTTATTCTTCCAATCCATGTGCATGGAATGTCTTTCCATCTCTTTATGTTGTCATCAATTTCTTTCAGGAAAGTCTTGTAGTTTTCATTGTATAGGTCTTTCACTTCCAAGTGAAAGGTATTCCTCCCCAAGGTATTTCATTGTTTTTGTTGGAATTGTGAATGGTAATGTGTTCTTGAGTTCTTTTTCTGTTAGTTTGTTGTTAGAGTATAGAAGTGCTACTGATTTACGTAAGTTTATTTTATGCCCTGAAACTTTGCTGTAGTTGTTGATCATTTCTAAAAGTTTTCCAATGGATTCTTTGGGGTTTTACAAATATAGGATCATGTCGTCTGCAAACAGTGAGCGTTTCACTTCTTCCCTCCTATTTGCATTCCTTTTATTCCTTTCTGTTGCCTAATTGCTCTGGCCAAAACCTCCTGTACTATGTTGAATAAGAGTGGACATAGAGGGCATCCTTGTCTCTCTTGTTTTCAGGGGGCTGGTGCTCAGTTTTTTGCTCATTGAGTATGATGTTGGCTGTGGATTTGTCATATATGGCCTGTATTGTGTTGAGGTAATTTCCTTCTATCCCAATTTTGTTAACAGTTTTTATCATAAATGGCTATTAGATCTTGTCAAATGCTTTCTCTGGATACATTGAGATGATCATGTGGGTTTTATTCCTCAATTTGTTGATATGGTGTATCATGTTGATTGATTTACAGATGTTGAACCATCTCTGTGTCCCTGATATGAATCCCACTTGATCATGATATATGATCCTTTTGATGTATTGCTGAATCCAGGTTGCCAAAATTTTGTTGAGAATTTTTGCATCTATGTTCATCAGCGATATTGGCCTGTAGTTCTCCTTTTTTGTGCTGTCCTCGTCAGGCTTTGGTATCAGAGTGATGTTGGCCTCATAGAATGTGTTAGGAAGTGTTCCATCCTCCCTAATTTTTTGGAATAGCTTGAAAAGGATAGGTATTAAATCCTCTCTGAAAGTTTGGTAGAATTCCCCAGGAAAGCTTTCGGGTCCTGGGTTTTATTCTTTGGGATGCTTTTGATTGCTGTTTCAATCTCTGTCCTTATGATTGGTGTGTTCAGATTGTCTGTTTCTTCTTGACTTAGCTTTGGGAGGTTGTAAGAGTCTAAGAATTTATCCATTTCTTCTAGGTTATCCATTTCTTTGGTGTATAGTTTTTCTTAGTATTCTCTTATAATATCTTGTATTTCTATGGAGTCTGTTGTTATTTCTCCTCTTTCATTTCTGATTTTGTTTATGTGAGCTTTCTGTCTTTTTTTCTTTGTAAGTCTTGCTAGGGGCTTTTCAATTTTATTTATCTTCTCAAAGAACCAGCTCTTTGTTAACTTTCTACTGCCATTTTTGTTTCAATAGCATTTATTTCTGCTCTGATTTTTATTATTTCTCCCCTTTGTTGACTTTAGGCTTTGTTTGTTCTTCTTTTTCTAATTCAGTTAGGTGTAATTTGAGATTGCTTATTTGGGATTTTTCTTGTTTGTTAAGGTGTACCTGTATTGTGATGAATTTCCCTCTTAATACAGCTTTTGCTGTATCCCATATGAGTTGGTATGGCATGTTATCATTTTCATTTGTCTCCAGGTATTTTTTGATTTCTTCTTTAATTTCTTCAGTGATCCATTCCTTGTTCAATAGCACATTGTTTAGTCTCCACATCTTTGTGCCTTTCTCAGCTTTTTTCTTGTAATTAATTTCTAGCTTTATAGCATTATGATCGGAGAAGATGCTTGTTATTATTTCAATGTTTTTAATTTATAGAGGCTTGTCTTGTTTCCCAACATATGGTCTATCCTTGAGAATGTTCCATGTACACTTGAGAAGAGTGTGTATTCTGCTGTTATTGGATGGAGTGTTCTATATATGTCTATTAAGTCCAACTGTTTTAGCTTTTTGTTTAATTCCACTGTTTCCTTGTTAATTTTCTGTCTGGATGATCTGTCCAATGCTGTGAGTTGGGTGTTGAGGTCCCCTACTATTATTGTGTTATTTTTGATATCTTCTTTTAGCTTTGTTAATAGTTGCTTTATGGACTTTGGTGCTCCTGTGTTGGGTGCATAGATATTTATAAGCGTTATTTCTTCCTGATGTAGTGTCCTTTTGATCATTATATATTGCCCCTCTTTGTCTCTCTTTACCTGCGTTATCTTGAAGTCTACTTTGTCTGATATAAGTATTGCGACACTTGCTGTCTTATATTTGCCATTAGCTTGGAGTATTGTCTTCCACCCCGTCACTCTGAGCCTGTATTTGTCATTGGAGCTGAGATGTGTTTCCTGGAGGCAACAAATTGTTGGCTCTTGTTCTTTAATCCATCTTGCCACTCTGTGTCTTTTTATTGGAGAGTTCAATCCATTTACACTGAGGGTGATTATTGATGTATGAGTGCTTAATGCTATCGTTCTGTCACTAGTTTTCTGGTTTTCCTGCACTTCCTTTGTTTCTCGTCCTGTGTGTTTTGATCTACCCATTGATTACTGCAGTTTCTTATGCGGTGTTTCTTAGTTTTTTCCTCATTTATTTTTTGTGTCTCTGTTCTGCTTTTTAGTTTAGTGGCTACCCTGAAGTTTGTATTCATAATCTCATGCATAACATAGTCCACTTTCTGACGGCCTCTTATTTCCATAGTCTAAACTGATTCAGTCCCTATCCTCCTCCTCTCCTAAGTTATTATTCTCATATCTTATTCCAACTTGTGTTGTGAGTTTGTGATTAAAGTGACAAGTTTGTCTTTGTTTTTGGTGTTTTCCTTTCCTTTATCCTAATGCTATAGTTTAATATTTCCTATCCTATTCTGATTCTGTTTGTCTCCTTACTCTGTGTTTTGTGACCCCTTTCTCCCGTTTTCACTTTTTTCAGGTATGAGGGCCTTCTTGAGGATTTCTTTTGTGGGGGGTGGTCTCGTGGCTATGAAGTCCCTTAGCTTTTGTTTGTCTGGGAAAGATTTAATTTCTCCCTCATGTCTGTAGGATATTTTTGCTGGATAGAGTATTCTTGGCTGAAGATTTTTATGTTTTAAAGATTTGAATATGTCATTCCATTGTCTCCTAGCTTGTAAGATTTCTGCAGAGAAATCTGCTGATAGTCTAAGGGTTCCTTTGTAGGTTATTTTCTTCTGCCTTGCTGCCCTGAGTATTCTTTCTTTGTCATTCATTTTTTGCCAGTTTTACTACTATATGCCTTGCAGTAGGTCTTTTTACATTGACAAATCTAGGAGATCTGAAAGCTTCCTCCACACACATTTCTCTCTCATTCCCTAGATTTGGGAAGTTCTCTCCTATTATTTCTTTGAGCACACTTTCTGCTCCATTCTCCTCTTCACCATCTTGGATACCTATAATTCTTATGTTGCGTTTCCTCATTGAGTCAGATATTTCTTGGAGACTTTCTTCATTTCTCTTTAGCCTCAGTTCTCTCTCCTCCTCTGTCTGGAGCAATTCAACCTGTCTATCTTTGATTATACTGATTCGCTCATCTGTTGTGTCCACATGGGCATTCAGGGAACCTGCATTTTGTTTTATCTCTTCCATTGTGTCTTTCATCTCTAGTATTTCTGATTGATTCTTCTTTATAGTTTCAATCTCTTTTGTGAAGTAGCTCCTGAACTTGTTGAATTGTTTCTCTATATTCTCTTTTACCTCATTGAGTTTTTTGACGATCGCTATTTTGAATTCATTGTCATTTAGTTTACTTATTTCTGAGTCCTCAGGACATAATTCTGGGTATTTATTGTTTTCCCTGTGGTCTGGCATTTTGATGAATTGCCTGATGCTGGAACTATGGGTTTTGCCCCTTGCAGTTACAGCCTATCGCCACTAGATGGGGGTCAAGAGCCATGTATTCTGAGCCCTTCACCTTCAGATGAGATGGGTGGTATAGCACAGTGGTGGGGGAGGGTGTTTTCTTTTGGGCGCTGTCCTCAGTTTCCTCACTAGCTCTCGCTATCTCGTCTCCTGGGGTACTAGTTTGATAAGGTCACCCATGCAAAAGCTTTTGCCCTGTTAGAGGGCTTCCTTCTAGGCTGCAAGTGCACTAGGGAATCCTGGGTGATCCTGTGGATGCACGACCCCTCCACCACTCCTTCCCTCATGGAGCCTCCTGCGGCAGCGACCCCAGTCTTTAGGGGATGGAGCGTTCTCTCTTACCTCGTTCCAGCTCCTCCAAGGGGAGCTCCAGCCTCTCCGCCCTCTGTCATTTGGCTGCCGTGACTCTTTGGGGATTCCTTTGCTATTAGGATATTTTCTGTTGGAATATGGTTGCTCCTTTTTGTTGTATGTTGGAGGGGAGAGAGTCCCGGGCAAGCTCACTCCACCATGACACTGACATCAGTCTCTGAATTATAGCTTCTTTTTTTAAAAAATATTTTTTAGTGGTTGCTGAAGAGTTTGCAATGTACATTTACAACTAATCCAAGTCCACTTTCAGATAGTACCATGCCACCTCATGGGTAGTGCAAGTACTTTATAACAGAGTATTCCCAATTCCTTCCTCCTATACCCTAAAAATTGCTGTCAATTCATTTAATGTATCCATAAGCTATAATCACCACATACAATGCTACTACTCTTATTTTGAACAAACTTATCTATTAGATCCGTTAAGAATAGGGAAAATAAAAGATTTTATTTTACCCTCATTTATTCCTTCTCTAATGCTCTTCCCAGCTTTATGTAGATGTAAATTTCCAACTTATATCCTTTTCTTCTCCCTTTTTTTTTTTTTGAGGGAGATTAGCCCTGGGCCAACTACTGCCAATCCTCCTCTTTTTGCTGAGGAACACTGGCCCTGAGCTAACATCCATGCCCATCTTCCTTTACTTTATACATGGGACGCCTACCACAGCCTGGCTTTGTGCCAAGTGGTGCCATGTCCCCACCTGGGATCCGAACCAGTGACCCTGGTGCCGCCAAGAAGCAGAACGTGTGAACTTAACTGCTGTGCCACTGGGCCGGCCCCTTTTCTTCTCTCTTTTTAACATTCCTTGCAAAGCAGATCTACTGATGACAAATGCCATCAATTTTTGTTTGTCTGAGAAAGTGTTTATTTCTCCTCCACTTTTGGAGAGTAATTTTACTGGATCCAGAATTCTAGTTGGTGGATTTTTTTCTTTCACAACTTTAAATATTGCACTCCACTTTCTTCTTGCTTGCATGGTGTTTGAATAGAAGTTTGATGTAATTCTTATATTTGTGTCTCTGTAGGTAAGGTGTTTGTTTTCTTTCTGGCTTCTTCCAAAATTTCCTGTTTGTCTTTGATTTTCTGCAGTTTGAATAGTATTTGCCTAGGTGTAAATTTTTTGTATTATTCCTGCTTGGTGTTCCTTGTGCTGCCTGGATCTGTGGTTTGGTGTCTGTAATCAATTTTGGAAAATTCTCAGTTATCATGACTTCAAATATTTCTTTTATTCATTTCTCTTTCTTCTTCTGCTGCTGTTCCTGTTACACTTATGTTATGCCTTTTTG
The DNA here is from genome assembly GCF_021613505.1 of Equus quagga. NCBI lineage: Eukaryota > Metazoa > Chordata > Mammalia > Perissodactyla > Equidae > Equus > Equus quagga. Next base: position 34,797,326 of record NC_060282.1, on the reverse strand, counting down.
TAAATGTCCTACAGTTCTTAGACATTCTGTGTCATCTTTTTCTTTCTTTTCTCTCTTTGCTTTTCATTTTTGGAAGATTTTATTGACAAATCTTCAACCTCACTGTTTCTCTCCCTGGCTACTAATGAGTCCATTAAAGGCAATCTTTGTTTCTGTTACAGTGTTATTGATTTTTAGCATTTCCTTTTCATGTTTTCTTAAACTTTCTATCTCTCTGCTCACACTATCCATCTGTTCTTGCATGTTGTCCACTTTTCCCATTAGAGCCCTTAACATATTTACTACAATTATTTTTCCCAATCAGATAACTCTAAACTCTCTGCCATATCTGAGTCTGGTTCTGATGTATACTTTGTTTCTTCAGACTGAGTTTTTTCTTGTTTTTCAGAATGACTTGTATTTTTTTTGTTGAAAGCTAGACAAGGTTTATTGGGTTAAAGGAATGTAGGTAGATGGCCCTTTGGTGTCAGATTTTACATTTCTCTGTCTGGGAGTTAGGCTGTGTTTACTGTTTGTTGTAGCTCTAGTGTTAGAGGCTAAAATTTCCTTTATTGTCCTTACATTATTACTAGATTTTTTATTGTGATAAAATACACAAACATAAAATATACCATGTTAACGACTTTTAAGTGTACAGTTCAGTAATATTGGATACACTCATAATGTGCCATCTTTACTACTGTCCATCTGAAGAATGTTTCATGTGGTAAACTGCAACTATATACCCATTAAAGAATAACTCCCTATTTTCCCCTTCCATCAGCACCTGGCAACCACCATTCTACTTTCTGTCTTTATGCTGTCAACTACTTTGAGTACCTCATATAAGTGGAAACATACAGTGTTTGTCCTGTTGTGACTGGCTTATTTCATTTAGCATAATATCCTTAAGTTTCATCCAAGTTGTAGTATGTCAGAATGTCCCTCCTCTTTAAGGCTACATAGTATTCACTTGTATGTATATACCACATTTTGAATACCATTCATCCATTGATGGACTCTTGGAGTGTGTCTATATTGTAGCTATTGTGAATAATGCTGCTGTGGACATTGATGTACAAATATCTCAAGGCCCTGCTTTTAGTTCTTTTGGATATATACTCAGAAGTGGAATTGCTGCATCATTTAGTAATTTTTAAGTTTTTGGGGAACTGCCAGACTGTTTTCTACAGTGACTGTACCATTTTACATTCCCACCAGCAGTGCACAAGTGTTCCAGTTTCTCCACATCCTCACCAACACTTGTTATTTCCTGATTTTTGATAGTAGCCATCCTAATGGGTGTGAGGTGGTATCTCACAGTAGTTTTGATTTGCATTTCCCTAATGGTTAGTGAGTTTGAGCATGTTTTCCTGTGCTTATTGGCAATTTGTATATCTTATTTGGAAAAATGTCTATCCAAGTTCTTTGCCCATTTTTGAATTCAGTTGTTTGTTTTTTGGTTAAGTTTTAGGAGTTCTCTGTATATTCTGGGTATTAATCACTTAGCAGATATATGATTTGTCAATATTTTCTCCCATTCTGTGGGATGCTTTTTTACTCACTTGGTGGTGTCTTTTGATGCACAAAATTTTAAAATTTTTGTCATGTCTAATTTGTCTATTTTTTTCTTTTGTTACTTGTGCCTTTGGAGTCATATCCAAGAAATCATTGCCAAGTCCAATGTTGTGCTGCTTTTGCTTTATGCTATCTTCTAAGAATTTTATAGTTTTAGTTCTTCATTTAGGTCTTTGATTGATTTTGAATTAATTTCTGCATGTGGTATTAAGTAAGCATCCAACTCCATTCTTTTACATGTGGATATCCAGTTTTCCCAGCACCATTTCATGAAAAGCTGTCCTTTCCCCATGTAATGATTTTGGCACCCTTGTCAAAAACCATTTGGCTTTATATGTGAGGATTTATTTCTAGGCTTTCTATTCTATTCTGTTGGTCTCTGTCTGTCTTTATGTCAGTACTACACTGATTACTGTAGCTTTGTAGTAAGTTTTGAAATAAAAAAGTAAGTCCTTGAGCTTTGTTCTTTTTAAGGGTTATTTTGGCTATTTGTGATCCCTTGTATTTCATATGAATTTAGGATGGGTTTTGTATTTCTGCAAAAAAAACATTGGGATTTGGATAGGGATTGCATTGAATCTGAAGATTGCTTTGGGTATTTGGGTATTGGTCTGTAGTTTTCTTTTCTTGTAGGGTTTTTGTCTGGCTTTGGTCTGGTATGGTATAGTAGGGTAATGGTGCCCTTAAAGAATGCATTAGGAAATGTTTCTTCCTCTTGATATTTTGGAAAGATAGAGAAGGGTTGGTATTAGTTCATATTTAAATGTTGGGTAGAATTCATCAGTGAAGGCATCAGGTCCAGGGCTTTTCTTTCTCAGGAGATTTTTGATTAATGATTCAATCTCCTCACTAGTTATAAATCTATACAGATTTTCTAGTTCTTCATGATTTCTTGGTAGGTTGTGTATTTCTAGGAATTTGTCCTTTTAATCTAAGTTGTTCAATTTGTTGGCATACAATTGTTCATAGTATTCTCATATTCCTTTTTACTTCTGTAAATAGTAGTATGTAGTATTGAGTCAATTTGTGGCCTAAAATATGGTTTATCCTGAAAAATATCCCATGTTCACTTGAGAAGAATGTGTATGCTGTTCTTGTTGGGTAGAGTATTCTGTATATGTTAGTTTTAGCTGGTTTATTGTGTCTCAGTTTGGGTCTTTTTGATTTCATCTTACTTGGAGTTTGTTGATCTTCTTGAATATTTTTATTAATATCTTTCATCAAATTTTAGAAGTTTTCAGCTATTATTTATTCCACTGTTCCCTCTGCCTCTTTCTCTCTCTTTCTCTCCTCATTCTGGAATTCCCTCATCAAGCCTATGTTGGTCCACTTGATGATGTCCCACAGATACCTTAGGTTCTGTTCACTTTTCTTCAATCTTTTTTCTTTCTGTTCCTCAGATTCAATAATTTCCATGGTGTCATTGTTAACTTTCTTGGTTCTTGTTCTTTTCCCTCCTCAAATCTACTTTTGAATTCCTCTAGTGAATTTTTCATGTCAGTTATTGTACTTTCAGCTCCAGAATTACTTTTTGGTTTCTTTTTGTTCACACATGGTTTTCTTGACTTTCTCCACATCTTTCTTTAGTTCTTTGAGCATCTTTAAGGTGCTCGTTTTAAAATCTTTGTCTAGTGGATCTGTCATGAGGTCTATTTTGGGGCAGTTTTTGTTCATCCTTTTTTCCTTTGAAAGTCCGTACTTTCCTGTCTCTCTGTATGTCTTGTGATTTTTTCTTGAAAACTGGACATTTGAATCTAATAATGCAGTAACTCGGGAAATCAGATTCTCCTCTTTCACCAGGTCTTGTTTTCTGTTATTGTTTTTATTTATTTATTTATTTATTTTGTAGGCTGTCTCTTTGCTGAGGATCAGCCTGTACTATAAACTTAAGGTTTTCTCAGATGTTTTCTGAGTCCACACCTTTCCCTGAGCATGTGTGGTGACTTTCTATTTTCTCCTGTATATGCAGTTGCTTTTGAATATTTTAGTCTTCTGGCTCCCAGAAGTGGAAAAATTGAAAGACAAAGTGGGGAAATGTGCTGGCCCTTTAAATATCCTGGAAGTTACCTTAGCCAGAGAGGGAGGAGCTTGCAACAATGCTGGGGAGTTGCAACAACAATGGCCATCCACCTCTTTGTCTGCACCATTGAGATGAGAAGTAGTAATCACCTATCAGAGCACAGATCTCTGATGTTTGGAGGACATGGTCCTTTTTACTCACCCTGGCTCCTGCAAGCTTTGTGCAGGTTGCCCCAGGAACAGGTGCAGAGCTACCTGCCATGTGGCTGGGGTTGGGGGATGGGTAGCTGTTACTATGCCCACAGCTCAAACTGACTAAAATTAACTGTAATGTACAGTTCAAGCCTTCTCCTGAAGTTGAAAGCCTTCAGTAAACTCCATGTTTCTAAAATGGTTACATTGGACAGAATCTGCCATTGTTTTCTAGGTGGGGAGTTAGATTTCTGTTGCTTTCTACTCCGTTGTCTTTCCAGAATTCTCTCTTCTATTGTCTTTATTTTTGTCTTCCTTTCTGTTTTGGGTTTCCCTGTGCTCTTTACTAAAGCTTGCAGTTCTTTTAGTTGTAATCCCATGTTATTATGCAGGAACTCTACTGATTTGGTGGTAAGGTGTTGCTGATACAGGAGAAACATTCAATAGTCCTATAATAGGTCTCTATCTTTTAGTGAGCCTGAGTTGGGTATTTTCCTTTCCCCATGTTGAAGGCTAGAGAGGGCTATAGTTTGGTATTTTCCTTCTCCCACATCAAAGGCTAGAGGTGGATATAATTAGGTATTGCCTCCCTCAGGTTTGTTTGCTTTTGGTAAAACCCCAGTTGGTTAGGCTCTGGTAAAATACTTTCCCTTGAGCTCAGGATTGTTAAGAAGAGTAGAGAGCTCTGGGAATGTTTGAGAATGGTTACTTCCCTTCCTTCTGCTGGATGCAGGAGATTTTCCTCTATCTTCACAGTGAGCAACTAGCAAGGCTCCTGGAGGTAAAATTTATGGAAATGTGGTGGTGTGCCTAAGACCAGGACCCCTTGGAATTTTAAACTCTCAATCCAGTCAACACTGAGTCTTCAGCAATTAGTCAATTATAGTTAAAAGTGTTCCGATAGTTACTGGCTCCAGGTGTGGGCTTCTGCTCTTGGGCCTGTACTCTTGCTAAACTGTGATATTCTGCATCCACTTGTCTATTTCTCTAGTTTTCAGGGCAGCAGTTTGCCCTGAAATTTTTTGAGGGCTCTAAGAAGAGCTGTTAATTTTTAGTTTGTTGAGCTTTTTTTCTTGTAAAGATGAGAATGATATTTTCCAAGTTCTTTGTATATCAGACTGGAAACTGGAAGCACCTCATACACTTTTTGGAATGAAGGGATGTGGGAGTTCATTGTCAATAAAGTTAGTGTATTGTCAAAGAACTCAATCGTATAATTACTTTTTTATATTACCAGTTCTTAAATTATTATCTCAATGTGAATTTTAATTATGATCAGATACTTTGAGGTTTGATTTTGTCTAAAATATTGGGAAAAAGGAGGATAATTTTATACTCTTGATTGTGTTTAAAGACAGGGTAAATATTTATTTTGCTGTATTGTGATACATATTTTATTTGGGAAGCTGATGCAAATGATTGTTTATTTTATGTATAGATATTTTACAAAGCCCAGACATAATTCCTCAATTAGTGATTAAAATTTTTATCTCTGTTGGTTTTTTTCAAGTAAAGATTTTGAAATTGGAAACTGATTTGTAAGTTAATATCAATTTGTCTATGATAAAATCTTTTGTCACAAATTAAGAACAACATGATTCCTTGCAGAATATCAGCCAGACTTCTAAAACAATATCCTCTCCAGATTTACATATTTATTTCCATACTTGTTTTTAACATACATATTGTTTGGTGAAGGGTAATCTTGAATTGATCTCCATTTTGGTGAGCTGGTATGGTAATCTTTCTTTGTCATTATCTATATGGAATCTGTTTTGTTCTAAAATGTTAAGAAATTTTTGTCTTATTCTCAAAGGAATATAATGATAAGTTTTCTAGATAGATTCCGATGTCACTATAGTTTGCTTGTGTTTGTTTATATGATATTTGGTGCTAATACAATCTTTTATTATTAATCCATTGTATGACTATATTTAAATACTAAAGAATGTGGCTTTAGCTCCAGGGTAAAACTATTATACTTTTTGAAGTTTATGCAGAGGACACAGGATATTCTTTTTTGGTTAATATAGCGTTATATAATTACCAATTATATTTATTCATTGGGATGCAAAAATATTTAAGGGTATACCTTTTTGTTTATTGTTTATATCATTAAAAATAGGAACATGCCAGCAAAGAAAATAAATTTGATCTAAAGAGAATTTAATTTACAGTGTTAGTGTAATTTCCTAGTGGAAGTTCTAGAGTTGGGGACCAATTTTTAATTCTGAGCTTTTCTTTGGGAAAGGAAAAGCTCAGCAACTACTCACTGAGTCACAAGTTTATCTCTCAGGACCAGTCCTATGCAAAGTGTGGGAAGCCAAATTTCAGAGGCATCACCCTTGTGTGTGATCTTTCTCTACTTTTTAAATATCCAGTGCTATTTCAGTGAAGTGCTAAATTTATTATAGTTTAAATGCATTTTTAGTTCATTATAGATATATGAATAATTTACTTTAGTTTATGAATATTTTAAATTTAATATACATAGTTATTTTAGTAGCTATTTTTAGGTGTATTGGATACATAACTGTCCAAATCCTTTATCTGCTCCTTTAAGCAGTAAATGAATTCATTTGTAAAGCTTTTAGAATACGTTTATAAAACCCTAGCTTTTGTTTAAAACATTTATACCTTTACTTCAACTTATATTAAGGAAGAAATTTAAAAGAAAAAGAGGAATTCTATTTATCTTCAGTAAACCAAATGTAACTGTGTTTAATATAGTACTTTAAAATTATTTTAAAAACTTCATTATCAATATCAATAAAAGTATTCAGAAAACTTGAGGATTAAATCTGGCTGGAATCATTAGAACAGCAGTAGAGTTTTAATATCAGTTCTCTATTAAGAACGAATGATTCAACTTCTCTTTTTTTGTCAAATTAATTCAAATGTGTCATTGCAGTATATAGCAAAGCACTAAGCTTTTCTATGTAATAAACCTCATTTTTCATTTTTATGGGACCACACATCTGTAGATAGAAATTTATTCTGAGTACAGTGCACTCAGTTGTGCAAACTTATCTTTTTAGGGTCAAAGAAGAACACAAACCACAACCGACACAGTAAGTAAATGTATTAAGAGTGCAGTAGGCTTGACTTCTGTACCTTTGCCACATTCTGCTTTCTGCACCTTGGATGGTATTAGCTTAAACTAATACTGGATAGGCTGCAGCTAGTGTGTCTTCTGCTTTCTGACTCTCTGGCTTGTAAGAGAGCTGCCTGCAGCTTCTTACTTCATCCACATACTGACTGGATGTAGTTTTTTTGCTGTCTGCTTGTGGACTGGTTAAGTGTTCAAACTTAGTTTCCCTACATTCTGACTGCCTGGATGATAACTGGAGCTCACATTTCCATTGGCTGTAGCTTTTGTGCCTGTGTATTTTTATTATTATGGATAAGAAAACATTTGACCTACATTGTTATTCATTTGGTTATTCAGTCACATTATTTGCTTATTTAAACAGGTGGTTTCCCTTTAGTGGGATCACTGAACTGGTAAATAACGTTCTTCAGCCCCAGCAAAAACAACAAAATGAAAAGGAGGCCCAGACGTAAGTAAGCTGATCTGTAATAGACTAAATATTATCTCTGATAGTATAACATACTGAAGAGTATGTATTAAAATACTGTCCTTGCAATAGTATCCTAAGAAACAAAAATTGTTAGGTTATGAGTTTGATACTTTCATCTTCATGTATCCCATGGAAATTAAAAAGAAAACAAGGATAATTTATAGAGTAGTGAAAACAAAGAGGTAATTCTTCCCCTAATTGTATTCTAAATAACGTAAACTGTATTTATCCAGTAAAATATCTTTCTCCAATAATGCAATATATTCCTAAGTGTGTTTTCTTCAAAAGTAATTCCAGGGACATTAAGAGATATTAACCCCCAAATTCAATCTTTGGCCAAATAGTTTTAAAAAGGTTCTTTAAAAAAAGGTTAAGCAGGTTTCTTTATTGTAATCTGTCAGAGTGTCTACATATGCTCCAAAGGTGTCAAAATATACAATGTTTACTAAGCTTATTTGACTACTGAATCTTGTTTTCACTGAACATTTCATTAGGTTATGAAACTTAATTTGGGAAATGCAGCAGTTTATTCTCACATTGACCTGAAACATTAAAAACAAGTCAATTCTATTTATTTTAGTTGTTAGCAGATTTAAAAAAATTCTTTAAAAAGATGTTCACATTTGTATCTTTTTAACTTTGTGCAAGTAATATTATTTATATTGTGAAGTGGAGGTAACGATGAAAATGTGAGAAAGACTGTATCAATTTAAATTTCAGTCTCCCCATGATAACTACCGTCTTACTCAGAAATGCTCTTATCACTCAGCCTCTGCACTTTTTAACAGTAGGAGTTATGTCTATGGAGAAGATGGTTTGGTTATAGGAATGGACAGATCGAGAAGTGACACATACCCTAGGAGAGAACGAGAATGACTGCTAGGAGCCCTAAGATGAAACATTCAGAAAAGCATTCACATTTTGCCTTTAATGCAAACTAGAAGATACACATCTTTTTGTCTTGTTATTGATGAGGGTAATTTGTCTTGTTATTGATGAGGGTAATCCCTCTTTTATGTTACCTTTTATGCATTTTATTTTAAACTTTGTCAGTGTTTCAGTTGCAACTGAAGTAAAACAATGTTGTGATATACTACTACTGATACTTGATACGTAGTTCTTAAATTGGAACTGTTCCTGTATTTGAGCTTGTTCAAAAGACCTGTGTTTGTTTTGTCTACTCTTTCATCCTTGACATCTAGCAAGTGCCTGATCCATAATAGGAACTCAGTAAATATTTCTTCACAACTGATTATACATGTTTTATCTTTTTATGATATAACAATACTGTATTACAAGGAGTAGAAATAAATTTAATAATCTCTTTTCTAATCAGCAAATATTGTATTAAAATGGCACATAATGTCATTGTTTTGCTGATTTTTTCCTAAGGCTCCAGAACTTATAATAAAGTAGTAAAATCAATAGCAAAATATAATTAGATACAAATTTGCCTCAATTTTAAATGAATTCAGTTATCTATCTTGTTTGTGAGTTTCAGAAAAATCAAGATTGTTATATTATTTAGTAAATTACAATGGGCATTAAATAAAATACCTGTTTTGTTAGTAACTTTAAAAAGTGATCTCTAATTATTGAAACAAAGTGACATTTGATTGGTATAAACAAAGATCAAGACAAATTTGAAAAGAAATAGCTTTAATGCAATAATAAACATAATGCAATATGCTTTGATTTTTGGATGGGAAGATGGTAGGAGAAAAGACTAGTACCTTCAAATGTTTTAGAAATTAATTCTTGATTAACAAGTATTATTTCATTAAAGTTTCTTGGATAACTAATTATTCTTGTTGCTCTGTGATTTATACAGTTTTAAAAATTCAGAATTAATAGATTCTTTCAATAGTTATCTTCTTCATCTTACATTCTTGTTACGCTGAAGATTTCTGATTTATAGTTTTCTGGGAGGTCTCCTTTTATCTTTCTGACCCACAGACCAGGATTACTTCCAAATTTTCTGTTTTTATTCTTCTTCTCTTCAATCAGATTTCTAAGACTTCTTCTTTCTGAGTCATCTCATTTTTGTTCGAATGGGATAACTTCTTATCTGCTTACTTTCTATTCATTCATCCATAAAATAATTTCTAAGAGCTGCATTCCAGGTATTCATTTTAATTTCTAAAAAGTGTAAAAATATTTGTTAAGTATTAAAGCATTTGTTAAAAAGTAGGACTTATGTTTTTTCATATTCTGTATAAATATTTTCACAGTAGAATAACTCAGTAAATATTTCATCAGATAGTGTTAAAAATCTAATATTTTGTGAACAGTAATTTCATTTTAATGAATTTATATAAATCCCATTTTGTGGTTATTCAAAGCTATAATAATGTAGGTTTCTTGAGGTATGTACTTTTGGAGTTTTTTTATTTCATAGTTCTTTAATGTAACAGGAAGATTTACGAATTTTGACTTGGGTAATTCATGTGAAATTGTTGGTTTACCAACAAGATGGAAGCAGCCTGGGTCCCTGAGTTGCCACTTGGAAGAGAAGCATTCTATAATCCTATACATAAGTCTCAGGCATTTAGTGGGCCTATGCCCCTGGGCTTGAATAAGTAGAACAATGTATCCAACTTTGACTTTCCATAGGTTTTGAGGCATAGAAAATTGATTGAGCCATTTGATTCAGTTGTCAGTTTATTCAGCCTTTGCATAAACTGCTTAATATACAGATTAAGTAATATTAATTTTACTTTCTCTTCTTTCTTTCACTATTTTTTGCATCAGCATCAAAATGAGGAAAAGTTGTGTATAAAGACAATGTAATATAGGTCGTATGTAAAGGGTAAAACAAGTCCCTGGAGTATTAAGGATGAGCATACTAGGAAAAAATGATAAATGCTCTGTAGTGCAACTCTTATTTTAACTTGTATTTCCAATATCTAGCACAATATCAAAGGTAAGGAAGAAGGCTTTCTAACACAAATTAATTAAATTAATCAATTGGGGGCAGGCCCTGTGGCCGAGTCGTTAAGTTTGTGCGCTCTGCTTTGGCATCCCAGGGTTTCACCGATTCGCATCCTGGGTGTGGACATCGCACCGCTCATCAGGCCATGTTGAGGCAGTATTCCACATGCCACAACTAGAAGGACGCACAACTAGAGTATACGACTATGTACTGGGGGGATTTGGGGAGAAAAAGCAAAAAATAAAATCAGTTGGATTAATTTATCTTGAATTTGCATATAATAGTTTTATTCATGTTGTAACATGATAAATAATAAATATACTTTTGAAATATTAGGGAAATCTAAAATTTGAATCATTGGAATCAGACAACCACTTAATATAGTAATCCTCTCTGATTATGAGGTCTTTTAATAGGAAAAACTGCTAAGGGAAAGAGTATAAGCATAGGGAACATCATATGTGAAAGTCTTTTGGTAGCAAAAGTTTTGAGGAACACAAAGAAGACTAGTGTGGCTGTAACGTAGTGGACAAGATGGAGTGTGGCAAGAGATGAGGTTCCAGAGGTAGTATAAAAATACTGTTCTAGATAGGGCAGTGTTTTTATAGAGAATGATAAGGAATTTGGATCTGAGTCTCAATATAAATGGAAAATATTGAAAAGTTTTAAAAATGGTAATTACATGATTTAATTTATTTATTAAGATCAATCTTGCTGCTCTATTAGTAAAGTGGCTGACAATAAAAGTGGAGAGAGCAATGAGGAAGCTTTTGTGAAGGACTCTGCTGGAGATCATCATGACTTACAGTAGGTTGATTACAATGACAAATGAGAGAAGTGGATTGGGGATATAGTTGGAGGCTGAACTGACATGATTTGTTAGTGGAGTAGATTTAGAGGAAGTTAGTAAGGAAGAGAGAAGAACCAAAGATGACTGTCAGATTTCTGATTGGAAGAACTAATTGAATGGTGATGCCATTAGCTGTGACCAAGAAGGGGAAACGATGAAGAGTTAGGAATAGAAACTAAAACTTAAGTTTTAAACTTTTAAAGTTCAAGATGCCTATAAATTAACCAGTTTTGAAGGAGGATAGGGATCGACTGGAGAGCTAACTTTTGGAGTTGTCGGTGTGGTACTTAAAGCTGGAAGACTGTGTAACATAACCTAGAGAGACGCTGTCTGATGAGAGCAGATGAGCAAGGCCGTGACTGAGCTGGAAAGAATTCTCACATTGTGCAGGGTACTAGGAATCCAGAAATAAAAGCACCGTAGTCCCTGTTCTCAAATATTTCACATCTAAGTGGAAGAAAGACATGACATGCTGATAGGCAATTAAAAACAATATTGAGGAGACTTCTGGTTTCCTCTTCAACATGTAAAGAGTTTGGAAGTCATTACTCCTATATCACAACAAGAAAAAAGCTGAACAAACTGAAAACCAACAACTCTTCTTAGATTCATCACAAAATTGAGGTCACAGGGCCAATCAATGCCCTGACAAGTGGAGCGAGAAATGAATAAAAAGAATCACAGCTTATTGGGAGCAGAAACCACTGGAGCTAGGATCTGGTAGGAAAACTTAAACTATAACTGATGAACTATTGAAAGCTGAGTGTGCACTAACTTAAGAGTTAAAAATTCCTGGGAGCCAAGCCTTAGAGAACCATTCCTCTCCAGTTTTGTGAGTTTTACCTCCAGGAACCCCACCAGGTTCTCAAGGTGAAGATTAGTGAAAAATTATCTCATACGTCTAGCAGGGGAAGGGGAAAAATAATCATTTCGAAATATTCTCAGAGCTTTTTGTTCTCAAGGGAAACTACTTTACCAAAGCCTAACCAAAATGAGAGAAGGGAAATATCCAACTACAGTTCCCTCGAGACTTCCTGTCTCACTGAAAGGGGAAAAGAAGCTGAGAAACACTTCTAAAGGTCACAGCCCAGGGGCATAGGCCCACTAACAGACTGAGACTTATTTATAGGATTATAGAATGCTTCTCTTCCAAGTGACAACTCAGGGATCCAGGCTTCTTCCATCTTGTTGGTAAACCAACTGGAACATATAGCTACAAGGGTTACTGCATCAGAGGAAGAGAAAAAAATGGGAACTCACACTTATTCTTAACTGTGTAAGACAAGAAGTGACATAGGGCACTGTTGCTCACAGCTCATTGCCCAAAGCTTGTCACAGGCTCTTAACTAACTGCAAGGAAGTCTAGAAAGTCTTTCCATGTGATCATAAAGAGAGTTGATTCTATATAATAAGCACTAGTAACATCTACTACAGTTAGTTTACATTTGATTTTCATTTATTGCAATGAGATGGAAATTTCAGGATGTCAAAAGATAAAGATTTGCCAAAAGAGTTCTACTATAGTAAGGATAACTCCAATATTTGTAGTCCTTGCTCTTGGTACTGTTGGTTCTCCTGAAACTGCTGGAATGACTTGAGATCAAGATCTAATTTTTACAAGGCTGAAGGTTAAGGTTAATAAAATGAAGAAAATTCAAATACAGAAGTGTCCTCTGGAAGGAAGGAAATTTGCCATAGGTGGTGTTTCAAGGAACACCTATTAAATTTTGTCAGTGGGATTAGAGGGAGATTTTTGCATTCTCTTAAGTGGTAGTGAAAGACTGAAGGAGATTAAAAGTGTGCTAACAGTGAAAATATGTGACAGCATACTAAGAAACCTTTAGTTGATCATTAAAGATGCCAAAGTATACTAATAAATAAAAGAAAGAGTGAACAAAATAATTTTAAAAAGGAGGAGCAGAAATAGCAGAAAATCATTCTTTTTCTGTTCTAGGGTGGAAGCTGTCTACCTTGGTTTGTCATCTGCTTGATCCAAAAGTTGTTGGGTAGCTGTTTCTACCCAAAGATAATTTACTTCTGGAAAATTCTTTAAGACTCTCCTATTTAAGGTCTGTTGATGGAGCAGATTTCCAACAGTCTAGGAAAAACTGTGTCTTTTTAGTTGCAAAATGTGAATCCAAGAATCAACATTTTGAGGCTTTCACTGAAAAGCTAATTCTTAACATGACTTATTAGAGTCTTTTCCTTCAAGACTCTGGAGCAGTTTTTCTCTCTTGTTTCTTCCAGAATACTGAATCTCTAGGTTTCAGTTCATAGAGAATTTCTTAGAAGCATGTTTTGGAAAGACTGCTTGTACCTGTTGATGGATGATAAGGCTGCATCACATGATTCCTTTGCTGTATGTAATCATGTTAACTTGCAATAAAGCTGAGTCTAGGATCAGAGGTGAATTTCTAAATGCATGGATAGCTTATTATTAACTCATAAAGGAGAACTTCTGGATCCCAAAAAGGGTTGATTTTGTTGTTTTGAAGGGTAATGGCAATGAAAATTGAAGGGTCTTTGAGAATATTGTTAATTTAATTTTACTTTAAAAATTCCACTTGTTCTTTCTACTTTTCCTGAAGATGGAGGAGGACATGGGCAAAGATTTTTCTTGTAAGCTGTCTACTTCTTATTTGTGCTTGACTGGTCAAAGCGGTTGATTTGGAGTTGTGAAATGATGAAGGCAGTTCCTGCACATAGTTGAGTTTCCAGGTCCACCATAGATATTCTTCAATCTGCATGAAAACTGACTGCATCTGTCACATACCTTAGAACCACCTTAAATTCCTTTTGGCTCAAGAAAGGGATAGATAAATAAAGAAAAATTATGAATGATAGATTGCTTGTTTAGAAAAGGCATTTAGAAAAATTGATAAAAGTAGCAAAGTGCTTATTGCCAAGTAAAGTTTTTATTAAAACGTAACAAATGTAGTCAAAAGTGTGCAAATTGAAATCTATAGCTCATTGAATTGCCAGACAGTGAACATATCTGGAAACCATCACTGGGAGCAAGAAGCAGAGCATTACCACACCTCTAGGATTTCCTTCTTATGCTCCCTTCCACGGAGGGCTACCTCCCACCCCAAAGGGTAATAACTTTGATCCTGACTTCTATCAAGATTATTTTTGCCTATTTATATTTAGACTGTATACGAATGGAATCATGCAATATGTATGCTGTTGGGTCTGCATTATTTTGATTGACATTAACATCATTAATCATCAGGGAAATGCAAAACCACAGTGAGATATCACCTCACATCTGTTAAAATGGCTATTATCAAAAAGGCTAGAAATAAGTGTTGGCAAGGTTGTGGAGAAAAGGGAACCCTTGTGCGCTGTTAGTGGGATTGTAAATTGGTGCAGCCACTATGGAAAACAGAATGGAGGTTCCTCAAAAAACTAAAAGTAGAACTACCATATGACCTAGCAATTCTACTTATAGGTATTTATCCAAAGAAAATGAAAACACTAACTCGAAAAGATATATGGACCATGTTCACTGAAGCATTATTTACAATAGTCAAGATATGGAAACAACCTAAGTGTCCATTGATGGATGATAGATAATGAGATTGTGGTGTGTATACACACAGACACACAGACACACACAGACACACACACACACACACACACACACTGGAATATTATTCAATCATTAAAAAGGATGAAATCTTGGGGCCTGCCCCGTGGCCGAGTGGTTGAGTTTGTGCACTCAGCTTCAGCAGCCCAGGGTTTCGCTGGTTTGGATCCTAGGCGTGGACATGGCACTGCTCATCAAGCCATGCTGAGGTGGCTTCCCACATAGCACAACCAGAAGGACCTACAACTAGAATATACAACTATGTACTGGGGGACTTTGGGGAGAAGAAAAACAAATTGGCAACAGATGTTAGCTCAGGTGCCAATCTTAAAAAAAAAAAGAAATCTCGCCATTTGTGGCAATATGGACAGACGTTGAGGGCATTATTATGCTAAGTGAAATAAGTCAGAGAAATACAAATACCATATGATCTCTCTTATATGTGGAATCTAAAAAACTCTCCCCAAAACAAACCAAGCTCATAGATACAGAGAACAGATTGGTCATTGCCAGAGGTGGAAGGTGGAGGGTGGGAGAAATGGGCAACTTTTTTTTTTTTTTCAGTTTAAGTAAATCGACTAAAACAAAACATAGTGTTTGTGAGATTCAGCCATGTGATTGCATGTAGTATTTCATTCATTATCATGGCTGTATGTCAGTATCTGAATGTATTACAATTTATCTGTTTTACTATTGATACACATTTGGGTTTGTTTCCAGTTTTTGGCTACTAGGAATAGTGTTGCTGTATACATTCTGATGCCATTACTTTTTTCCTATTACTTTGGAGGATAATTTTGTGAAAGTGAAGTACTTTAGGTGTTTTTAAAATATTTTCAAAAAGTAGAGGCTAGTTACTATGTCAGGGTCTGTAGTCTCCAGTTTCCTGTTTATTTATAGGTACTGTTTTTTGAGCGTGCCCTATTGTATGCTGTTTTGGTGCCTCTGTATATGGCCAAGAAAGGGTGAAAAGGCATTCCAGGCAGAGGAACAGCACATAGGATGATATCATCTGAATCGTATTTTAGAACAAACATTAGAATTATAATAGTCACATAGGGATCTATTTAGAAGTTCAGATGGGAGACATAGTAAGTGACTGGAATGGCCATCTATATGACATATGTTTATTCTTTAATCATAAAAGGAAACTACTCCTTTCTGTCAGCTGATTAGTAAAGAAGTGCCTTTTGTACTTTTTTTAAAGTTCTATTCATAAAAAGAAATATATTTTGCACTGTAATCCAGTATACACATATCTACATACAAATATTTATATGTGTAACCAGAAAAGATTTGCATGAAATGCTTACTTGCACTCTTTCCAATGCTCTGTCTATTCTATTTCATTAAAAAGTTGTGAGTCTAGGCCAGCTAAAGTGATTTTCTGTCCTACTATTGGGTTGCTCTCTGCAGTCTGAAAATTACTCTAGAAGTATTTGCCTGCATTTAATGATAACATTCTATAACTATATGCTGGTAGGAAGCACTACTTAAAATTCATTCTCTGAGGAAAATCACTATTACAATGATATTTATTTGAATGCTTCAGTTTTGTTAATAATCAAGTCATACATTAAAGTTAAAGTTTCACAGATTTGGACTGTTCAAGAAAAAGCTTTATAATATCTGATCAACTTAAACCTTGGAATAGTAATGATAATTAAGAAGAGTGAGAATATAGCAATATAGTTTTCTATTTGATTAGTCCGGTACATAATTTTAGTTTCTCTAAAGATAAAAAGGTTAAACAGTCAGACAATACTAAACGTTTGAATTGTGCTATAGGTAATGTAGAACATGGGAAAAAGAAGTTTCTTCTATAAGGAAAAGAGCCAAGTCTAAGCCCAGATATGAAGAACACATAAATGAGAAGAGGAAATGGGGAAACAGTGAGCTAGGTTGCCTTTATATGTTATCTTACTTGTCATAGTAACTTTATGAAGTCTATATTAAAATCTCAACTTGACAGGTGTAGACACTGCTACCAAGGCTAAGAAATTTGGCAGCAGTCTCGTATAGCTAATAGTGAAACCAGGACTCAAATTATGTTTAAAGATAAATCATTTTTTTCCCCTCTGACATAGATTTCCTTGAAATACTGAATTTTTCTTGCTTATTAAAATACTTCAAATCAACTTTAAATAAGGCACACATTAATTATCTAGTATGTTTCAGACACTGTGCTAGGCAAAAGATGAATAGTCCTAGACAGACAGTATACATAATAATAATTACAATATAATATATTGTTGAGAGGTACAACATAAGAGTGAATGTTTGGCTCTGCTTGGTGGGGATCAGACAGGGCTGTTGAAATCTGAGCTAGGTCTTGAATGCTGATAAAGAGTGTACTACACGAAAAAATAAGTAAATTGTATTCTAGTAGGTGAAACAGCACTTGCAAAGATGTGAAAAAGCGTGATGTGCTTGGAGAACTGTAGGAGAACGTTATTGTTCTAGTGTAAATGTTAGAGGAGGAGCAGCCATAGTTTAAGCTTTAGAGCAAAGTAGGGTTCAAATCACAAATGATTCTGTATGCTAGCAGTTCTGAGAACCATCTGGGAGCTTCTTAAAAATTCAGATTCTTGGGTCCCTACTCCAAAGGTTTAAATTCAGTAGGTTTTGGATGGATTCAGGGAATCTGCATTATTTAAAACAAAAGTCCTCCAGGTAATTCTGATGATCAGCAAGATTTAGGAATCACTGTAAAATGTCATGTGAATATATTTTACTAGTTTACAACTTTGCAATTTACATGCAACTTTTGAAATTATGTTCTCATATACTTATTTTGATTAGTTATTATTATTCCATATTATTCTGATATCTTAGTAGGCAGCAAGATAAATAGCAATTGTGCTGCTATATCATGCAATAGTTCGAGATTACAATTATCTACACCAATTTGAGATTAAATGCAATTAAGTTCACACAAATTGTAAAAAATGTAAATAATGTGATCAGGGTTTTCCTTTTCTTTTTACTATTCCTTTTTTAGTTGATGAGCACATGGGTTTTACCCAGACAGCAGTGCATAAAAATGTTTCACTACCTAATGTCTTTTCAAAGAGTTACTTTATTTTGGTTAAGCAGAAAGAAGTTGAAGGTAGAATATTTATAATGGTCTTGAAACGTTTCTTATATTTATCATTATCTTTTCTTTTTTTTAGAATTGTGTTTGTTAAATACTTTTCTTTAAGAAACAAATTTCAGAAAAGCAATGAAACACACTTTCCTCCTGGCATCAGAGAGGGGTATCTATGTATTGAGGATGAATCATTTCGTAGTGTCAATGATAAGCTATGAGTGTACTTTTACTTATTTTAAATCTCACTCTCTAACATCAAGATTATTTCATCTTGTGAATGGAATAATCATCTCACTTCCAAAGATTGTATATCTAGTGATTATATAAAAGTGTTTTTGGACCTTCTGAATTTCATTGCCTTTTGGATGTTTGTTATGCTGGCATCCTGAAATGGAAACAAAGGCATTTGTATGAAAGATATATATTAAAGATAAAGGATTAATATTATCTAAAGAACTACATGTGAATTTTGATATAAAGAGTGTTTCAATGTGGGTTTTGTGTGTGTGTGCAATAGTTACAAATTGTTTTGGAGAAATATTGTTAGCCTAAAAAGAGTGAACCAAATATCTGATTTATTTGAGATTGTTTTGTAATATTTCTTAGCTTTGTCGTACTGATTTCTGTAACTTGTGATGTCACAAATTAAGTTGGATATCAGATAATATGGGAAATAATCCTTAGCATGGAATTCAAGATATTCTCTCCCAAGCTGCCTTTCCACTTCTTCTGCTGCATTTCTCTTCCCCTTCTTCCTTCAGGCACACTTTGTGCCAAATGAGAATACTTTCAGCTTCCTGAATTCTCCGTATGTTTTCATGCTTTCTGTGTGAAATACTTCAGGTCAAATCATTCTTCATTTTCTGCCTATCACAATTTTGCATATCCTTCAAGTCCAAGAGGTGCAGGATGTTTAAAAACTAAAAAATGTCTCACTTCTATGAAGTCATGCCAAGACCATTCACAATTAATGGCTCTTTGTGATGCAGTACCATTTTTCTTATATATTTATTTAGTATATGTTTCATTTTGCCTTGTGTTATAGTTTGTTTACATCCATCTCATGTCTATACTTGTCCATGTATGTCTATCTTATCTTACTGATGACAGGACTGGGTCATATTCAACTTTATGTTATATTTTTGCTGTTCTCTTATTAAATAGTATACACACAATGCACATTTGTTTGTTCATCATTAATTCAACCAATGGTAAATATTTATTGAGAAATTGGCTATGGGCTATGCATTATGCCAGTCAGTGGGATAAAATGGAGAGCAGAAACAGACAAAACAATCCTCATGGATTATATTCTCTAATTAGAAAGATAGACCTTAATCACATAATCATATATATGAATAAATGGTGCAGTCGTAGAAATGAAATATTCCGTAATTCTTTAAAAATATTTGATGGAGGGGAGCTGGCCCCGTGGCTGAGTGGTTGGGTTCACGTGCTCCGCTGCAGGCGGCCCAGTGTTTCGTTGGTTCGAGTCCTGGGCGCGGACATGGCACTGCTCATCAGGCCACGCTGAGGCAGTGTCCCACATGCCACAACTAGAAGGACCCACAACGAAGAATGTACGGCTGTGTACTGGGGGGCTTTGGGGAGAAAAAGGAAAAACTAAAATCTTTGAAAAAAAAAATTTGATGGAGGGATTTGACATAGTTGGAGGTGTTAAGGAATACCTTCCCAAGGAAGTGATACTGAAGTCCAGTGAGAATAATGAGGAGTTATGGAAGTGAAGAGTAGAAAGTATCATGGTTAGATCGGCTTCATGAAATTGGGGAACTTGCTTTTACTTTTTTTCTGAAACAACATATAGAACCTGAGAATATCTTATAGATGTCCTTAATCTGTTTTTTTATAAGGATGCCTTTGACAAGGTGGTGAATCCTATATCCTCTGTCTCAGAATAATGTTTTTCAATGCATAAAATATAAACAATTACAAAGGGAGCCAATTAAATTGATATATCCATGGACTCTCCATGGACTCTTGGGCGTGGATTGCAAGTTAAGGTGGAAAAATTTGAGTTAAAAAAATCACTTGTAAAGCCATATAGGTGGTTACCATTTTTTGAGGATTGGCAATAAATGAACTCACCATATTTGCAGGAGGGAAGGCTCAACATTGTAGATATCAGTTCTCCTAAAATGAATCTATAAATGTAATGCAATTTCAATAAAAATTACACCAGGATTTTCAAGAGAACTGGGTAAAAGGACTAAAATACTTATAGGAAGAAAAATATTTTACAAATAGTAAAGCAATTTTCAAAAAGAAGAACAGAGAGGAGGATCCATTTTGTCAGATATCAGAGCAAGTTACAAAGCCAAAGTGCTGTATATTCTGTAATATATGGAGTCCTTTTTTACCCCCTGAAATTGTCCCTGTAATAAAAAGAAGTTGCTTTATTTTGAGTTCTTATAAAATCTATCTTATAATGAGAAGCTCTCAATTTCTTTAGTTTGAACTACAAAGTACTGCTTGGAGAAGACACATTATCCTGAAAGGACCTCAAGCAAACACAGCTTTAACTATAGAGATTACCTGATGGAATTTGTGAAAGAGGAGATAAAGAAATTAGCATCAATCTAGAAATTCTCAGGTGTATGACCTCACAATGGCTAGTGTTGGAAGTTGTAGTAAACCTTTTAAAGATTACTTTAAAACAGGAATAATGTAAGTGATTAGCTCATGGAGATCATGGAAGCACACCTATAAGATGAATAGGAAAACAACAACAGCAACAAAATCTATGTGGCTGGATATAAAATTACCAGGAACAGTAGGATTACCAGGAAAATTAACGAATTGAAAAAGTTCTGTTTTCTCAGAGAACTTAGAAGTGAAAAAAATTTACTTTGGAAAATACTCAGTTCAATGAGTTGCTTTAGTGTCGATGGAGACATCAATGTAGAAAATACATATGAAAAATTTGGATTAAATAGCTTTATGAAATAAGAAAGTAGAAAAGCAATATTTCTAAATTGATATATTATTATATGTCTTTAAAATATTTATTTGTAATAAAAGTTTTGAATTAAATATGAGTACATCTTTGACTTTTTTAATCTGTATCAGGGATCTTCAAAATATGGCCTGCAGGTCAAGTCCTGCCTGCTGCCTCTTTCTGTAAATAAAGTTTTATTGGAACATAGCCAAGCTCATTTGTTTATGTATTATCTATGGCTGCTCTCACATCACAATGGCAGAGTTGAGTAGTTGTGACAGAGACTTTGTAGCCTGCAAGGCCTAAAATATCTAATATCTGGCCCTTTACAGAAAAAGTTTGCTGACTTCTGATTTAAATCACTGGAAATTTAAATATTCAAGTTTATATATTTAAGATCTTTTAGATCTTTCATTGTATTTGGAGTTTGGTTATGACAGTGTGGTTCTGGAGTAGGAACAAACACAAAAACCAATGAAATAGAATACAGAGTCCATAAATAGACCTATCCACACGTGGGAACCTAGTATATGATAGATGGCCATCACAAATCAGTGAAAGAAAGGATGGACTATTTAATGGTGCTGGGAAAATGGAATCGCTTTATGGAGAAGATTGAAATTAAATTCTTGCATCACATCACAAATAAGAGAAACTCCAGATCAATTAAAAGCCTAAATGTAAGAAGAAAAATTATAAAGCTATTAGAGGAAACTGGAGAATTTTTTGTGATTGACTTAGGAGTAAGGGTTTTTTATAGCCAGTCACCAAAACCACAAACCGTGAAGGGAGAAATTGACCTATTTGACTACATCAGAATTAAAGATTTCTATTTAATAAAGGGTACTGTGTACAAAATTAACAGTCAATTGTCAGACTAGGATATTTGCTACGCTTAATTTATAAAGGATTAACATATAGGCTACTCCTGCAAATCAGCTAGAAAAATACAGGAAATTCCATAGAGTATTGGTAAAGAATGGAATGAATAGGCGATTCACAGGAGGGGAAGTTCAACTTACTGAACTTCATTAGGAATCAGAAAAATGTGAACTTAAAAACAAAAAGAAACATCAATTCATGTTTATCACAGCTGCAAAAATTAAAAAAGTTGAAAAATATCATATATTGGAAAGGACAAGAGAAAACTGAAACCTTCATACCCTGCTTGCAGGTATGCTAACTGGGTTAAGCCATTTGGGAGTGCAGTTTAGAAATATTTAGTGAACTTGAGTATGTGTATTATATTCCTTCATATGTATTCCAGAGAAAACCATATATGGGTTTATAAATACGTCATTACAAAAATGTTATATAGTAATGAATTATAAAGGACCAACTTTTAAAAATAAATGGATGCATAAAATGGAGTTGTAAAAGGGAATTGTTGTAATTGTAATTGTTGTAGTTGTAAAGGGAATATTATACAGTCATTAAAATCTGTGAACAAGGTACAAAAACTATGGCAGTTAAGGGTGTGGATTCTGGAGCAACACTGAATTTGAATCTGGTTTTAACTGTTTACCAGCTGTATGACCACGAGCAAAATAACTACTCTGTAGAATAGGAATAATAATAACACAGTCATGAATCACTTAATGATGGGGATATGTTCTGAGAAATGTGTCATTAGGTGATCTTGTCATTGTATGAACATCATAGAGTGTATTTACACAAACTTAGACGGTATATAGTCTACTACACACCTAGGCTATATGGTGCTAATCTTATGGGACCACTGTCTGTTGTGTATGCAGCCTGCCATTGACTGAAACGTCGTTATGTGGCACATAAACTGTAGTACCTATCTACTTGATACACAATAAGCACCATATGCATTAGCTATAGTTTATCTATTTAGATTTTAATATAAAAATGTAAATTAAGTGACAAATATAAGAAGCAGAAATAAATAAATGGCTTAATGCCATTTATGTAAATATAAAAGACTGGTTGTCTGAGGGAATGGAAATCACATTGGGGAAGGGAAAATAATTAATTAAAATGGGAGCCAAGCATGGATCAGTTCTACCAAACTTATGATCAATTCTATTTTGGATACCTAAGGTTTAAAAAGGGGAAAGAAAGAAAGAAAAAAAGTGTATATCGCAATCCATTCTAGGTGGAGGCAGGAGCATGTATAAAATACAAAGACCCTGTAAATGAGATGCACCCTGATGAGTCTAAAGGTCGAAAGAAGGCCAGAATGGCTTTAGCAGAAAGAGGGGAAAGAAACTGCAAAAAATGAGGTTCAAGAGGTGAATGTGTGGCAGAACATTCAAAGCTTTGTAGGTATTCATAAGAAGTTTTTTCTTCTTAAGAGCAATCAGAAGCCATTAGAATATTTTAAGCAGTGAGATGACAATTTGTTTTAGGAAAGATGATTTTTCTTGAAGTGTACAGAATAGATTGAAGGGGAGAAGTGTGGATGTGAGTAGCTCAGCTAGAAGACTTGGTGGGCATTTATGATAACAAGCCTATGGTATTGACAGTGGATGTGGAGACCAGTGGAAGGATTCAAGACATACGCAGGAAGTAAAATTGAAAGGACTTGATAGATAAATTATGCATTTGAGAGAGAGAGATTTCCAGAATAATTCTAGATTTCAGGTCTTTATAATTGAATGGTGGCACCATTTACTGAAATAGGGAACATTGGAAGAGAATTTGGTTTGTATGGGAAAATTATGAGTTCAGTTTTGCACATATTGAATTTCAGGTAGCACTGAGACTCTCTGCTTGTCAAATTGAATATTGAAGCTAGACAATTGAATATTGAAGCACAGAAGAGCAGTCCGTGCTGGGGACTTATATTTATAAGTAATTTATATATTGGTGGAAATTGAAGCCTTAGGTATAGGTAAGACTGCCTAAAAAGACTCTATAGAGTGAAAAGAGAAGAGGGCCTGAGTCTTGACCTTCAAGGAGAAAGAAAATGAAAGGCTGTAAATACGGGAAGAAAACCAGGAGAATGTTATGAAAGCCAAGGGGGCAGTGAATGTAATTGAACTTAATTTCAAGTGTTGAAAACTCAGCAAGAGGAAGACTAAAAAATTTGTCCATTAATTTCAGCTGCAGGGACACCCATTGCTAAATTATTTGAGAATTAGGAAGTAGACTGGAAACTAGATTAGCTTGGTTGGAGAGCAACTGGGGTGAGGAAACAGAGAATTTTGCTTATTTTTATAAATGGGAAGGGAAGTATGCTCTTCTTGGCAAGGAATGTAATTTAGATTCTGAATCTGCCTGTACACCACCACTTCTACATGTGTTAGTTTCTCATTTTACAGGACTGGAAGGATGAATACACTAAATCTCTCCAGAAGTCTTCTCTTATTACTTCAAACTATTGTAGTCAGCTCCTGTCTGACTTTTCTTTCTCTTTTCTCCCCACAACTTGGACCATTTGATCCTATCTTGCAGCCTTAATAAGGCTGTGGTCTCTGGGATTACTACAGTACTTATGTAAGACAGTTTTAAATAGTTCTAATCTAGCACTTTGGGATATATAATTTCTAACTTTGCTATTAATGTGACTGGCCTTCTCCCCATGTGTGAAATGAGGCTTCCACTTCCCTCGAGGCACTATCCTCTAGCATAGTTCTCACTTAACTAGACTTCTGCTTTTGGTTCTAGTGTACCTTGATAACATGTCTCGTACCCCAGTGCTTCTAGAACTGGGATAAAGCATTGCTCCTTCTAATTTTCCTCTTCCTGCCTTCTTTCTCTTTCTCCCAATGAGGTTCCCCCATTTACTGAGACTTATGCCAGAGAACATAAGTGTATCATCAGGTGTACAGTGGAAATATACAATATATCTCACACATCGAAAGATAATTCTTCTAAATGGTGAAAGAAGCTTTGATACGGAGCTCATTCAATGGTCCCCTTACAATCATGCCTGTTCTGGTACATGTTTTATGAACCTAAACCTCCTGTAGTGGTGCTTGTTGTGTTAGCAGAGCTTCACTTAAATTTGATGGGAGATCATCAGGGAAAAATACTGTATTATCTGAAATTTCAGGAAAAGTTAATAAAACTGGCATAGCTATTTGAATTTATTGTTACTGGGTATGAAAAAGGAAGTGTGCTTTTGTGATTGAGTAGATAGAAGGACTCACTCATAGAGCCCTATTTTTAATTTACCTACTGACTTTAGGTTAACGCTTTGAAACTAACTTTTTTAAAGTCAGTTTTTTTGAGTTATAATTTATTTACAGTAAAATTCACTACTTTGAGGTATACGTTTCAGTGAGTTTTGAAAAACAAATCTGGCCCATTGCCTGTTTTTGTATAACTAGTGAGTTAAGAATGGTTTTTACACTTTAAAATGGTTGAAAAAAATTTTTTAAGTGATAATATTTTGTGACTATAAAAATAACTTGAAATTTAAATTTCAGTGTCCATAAATAATATTTTATTGGAACACAGTCATGCTCATTCATTTATATATTGCCAGTGACTGCTTTCTGGTTCATACGTTTTACATCCTATTGAAGAAATACTTGCTAATCTACCTAAGAAGTGTTTGTTTAACCAAAGGCCACAATTTTCTTCAATATTTTCCTCTAGAAGTTTTATAGTTTTGGTCATTATATTTAGTTCTGTAGTCTATTGATTACAGTTCTGTAATACATTGAATTAATTTTTGTATAAGGTGTAAGGTATGAGTTCAGGCTCATTTATTTTACACATGAATTTCCAGTTACTTTTCTTACACATGAATTTCCCATTGCTTAAAAGACTATTCTTTCTCCTTTAAGTTACCTTGGTACTTAAAAAAAAAATTAATAGCCATTTAAGTATCCGACTATTTCTGGACTCTATTCTATTCCACTGGTATATGTGTTTATTCTTTGCCAATACCATATTGACTTGACTGCTTCTGTAGCTTTTATATTAAGTCTTGGAATCAGGTAGTGTAAGTCCTTCAAACTTTTTCTTCTTTTTCAAATATTTTGCCTACTCTAGGAATTTTGCTTTTCCATATAAATTTTAGAATTAGCTTGTCAATTTCTTAGAAGAAATCATGCTGAGATTTTGATTGAAATGACATTGAATCAATAGATCAATTTGGAGAGAATTGATATCTTAACAATATTGTCTTCTCATTGATGAATACAGTGTGTTTCTCCTATTATTTAGATTTCCTTTGATTTTTTAAATAGTTTTCACCATAGAAAGCCTTTACATATTTGCTAGATTTATACCCGAGTTTTTTCTTTTTTTTGATGCCATTGCAGATTACTTTTGAAAACTTTGATTTCCAGTTGTCCATTGCTAGTATATAAAAATACATTTTTTTTTAATATTGAGCTTGTATCTTGTGACCTTTCTAAACATATTTATCTATTATTGGAGATTTTTTGTAGTTTTTTTGGGATTTTATGCATAGACAATTTTGCCATATGCACACAGTTTTTTATGTTCCTTTCCAATCTGTATGCTTTTTATTTTTCTTGCTTTTTCTTGCTTTAATGCACTGGCTAGTATTTCCAGTCCAATGTCCATTAGGAGTACTGAGAGAGGACACCTTGCTTTGTTGTGATTTTAGGGGGAAAGCATTTAGTCTTTCACAATACTGTATGATGTTAGCTGTAGGCTTTTTTGTAGATACCCTTATTGCATTAAGGAAGTTTCTGTCTATTCCTAGTTTGCAGAGTCAAGTACTTTCTTAGCATATTTTGACAAAATTATATGTTTCTTTCCCCATTGTCTGTTAATATGGGGAATTACATTGCTTGAATTTAGAATATGGAACCATCTTTGCATTCCCAGGATAAACATCATCTGTTTGTGATGCATTATTCTTTAACGTATTTCTGGATTTGGCTTGCTAATGCTGTGTTGAGGAGTTTTGCAGTTTCTCATGAGGAATATTAGTCTATAATTTTCTTTTCTTGTTATATTTTTGTATTGTTTTGGTATCAGAGTAATACTGGCCTTAGGAAATTAGTTAGGAAATGTTCCCTGCTCTTCTATTTAATGGAATAGATTATGTAGAATTGGTATTATTTCTTCCTTAAATGTTTGGTGGAATTCACTAATGAAGCCATCTAGAACCAGAGTTTTATTTTTGAAAGGTTTTTAAACTATGAATTAAATTTCTTTACTAGATATAGGACTTGTCAGGCTATCTATTTCTTCTTGAGTGAGGCGTGCTGGTTTCTGTCTTTCAAGGAAGTGGTTTATAATGTTTTATATTTAATTTTGTTTAACTGTAGAGTCTGTAGTGATGTTCTTCTATCATTTTGCTGCAGGTAATTTTTAGCTTCTCTCTTTTTAGTGATCATTCTGTCTAGAAGTTTATCAATTTTATTGTTTTTTTTTTTAAGAACTAGCGTTTGGTTTCATTGATTTCTTCTACTTATTTCCTTCCTTCTCCTTTCTTTGGGTTTAACTTTCTCTTCTTTTTTATTTTTTGGAAACTGATTTGAGGCTTTTTTCTTTTTAATATGAATATTATTTCTATGTCTAGGTCCAGGTTTTCACATGATACTTCCAAGGAGTATCATACTCTTGCCTGAAGAACTTACTTTTAAGTTCCTTGTAGTTAAGGTCTTCTGACAGTGAATTCTTTCAACGTTTCTTTCTTAAGAGTCTTTATTTTGCCTTCATTTTTTTTGAAGCATAATTTCACTGCGTATGGGATCTTGGGTTGACAGTTTTTTTCTGTCAGTAGATGTCACTCCAAAGTCTTCTAGCTTGCATTGTTTATGAAGAATAAATCTTTTGTAATTCTTACCACTGGGTCTCTGTACATAACGTGTCATTTTCTCTGGCTGCTTTCATAGTTCTTTCTTTGAATTTTAGCAGTTTGACTATTATGTGTCTAGGTGTGTGTGTGTGTATGTATTTGCTATTTGTTCTACAAATGATTCTCTGAGGTTCATGTGTCTGTGATTTGGTGCCTTTCATTAGTTTTGGAAAATTCATGGTCATTATCCCTTCAGATATTTCCTCTGTTCTGTTTTCTCTTTCTTCTTCTCCTGGGACTCTCATTTCACATGATAGATCAGTTTAGCTCTTGGATGTTCTGTGTTCTTTTTTCTTCTTCTCTTACTCTTTTTTTGTTTTTTATTTTTTTTCTGTTTGTTTGGATAATTTTTATTGACTTATTTTCAAGTTTACTGACCTTTTCCTCATGCCTGCTTCATGAGCCCATCAAAGAAATTCTTCGTTTCTGATCACATATTTTTTATTTCTACCCTTTCCATTTGACTCTTACAGTTTCTATCTTTCTATTTCAGTACCTGTCTGTTCATGCATGTTGTCCACTTTTTTTCTATATATCCTTTACCTTAATAGTTTTAATCATTTTGAAGTCTGTGTCTGATAATCCCATCATTCTTGTCATCTCTGAATCTAATTGATTATGTATTAATTATTTTATCTCTTGACAATGAATTGTTTATTTCTTGTTTCTTTTCCCTGAGTAGTGGTTTTGAACTGTATTTATGCCTTAAAGTGGTTATGCCTTTTCTCTCACACTGTTAGTGTTAGGGATTAAATCATCAATCAAGTCAGGAGTTCAGATAGGTTTGGATTTTGTTGTTGCTATCATTATCTTTTGTGCACCACACTCTTCAATTTCCTCTATCAGTAGGCTACTGTTGCCCTGTGCTTAGGATGTGTGCAGGAGTACCAGAAGTTACTATTTTTTCTTCAGAGTTTTGCTACCCCTTCAGCCATTCCCATCCATTTGTACCTCAGAGAAGGAGTCTCTCCCCATGCTCCTGCCCCTTCCCCAGCGATAGGGTGCTTATTTCTTGTTGCTATGCCTGTGGTAGAGGCCAAGGGCGTTCTATTCTTCTGTCTTTGATAGGCCCTGTCCACCTGAGCCTTACTTATGACGCTTGCTTGGAGTTCTTAGCCCTTTCTTCCATGAAAACAAATCTGCCTTGTGTCTCTGATTGGTTTGGGGAAGGAGTTTCTACTCTTCCCCTGATGATAAAAGGCCTTTGATTTGTGGGTAGGATCTTGGTTGACAATGGTTTCCTGCCCCTCTTTCATAGGTAGAGGATTTTTTCCTTCAATCTTTCCCCTAGCTGCAATGGATCTTTGCCTTTGCCCTGGGGATGACAGAATTTAGTTCCTCTCCCTGCAGCTTGTAACTTTGGCTTTTTTCGGAGAGAGAGTCTGGGAAATTGTACCTTGCCCCAGCAGCCACTGTTCACCTCTTTTACATCTGCACATGTGCACTCTTTGTTCTTGTGCCCTGCTCACAATCTTCCTCATGAGTAACTAGTGGAGGCCTGTGGAAAAGTGCTTGTGAGCAAGTGTCAGCTTCTCTTGAGTTTGGGCCCCTAGCTATTCCAAACTCATGTTAGCCCACACCTGGTCTTTTACAGTTTGTTAAAGTTTTTACAGATTTTCTCTTAGCTGCCTGTATGGTGGCCACCTCTTTCTCCTGTGCTCTGACTAAGGTGAACAATGTGTCCTATTTCTCTTTGGTGGGACTTGTTGCTCTTTGGAGTTCAGATTATTTGTTTGATTTATAACTTCAACTCTCTGATGGGCTCAAGAAAGTTATAATTTTGTAAATTATTTAGCCTTTTTTCGTTTTTAGGATGGGAGTGACATTATCTACAGCTTTGTAAATTCTTTTTTTGATGTATCCCACATTTTGGGGAGGAAGATTGGCCCTGAGCTAACATCTGTTGCCCATCTTCCTCTTTTTCTCCCCAAAGCCCCAGTACATAGTTGTATGCCCTAGTTATAAGACCTTCTAGTTCTTCTTGTGTGATGCCACCATAGCATGGCTTGATGAGCCCTGTGTCGGTTGGTCTGTGCCCAGGATCCGAACTGGCAAACCCTGGGCCACTGAAGCAGAATACACAAACTTAACCACTCTGCCACCAGGCTGGCCCCTACAACTTTGTAAATCTTAAGCAGAACTAATTATAGTTTTAAAACATTTTAAATTTTTCTTATACAGGCAATGGAAGTGAGAAGTGTTATCACTTTTTATTTTTACTAGAGTAGAGGCATCTTTTTTCTTATCCTTTTATTTTATTTTTAAAATATAACTTGGCCTTTTATTTGTACAGCCTTATTTGGTAGGCTCCTAATATTTCACAATGTTTTTACAGCCAATTAATGTGCAGATTGTTGAGCAGATTTAAACAATCAGTGAGAGCACTCATCCAGTGCTTTTCCCTCCGTTTGGAGTCTTAAGATCACTCCGAGTGAGATTCTGTCTCAATGATTTGAACCTCATAGGTTTTGGTTTCACTGTGTAAGTTAAATAAGCTCGGCCTATTCCTGAAGCTAAACTGTTGAAAATAATATTGTAAATATTTTAGGGCATATGACTGAAAATATATTGGAAATTGTAGGTAGAAATTTTATAATTTAACTCAAAGAAATATTTCTATAAACATACCTTGTATTAATTGGTTCTTAAATGAACAGGTGTATCAGAAAGCAGAATTAGTTGTAGCACTTTCATGATGTAATATGCCATACAAGATGTTATTCTATAATCAGAAGATTGTTAAATTTTTATTCTTTATTCTGATCCTATGGAATTTTTGGATATAAAATTGTGTCTACAAATCGTGGTAACTATTATTTTTGAGACCATCAAGAAATCAGATTTTTCTTATCTGTTTTCTCTGTAGAAAACTTCATCAGCAGTTCGAATTGTATAAGGAGCAGGTCAAGAAGATGGGAGAAGAGTCACAGCAGCAGCAAGAGCAGAAGGGGGATGCCCCAACCTGTGGTATCTGCCACAAAACAAAGTTTGCTGATGGATGTGGCCATAATTGTTCCTATTGCCAAACGAAGTTCTGTGCTCGTTGTGGAGGTCGAGTGTCATTACGCTCAAACAAGGTACAGAATGAAAATCACAGATGTTGATTCTTTGATAGTTAAGACTACTGTGAATAAAATGAAGAAGACTACTGCAATTAATATTTAGGTTAACCAATGAACAAAAACCTTCACTAGTGTCTTCATTTTAGATTAAAAAAAATTAAAAATATTTTCCTCTGAATTAAAAAGATAGTTGTCTCATTGTTTATGTCCTTTAGCTTATGACTTTGTTTAGAATCACAGGATTTTCGACTTTCAAAGATAATGAAGAGAATTGAGTGTTCAATTGGTCTAACTCCTTTATTTCACAGGTGTAGATGTACAGAGACTAAAGTTCATTCTTTTTTTTGTTTTTTTTTGGTGAGGATGATTGATCCTGAGCTAACATCTGTTGCCAGCCTTACTCTTTTTGCTTGAGGAAGATTGTCACTGAGCTAACATCTGTGCCAATCTTCCTCTATTTTGTACGAGGGATGCTGCCACAGCATGGCTTGATGAGTGGTGTGTAGATCCGTGCCTGGGATCTGAACCAACATACCCTGGGCCTCCCGAAGCGAAACATGTGAACTTAACCACTACGCCACCGGGCCAGCCCTTAAAGTTCATTCTTAAAGTTGCACAACTGATTAATGTTAGAATTGACACAGATTTTTCCATGGCTACATATAATTTTGCAGACTTTGTAGATCTGTTGTTCCTTTGGCCCCTGTTTCTTTACCTTTTCAAAGAGGCTCTTTCTGTCCTTGAGATTCTGCATTCTGTAGTTTTATAGCTTTTTAAGCTACATTGCCCTTTATTTTTGTTTTTAATATTAAGGAAGTTAACATTAGACTATGGAATTTAAAGAAGAAATGTTAAGGAACTGTGTCACGCTTATACTAGATCTTTGTAGTTTCTCTGTCTGCTTTAGGGAATATGTTAAGATACCAAAGAATGCTCTGCTGAAATTAGCAAAAGTTGTAGTTTAAAATATTTGTCTCAGTAAGTTCTTTAGAATTTGCATTTATCTTTTCACTAGTATTTTATCACTCAGCTCTTTACTTAGGTAGTTTTGAAATAGGAAGCTGATGTCTTTACATACATTGCTTAGACATCCCTATGGGAATTTGTTCTTCTGTGTGATTTCATTTCTCCATTTTTCATTATTCCCCTTTTCTTATTGTTTTGCTTTGTCCGGAACTAACAACTTTTCTTTATTTTTCCTAATCTTTCCCCCTGGTTTACCTGATTATTTTCCCTTTCTTTGACTGGTTGGATTGGCTAGAAACTCCAGTACAATTCTGAATAGAAGTGGTGAAAGCAGACATTCCTGTTTTGTTCTTGATCTTAGGGAGAAAGCCTTCAGTGTTTCACTTTTAAGTATTATGGTAGTTATCAGCTTTTCATGGATGCTGTCTATTACTAATTTCCTGGAAGTTTTTTTTTTTTTTACATCAGGAATAGATGTTGGATTTTATTTTTCTCCATCTTTTGAGGTTAATATGGTGAGCTGCAATGATTGATTTTGAAATGTTAAACCAACTGTGTATTCCAAATAAACCCCATTTGGTTATTATGGATTATCCTTTTTATATATTAATGGGTTTGATTTGATAAAATTTTGTTTACAATTTTTGCTTCTATGTTCATGAGGGTTAGTGTCTGTAGTTTTCTTCTCTTGTAATATCTTTCTTTGGTTTTAGTATCATTTTAGCATCAGAATAATGTTGGCCTGATGGAATGAGTTGGGAAGTAGTTCCTCCTCTCCAGTGTTTTAAAAGAGTTTCTGTAGAGTTGGTATTGTTTATTCTTTAATGTTTTGTAGATTTTACCAGTGAAGCCACCTGGGTATGCAGTTTCATTTTTGGGGAAGTTTTTAAGTAGAGTTTCAACTTCTTTAATAGATATAGCGTTATTTAGGTTGTCTATTTTTTCTTGAATGAGCTTTGGTAGTTTGTGCCTTTCAAGGAATTTTTCCAGTTCCTCATAAGTTGTCGAATTTATTGGCATTAACTTGTTCACAGTATTCCGTTATTATTCTTTTAATATCTGTAGAATCTGTAGTGATGCCACCCCTTTCATTCCTGATATTGGTAATTTGTGTGTTGTCTCTTTTTTCCTGCTCTGTCTGGCTAGATATTTATCAATTTTATTGATCTTCTCAAAGAACCAGTTTTTTTGTTTCGATGATTTTCTCTATTGTTGATTTCATCCTTAATCTTTATTATTTCTTTTCTTCTGCTTACTTTGGGTTTAATTTTCTCTTCTTTTTCTAGTCTTTTAAGGTGGAAGCTGAGGTAATTGCTTTGAGATGTCTCTTCTTATGCTGTTGGTTTCCCCTAAGTACAGTTTCAGTGACATCCCCAAAATTCTGATATGTTGTCGTTTCATTTTCATTCTGTTAAAAATACTTCGATATTTTCCTTTTCATCTTTGACCCATGAATAATTTAGAAGCATGTTATTTTTTCCATGTATTAGGGGATTTCCAGAGATTTCTGTTAATGATCTTTTATTTAACTCTGTTGTGGTCCTAGTTATTTTTTGTGTGCTTTGAATCCTTTGAAATGTATTGATACTTATTATATGGCCCATATTATGGTAGGTAAATATTCTGTGTGTACTTGAAAAGGATGTGTATTCTGCTCTTTTTTGACAGTCTTTTAAAATGTCCATTAGGTCAAGTTGGTTAATAGAATTGTTCAAGTCTACAATATCCTTGTTGATTTTCTGGCTATTTATTTTTATCAATTATTAAGAGAGGGGTATTGAAATATACAACTATACTTGAATTTGTCTATTTCTCCTTGCAGTTCCATCAGTTTTTGTTTTATGTATTTTTAAGCTCTATTTTTAGGTGCATAAACATTTAGGATTATTATGTCCTATTAATTAATTGGCCCCTTTATAATTATTGAGTGACTTTGTTTAATCCTGGTAATATTCTTTGCTCTGAAATCCACTTCATCTAATCTTAATATAGCCACTCCAATATATTATTGGTAGTATTAACATAGTTTATGGTTTCTTTCTCTTACTTTAAGTTAATTGCCTTCATATTTAAAATACTTTTCTTATAGACAGCATATAATTGGGACTTGCTTTGTTATCTAGCCTGACAGTCTCTGCCTTTTAGTTGGAGTGTTTAGACAGTTTACATTTAGTGTCGTTATTGATATGGTTAGATTTGATTATATTATTTTGTTTTTTCCCACTTGTACCATCTGATCGTTGTTTTGTTATTAGTCTTCTTTTGGATTAATCAATGTTTTTTATGATATAGTTTTATCTCCTTTGTTGGCTCATTAGCTTTGTTGACTCTGTTGTTATTTTATTAATTACTTCGGGATTTGTAGTATGCATCTTTAAATTATCATAGTTAGCCTTAACTGATATTATACAGTTTTTTGTATAGTATAGTATAAGAACTTTATAATAATGTATTTTCATTTCTACCCCTTTGGACTTTATGTTATAGGTGTCATATATTTTACTTCTACCTATTTTATAAACTCCACAATACAGTGTTATTCTTTTTTGTTTAAAAGTTTATCTTTTAAGGAGTTTCAAATAATAAAAGAAATATTGTATATTTCCTCTTGTCATTACCTTTTCTGGTACTGTTCATTTCTTTTTGTAGATATATATTTTTATCTGATATCATATTTTATCTGCCTGAAGGATTTCCTTTAATATCTCTTTTAATGTGAGTCTGCTGGTGATGAATGCTTTCCACGTTTTTTGTTGAAAATTTCGCCTTTGTTTTCTTAAAAGATATTTTTGCTGAGTGTAAATTTCTAGGTCGACAGTTATTTTCTTTCAGTATTTTAAAGATGTTGCTTCACTGTCTTCTCACTTTCACTATTTCCAAATAGAAGTGCAATACCATTCTCATCTTTGTTTCTCTGTATATAATGTGTTTTTTTCGTCAGACTTCTTTTAAGATATTCTTTTTATCACTGGTTCTGTGCAATTTAATTGTGATGCTTTTTGGTATATTTTTCTTCATATTTCTTGTGTTTGGAGTTTTTTTGAGTAAAAGATCTATATGTTTATAGTTTTCATAGGGTTTTTTAAAATTTTGGTCATTATTCAAATATTTTTACTGACCCCCTCCTCTCTCTTCTCCTTCAGGGACTCCCATTATCCATACTTATGTTCTTTTCTTCAAACCCAGCTTTACTTTTCTCCATTTTTCATTTTGTATACATTTTATTGCTATGCCTTAAAGTTTACTAATCTTTTCTTCTGCAATGTCAAATCTGCTGTTAATACCATTCAGTGTATTTTTTCATCTCAGACATTATAGTTTTCATTTCTAGAATTTCACTTTTGGACTTTTTTATGTCTTCCATGATCTACTTAACTTTTCAAACATGTAGAATACACACTCTGTAGTAACTGTTTTGATGTCCTCCTGTGCTAATTCCAACATTTCTGTTAGTTTTGGGTTGGTTTTGATTCATTATTCTTATTATGGTATTTTTTTCTGACTTTTTCACATGCCTGGTATCTTATGTTGGATGCTAAGCACTGTAAATTTTACTTTGTTGGGAGCTATATATTTTTGCTTTCCTATGACTCTTCTGGAGCTTTGTTATGGGAATGGAGTTAAGTTACATGGAGACAATTTAATACTTTTACATCTTGCTTTTGTGCTTTGTTAGGTGGATCTGGAACAGTGCTCAGTTTAGCAGTAATTGTTCTCTTCTACTGAGGCAAGACTTTCCTCAGTACTTTAACTAATGCCCTGTGAATCATGAGTTTTTCCAGTCTTGCTGGTGGGAACGTCCACTGTTCTCTCTAATCTTTTCAGACAATTTTTTCCCCACTCCTGGGTATTTTCTCACATGTGTGCTCACTGATCATTGCTAAGCTCAATACTTGAAGGACTCTCTGCATATCTTTGGGGTTCTCCCTCTGCAGCTTTCTCTTCTCTGGCATCTTGTCCTGTGAAATCCAGCTGTATTGGCCTCCTCAGACTCTCAGTTTGTTCTTCAACTCGGGATGTCTGCCAAGCTGAACTTCAGCTCCTCTGTACTGCCCTGCTGCCGGGAAAGCCTCTCAAAGCAGTAACCTGGGGCAATTGTATAGCTTGTCTTGTTTGTTTCCCATATTTCAGCTATCACTGTCCTTTTTTGCCTGATGTCTTCTTTCACATATTTTTGTCTTTTGTTTGTTTATTTCAGGCAGGGGGAAAAATCTAGTCCTTGCTACCCTATTTAGGCCACAAACAGAAGTCTCTAATGACATCTCTTTATAGTTTGCTTGAAAATATATTCTCTGGTTTCTAACATATGGTCCCTTTATGCTGAGCAAAGTTTTAATCAATAAATTAAGTACAGTGAAAAATTGGAATGCTTCTTGAAACATCTGCTGTATTGTAATCAACTATAAAACTCTCTGTGTTGTGGATTAGCCTCATGGGGATGGCTTATGGAAGAAGGAAGGAACCAGAGGCAGGACTCTCCACTTTTCTCATGTTTTTTCTTAGATCTAATAGAAGTGTTAGGGAATAAAACATAAGAAAAAATATCTAAATTTTAGCTCAAGGAAGATAGTCCTGGATTTCTTTTATTAGTTTTTTTTTATATTTTCGTTCATAATGTACTTGGGAAAGCATTCCTTTGTATAATATATATATATATATATATATATATATATATAGTTTTAATAATTAGTATATAAATTGTGCACTGAGGGATAAAATAATGATTAGTGTATTTCTCTCTTTATATATGTAATCATATATATATATATATATATGTACATAAGGTTGTCTATATTCTTGATGAAAAGAACGTTGAGTTCAATTTCTCTTTTCAGAGTGAGCCATCCTACATATGCTCAATTGCCTTATGTAATAGAAGCAAGCTTTTGCTCTCAATAGATGCTGAATACATTTTTTGATTTATTATAGCCCTGAAAGATTAAGTTCAGTGAAATTTTTATGAAGTTAATTAATGAGAATACAAATATTTTATAGCTTAAAATTTAATTATAAAGCTATGTAAAATTTATTTTAGTAATCTTCTAAGAGAACAAGATAAAATGATCTTGTGTTTTAATTTTGAGGCTCTTTCATGCGGAGCCATCCTTAACAATTAATAAACTCTTTTGAGGTACATTTAGGATATAGAGAGAATAGATGAAGTGCAGAGTATATGGAATTACCAGTACAATAAGATTTTATGATATATTGCTTTCATTTATTTCCTTTTAAGATGATACCCCTTAATAAATTAAAGCTATATAGTTAGTCAAATTTAAAAATAATGGCTTCGTAAGGGACAGATTATTTTGTAATCATAGAATGGCGACTCTAGTAGGAAAGACATTAAAGGTAATTTACAATGAGGATTATTTTAAGCTTCAAAATGTGGCAACATTAATTTTTTGTTTCTTTTGCTTTTTGGTGGGAAAAATAGATTACCATTTGCTTAACAGGTAATCTAATTTTGAAAAAATAAAGAATATATGGTTTTCAGAATTGTTTAATTTACAAATGTAACAGATGTAGATTTTTTCACCATAAATTATCAGATTTTAAGCAGAATGAATTATAACTTCAGAATGGTTATAAAAGAAAGTGATAACTTAAGCAAGTCCCTTAAAATGTATTGCTATATGTGTGTTCAGTATATCAGATGGTAAGAATGGAATAATATAGACATCCTACTGTATAACCAGGTCATGAAGTATCATTTATATGAGTGGTTTTAATGATTAGTATTTAAATTGTGCACTGAGAGATAGAATAATGATTAGAATATTTCTGCAATCCTCTAGGCAGTTTTTGTTTTTAAATTTTCAAGTCTCTGTGATTGCCTGCAAGTCTATAGCTAGCGTTCTAATGCAATATACATTTAGTTCCCATACACCCAAGGCAAGCATATTGCGTATGAATTTTCTTTTAGAATTCATAGGATTACTACATAGCATTATATCAGGAAAAATTTGACATTCTCTAGGAAGAGGATGGCATAAGTTGAGACAATTAGGAAAACTAAGTTTCGTTCCTGTCCTGGTATTGTGTGACTTTTGTTTGACATGTCACTTCATGTCTTAGTGCTTCTGTTCTAAAATCTGTGAAATGAAAGCATCAATCTAAATAATTTCTAAGATCTCTTCTGAGTTTGACATTTTATGATTTTTAAATTAATACTAGATTATAATTCTTGAAGTATTTGAAAGTATATTCATATAGCCAAATGTTTCTACTGCTTAAGTAATTTTTAAAAAGAAACTGAGAAGCTTCATTAATTCTATGTTACTATATCTAGGATATTGTGTGTTAAGCTTTGGTTTTTATCTCATCTCACATTCATATAACATGGGAATGTTGAGGGCACTACTCTTTTAGAAAACTATTTTCATAGGAATTCGAGGAATAAGTAAAGCAGGCAAGCTTATCAGAATTATATAATTTATAGGACCACCATTAAGCAAGTAGTTGCATCAGGTGAATCCTCAATTTCAAGCCTTTAGGCTGAATAACCTAGAACCTGTGAGAATATTATTAGAAAGTATTTATAGGATTTAAAAGGAAGAAAGAATTGTTTCCCCTCATTGATGTCAACCTCTCTAATCGTGCAGGATAACATAGTGACTGTGAGAAACAGTCTAACTTTCAGAATCTTAGGACATTTTATACCTCATAGTGCATATGAACATTGTGCAAGGAGGCAAAATAATGTTTCAAATCAAGCATAAAGGAAAACATTTTCACCAAATTTACATGAGCTTACTTCCTCTCCATATTGCATCTTTTGTATAGTTTTCATCTATTTCAGCCCTCACTTTCGTCACTTGTATAGCATAATTCACTGTGGGAAGTGTTACCTAAAGAGCAAGTAAGCTTACCAATACTATTATAGCTACCATTTTGAGGTTGTTTTTCTTTGAGAATCTCTGGATCATTCCATGGGCTCTTTATACTCTAAGGCATTTATACTCTTTGTACTCTAAGGATTTATACTTTATACTGTATGGCAGTGGTCTTGAAAGTGAGGTAGTATACCCCTGCTGTTGAAGGAAGGCTTTCTGGAGAGTAGATGGGTGTGCCTAACTTCAAGGGCAAAGATTTCCATGTGTATTCTTTCATTTTTTATTAAAATTGACCTACCCGAGAATAGTTTTGTGTTTTGTGAATTTTTCTTTTCAACTCACTTTTATAATTGCTCTTCTACTCTTTGAAAGAAAATCATGCTCCTCAACCCTGCCTAGGCTGAATCTAGTCTTTATATAATATACTGACTCAGCATGTAAAAATCTCTGGGGCACCAAACAAGGTCACAATTCCAGAATGCATTGTCCTGAGGGAGAGTTCCATGAGGGCCAAGCCATGGGAAATTTTGTAAGAAATATAGAAGGGAGCAGGGCTTATTTCATTCAGGCAACAAACTTTTGGCAAGACTCTGGTGCCTCATCTCTCTTTGTAGAATTAGAATTTTGATGTAAGATGATTGTCATGGTGACCTATAATAAGACATTGATATGAAGTTAAAAATGAAGTCAGACTCTTTTTGATAGTCAGATTTGCCTGATGATTTGACAATGTGGACTGCTTTGTCAAACAGGTTATATAGTAGACATTTTCCATATATTGAATGAGATAAATCTGCAGCTCCAAGATTTGATAAAAATATAATTAAAGTACACCTACAATACACAACATATCTGAAAATGTATCTTTTCCAACTATTTAAACTTAAAATCTAAATGCTTTCTTAAAAATGTGTGAAAGGTACCTGGTTTTAGAGATTTATTTTATAGAAGAGAAAAAATATTTGCAGACTACTGCTATATAGCAGGTGAAAGGTATGCTTGGTTATTGGCATATGTGCATTTGAATACCATTGAATTTCACATAGGCCAGAACAGACTATGTATTTTTTGTTGCTGGAACAACGCTCAGATCTACTCTCCTGTAATTTTCAAATTTTTGAATGACACCACTATCCACTCTGTCACCCAAACCAGAAAGCCAGGAATCATCTCAGGTTTCTGTCCTTTACCACTCTTTTCCCCCAAGTTTTGGATTTTCTCTTTATATAAATAAACTACTAATTGCTGTCTTATTTAGACTGTCATTTTCCATCACCTGGACTAATGTTAGTCTCCTAACTGGTCTTTGTGCTTCAGCATGGATTCCACAAACACATTCTTTACATGCTGCTGTGGTGATATTTTTAAAATACTAATCTGATCATTTTATCTTCTGCTTAAAAACTATTTAATGACTCCTTATCTCCTGAGTGAAGTTTCTAATGGCATAAAGAGCCCTCTCCCTATGACTTATTCCCTGCCTAACTCGAGGCATAAGCTTCGCTCCATTCTGTGTGCCCTAACTAAAGTACACTACCTGCACTTCTCTTAAATTATCACTGCTTATTATCTCTTATGCTTTTGCTTACCCTGCTACTTTAATCTGAAATACACCTCTGCTTCCCCCTAGAGCCCATCCCTACCCACAACCCTTACCCACTTGATGAACACTGACTAATTTTTCTGGACTTAAGCATCATCTCCTCCATGATGCTTTCTTTGGGTATCCCATGTGAATTAACCACTCACTCTTTTGTGCCTCAATGGATTCTATAGACTTCTAATCTAGCAGTCAACATTTTATTATTAATTAATTACATCATTCTGACTCCTCTTTTTACTGTAGGCGTCTATGTGTTTGGCATGTAATAGGTCAGTAGTACAAATACTTGTTGAGTGTATTGAGTGAATGAGTGGAAGAAAGAACTCTGGTATACTTATCATGGGCTTGTTATTCTGGGATAGGCCTTGTCTTTTGATCCAGCTCCTTGCTGCAGCTCAGTCCTGTGATAATGTTTTCTTGAAGATGGCAGTCCAAACTTGTAGATGAATAACAAAAAGATAAACTGCATGGGCAGTATCTAGTTGTTGCAGTTCTTGAAAAAAGAGGCCAGGCTTGAGAGAGGAGATGGAACAATGTTGTAGTGGTATGAAAGACAGGTAGTTTTAGATTGATTACAGAAGGTAGGCAAAAAGAGACAAGTGATGGCAGTTTAACTGTGGAAAGTAGACAGCACTGGTATAGAGGGAGGGATCTTTCTTTTTGGCAATACAG
Source organism: Equus quagga (assembly GCF_021613505.1). Lineage (NCBI taxonomy): Eukaryota > Metazoa > Chordata > Mammalia > Perissodactyla > Equidae > Equus > Equus quagga. The sequence goes on along the minus strand of NC_060282.1, from coordinate 34,756,663 downwards.
AGGGGGAAGTAGTAGGAGGAAGACTGACTGAGGGGAACTAACATTAATTTCCTACGTGACTGGGGAACTAATAATGGAAAGTTGCATAAAGAATAGCTGTTGGCAGATAAAATTGCCATATTTAATCTGAAAAGATGCTACGACTATCAAGAGGAAATAACAGGAAAGAGAATAATAGAATCAATAAGTGATAATGAGAAGGTAGATTAACAGTTAAAGTAAACTGATCTTGAGGAGAGGGAGTGTGATTAGTTATCAGCAGAAGTGATAAAACAGTAAGGATGGCCATTGGGAGAGTTGATTATAAGGAAAAGATGGTGAGTATAAAATTATTTTTGAAAATAAAATACAATAAATTTTAAATAAATACTTTTGGACATACTCTAAATTATTAGGGTTTTCAAGTCTAATAATTATGACCTAAAATAATTGATCAATTAAATTATATAAAATATATATAAAGCCAGCAGGGGACACTGGCATTATATAGAGGTGGCATAGTGTGGTGGCTCTAGCCCAAGTTCTGAAGTGAGACTAAGTTTGATTTCCAGCTTTATTACTTGCTGGCTGTGTGACCTTGTACAAGATGCTTACTCTCTCTGCTTCAGTTTCATCTGTAATAGAAATAGTAATAGTACCTATCTCACAAGGTTTTTGTGAATATAAAGTGAATTAATATTTTTGAAGCACTTAGACATAAACCTGGCACACAGTGAGTGCTATAAAAGTGTTTTGCAATAATTTTTGTGCTACTAGATTCCTTTTTACCTACTATATATGTCAGATATCATGAGGGATGCTTTCACATATGTTTTCTTATTCAATTAGTCATATTTGTATATTGGGTTGAGTATTCCTTATTGCATACATAAACTGAGTCTACCATAATGAATATGTATGTAAAATATATAAAGCTATTTTAATCTTTAATCTTTTTTTGGTGTGTGTGTGAGGAAGATTGGCCCTGAGGTAACATCTTTTGCCAATCTTTCTCTTTTTGCTTGAGGAAGACTGTTGCTGAGCTAACATCTGTGCCAATCTTCCTCTGTTTTGTATGTGGGACGCCACCGCAGTGTGCTGTGATGAGCGGTGCATAGGTCCGCACCAGGGGTCTGAACCCCTGAATCCCAGTCTGCCAAAGCAGAACATGCGAACTTAACCACTATGCCACCAGGCCGGCCCCTAATCTTTAATCTTTGAATTGAATCATGTAGTCTTTTTTTTTTTTAAAAAAAAAACACAGACTAAGTGTAAAGTTGAAGTAAATATCTAAATGATTCAGGTGAAAATTCATTTTTAAAGAACATTTTAAATCCAAATTATCCATATGTCTAAAATAAAAATATTCCTCTACAGCAGGTTATTTTTTATATTTCATGTGAGATTTTAATCAGTCTTTGTCTTAAAGTCCTTGATAATATTTTACATTTATACATTACCTTTGATTTTCGAGCAACTCAATTCCAGTTTGATTATTAATGAAATTAATATCACTTTTGACAAAACATTGAAACTTCTGACTTAATTGTATTACTAAAATCTGATTAGAAGACATAGCTAATCCTTTTGTTTGAAGTTTCTATTCTTTGAAAGACTTCCCAGTTCGAAGAGAAGAACCATTTTGATCAGGGGTCATCATTCTCATTCTTCAGTTTTTCTTTAACAATTTCGTTGGGAGATTTTATTCACTCCTATAGCTTCAAATATTGTATATGTACTGATGATTTACAGATTGATTTCACCAGCCTGATTATTCTTTTGAGCTCCAGATCCACCTATACAGCTGCTTACTGAAAATCTCTGGATGTATAAATAGGCACCTCAAATTCACCTTGTCTATACTGAATTCATTATTTTCCCCAAATTTGCTTCTCATGTGTTTTTTTCTTTCAAAGAATTGTCCTCTTGTTCTCCCAGTTGCCGAAGCCAGTCTCTGAAAGTCTTTCTCTACTCTTCCTGTTCCTCAATCAAGTCTTAAGGAGCCTTACTTCTCAGTATCTCCTAAGTCAATCTACTTCTCTCCATTCTTCTTGCTACTACTGTAGTACATACCACTCTCACAGTTGTTTTTTACTCAAAATATTTCAACAACTTCCTAATTGTTGTCCCTTTTTCCAGATTTGTCTCCTTCCAATCAGCCTGCACATTGTAATAGTGAACACTCAATAAATAGTAGCTGATAAGCTTATGCCTTATTTATAAATCATGTGATAGATTTTTGTGTTTATTTTTTATTCCTATTGAAAGATAATAAAGATATGATGGCAGTAATATTTCATGTATATGTTATAGCTAAAATTGTACTTGTTTTATCTGTTAAGAGGGATTAGCTATTAGCAAACTATTAGCAAATTCATTAGTTATGACTTCATTTTGTTTCTTTTTTAAAATTTCTGCAATGTGAGTTATCTTGTGAAAGTATTGGCTTCTAAGTTTTTGCTAGATATTAATGTAGTTAACTCTGGAGACTTTAGTTCAAGTGTATCAGTTATAATCTAATCATTTTCAACTATTTCTATTCCCAATATGCCAGTTTTGTTTGTGCTTTTTATATATTCCATGTTCTTTGCATAAAATGTTCTCTGTCACTGGTCTGGCCGACATTCTCTTCATTATTCTTTGAAGACCTCATTACTTCTCAGAACACTGCTCTTAATCCTTTCTCCAAATGCTAGTATTTCCTTAATCATTTGTGTTTCCGTAGTGCTTTGTTATTCTCTTTCTTTCATAACATCTCTCTGTTCTGCAATGATTTGTTCATATTTATCTCTCACTACATTTAGCTGTTTTACTCCTTTTTTATGTCTCGGAAATCTAGTGTAGTGCCTGATGCATATGTAATGAGTGCTCCATAAATGATTTTTGTTGGACTAAATGATTGGCAATAGGTGTCCTTGACTGTGTACAATAGCTTTTATATGATCTTTAGTTTTACTGTGTACAATAGCTTTTATAGGATCTTTAGTTTCAATATTTGTAACAAATGAAACAGTCAAGAACACGGTAATGTAAAGGAGGCACTCCTATCCCTTGTATGCAATATCCTATGTGTTAATAGGCTAGAATATCAGGTATAGAACTGTGTGCCAGCCACTGTATTGAGAGCTTTTCATGTTATTTTATTTAATTCTCAGAAAGCCTTATGAAGTAAATAATTCCCTGTTTTTCAGATAAGGAAGTAAAGGCTTAGAGGGCTTAAGAAAATTGCAGAAGATGTACAGCTAAAAGTCTTATTTAAAAAAGGTGTAATTTTAAGATAAGTCTGTCTGATTGCAAGGTCCTTCCTCTTAGTCACAAGTATTATGTACTGCCACCCATATTTTAGAGAAGCAGTGATACCTCAAAACACATGATTTTAATTTTACTGTATAGGTTCTTGTAATATATCAGATCTTACTATTACATTATCATTTTTACTATTATTATCAATATTTTATATTTAAGTAAAGAGAAATGCAACTGTTTTTAATTTTAGCATATCTTAATATGTTTTCTTGGCCAAATCATATCTCTTATTTTATTTTTCCACATTTATAATATTGGGAAACTATGACCCAAAATTACCAAGTGTAATCAATAATATTTTATCTTTAATGACTTTTTCTAATTAAATTTTTTCTTTTTAATTATAAAGTTTAGAAGACTTCTAAATTAGTGGGACAGAAATAACTTTTAAAAGCAATACGCTTAATTCATATTAAATCTTGTCTACTTTTGATAGTATATGATGAAATTAAAGATAAATAGTGATGCTCTGTTTTATTGTTTTTGTGCATAAAAGCTTTTTTCTTTAACATTTTTTAGTTTCTCGCTTTGAGTTAGTTGAATGTTTGATTAAGATTTTATTTGTGAAAAGAGCATTCTTTTTGATGTTTGGGTATTTAATGGCTTTTATAGAAATTATTCTGTTTATTTACCTTAACATATTCTTGTTTATAACATGCTCTTGTTTGAAATGTATGGAAAAAATTTTCCTCTTAAAAAGTTTATCTTCCAGTCAAAATGTAATTTAGACTTTTTCAGAATTTTTATTTCACTAACAAACTCTTAAAGACTCTTATTTGTTTTAAGAATGGGATTAATTATTTCTTCCTGTTTTGTCTTTTCTGTCCTTTCTAACTTGCTTTCGTGGATATTCACACCAGGAGGACAAAGTGGTTAGAGTCTTTTTTCTGTCTAATATTTTTTTCTTGTTGTTATTGCTAGTTTTAATTTTATAGTTGTATTTAATTTATATACTTCTAAATGTTTTGTTACAGTTGTAGTGCATGATAATTGCTAAACATTAAGGTATATTTTAAGCATGCTTTCTGATTTACTGAAAAGCACATTTTATTATATTATAGAGGAAAATTTGATTATTTGATACTTAAAGAAGCTTGCCTCTTTAGAATTTATTTATTTATTTTTTAAAGGAGATCTTATAGAATTTCTCTGTGTGATAAGAGTTTCTTTGCTCATATTTTACTTCCCTAAATTCATCATTGTAGTGGTCATAATTTTTAAAAGAAACTTCTGAGTTAGTATTGTAATAACAAGTCACAATAATATTGAACATGGATCTTCCAAAGGATATATTTACAACTGATTTAAATATTTAATGTATTTTAATTTTTCTTAACAATATGTTTTAGAGACTGGTAAAATATCTATCTTATATTCTCATGTTGAATATTAGATGTGTTTATAATTTAAAAATACTCAGGCATATAGAATTTGACTACAGGCTAGATTTTAATAATCTGCTAGTGTCTGCCCTTAGAAGTCTGATTTGAGTTTGGATCTGCTCTGGAGATTGACGACATCCTGCAAACATAGATAAAATCCTTCTATTTTGATTTTTTGATGAGTCAGACTAAAACTTGAGGTCTTTTCAAGTTTTCCAAATTAAATTGGCTTAAAACCCAAAGAGAACATCCTTCAGCTGAGATCTTCTAAAGAGTGCCTTCTTTTTTGCGAATTGGAGCTTTTTTATTCTCTTTAGTCTTCAGTTACTAGGTTGGGGATAATGTGGATGTTGGCAAATACTGATGTGGGTTTAGAATGAAAGCTCTGAGCAGAAGAAAAGATAAATGTGACTACCTTCTTTTCCTTTTTTTTTTTTTTTTTACCCATAAGAATTCTACCAAACTTTTAAGGCAGTTTTGAAGATGTTCAGGTCAGTTACTTAGACATCTCCCAGACTGTGCATCATCCTCAATTCCAGCAGGTTCCCTAGAGACCTTACCAGCTTTTTGCCAGCCAACCTTATTAGCTAAGTAATGCAATTCAGGCAATTCAAGTAGTGCAAATTAGGCAATCCACTGCCTTTAGAATCTCTAGTGCTAATTTTGTGTCCAGAGTTAACACAGGATACATAATGTTTTCATTATTGTCTGTAGATTTCGTAATGAATTCTGACACCTATCCTGGAAATGAGACAGTGATAACTCAGCTATGAAAATGACTTTCATGTATTGACAAGATTTCATAATGTGCCAGTCTGTATTTTAAACCATGGATTGACTAACAGATTAAAGTATACTAATTTTATGTGTATTTGGAACATTAAAATAAATTTCAACAGGCCTTTTTATGACACTCTTTATGCAGCACTGTTCAATAGAACTTTCACCAATGATGAAAATGTTTTATATCTTCATCCAATGCAGTAAGCTTTAGTCACATGTGGATATTGAACACTTAAAATGTGGCTAGTGTGACTGAGAATTGAATTTTTAATTTTAATTAGTTTTAATTAAATTTAAATACCCATATGTGGCTAGTGGCTTAAAGAAACCCCAAGCTTGCATAGCAAACATTCTGACTATTCAACCTCTAAGGCAATACCCTGTGCTCATAGTAACAGTATGATACATATAAAGCAGTGGAGATAAAAGCTGTACAAAATGCAAGAAGGGTACACTTCAATGCGAATCTCATGTATTGCTAAGGAGGATAATGGACAAGGGACATACTCCCAAAGGGCAGAACCAGGGAATATGAATGACAAAAGTCAAGGGAGAACCTCCTGGGTAGCTGAATCAGGGGCTGCCAGATAGGATATCCAAGGAAATTGAGGTGTTGCTCATGTAGGGATTGTTGTGTGCTGTGAACAGTTGGCCACTGTATATTTCTCATTTTTCCTGTTTTTGAATGAGAGTTTTTGTTGCAGTTACCCTGTTCCTTCTCCATCATTGTGTCTTGGGTGTACTGGGAACAGATAGCTTGTCTTTCAGTGTATAGGTCAGTGGTTCACAATGATCCACGCTCGGCCATGATGGAAAGATTTGCTCTACCTCAGAGATCCTAGATTCAGAGCTAGATTTGATGACTAGATGGAACTTTGGGATTATCTCCCTTAGGGAGAGGGAGAATTGCTACATGTAAAATATATGTATGGAATGTTGAGAAGTTGAAAGAGCAGACTGTTCTAGACCCTGTTTAATGGCTGTCCTAACAGACATTTCCAATTTCCTTCTCTCTTGCAACCCCCGATAGAAGGACTTGAAAAATATAAAATTGTTTAGTTTTCCTTGCAACTGAGAATGGCTCTGTGCCACAGTTCTAGCAAATGAGGTATAAGAAAATTTATGAGGGCTTCTAGGAAGTCATGATAAAAAAGAAAGATGTAGCTGGCACTGCCTTTTAAGGCAAAAGTGATGTCTTGAGCTTCACTAGCCATTTGTGAAGACGAGGGAAGAGCCAAGAATATTTGAGTTAGTAGTCATGACATTGTTGGGCCATTGATCCAACACCATCAGAAACCTTTCTCCAGTGTGAGAAAACTACCCACTCCCAATTTGTTTCTGCCATCAGTAGCCAGATTTTCTGTCACTTATAGCCAAAATCGTTCCTAATGGAAATGTTAGTGGAGATGCAGTGTATAGGAGGGAAACCATACAAACAGCTAGAGGTGTTCTTCAGAAATATATAAGTGGAATAAAGAAGCACATGTTTTGAGCATTGGCCAGATACTCATCTCTCTGCTTTTATCTCTATAAATGTTTGAAGAATTAGGATCACTTAACACATCTGCTCATGTATTACATATAAATTACCTCAGGTTGCAAACAGTAAATTAATATGAATGTGTTGGTTTTAGAGAATGAATATTTCCTTAAATATGAATACATTCTATTTCACATAGAATCAAAGCAAAGGAGGTTGAATTTTTTTTAATGTAATTTGGATGTTTCTCAGACTTGTTAAGATGTGTCGAACAAATAAGTAAACTAAACTTCCATGGTGCATTATTTGCCATAAATTAGGACATTTATATATCTGTTCATCTTTTAGTAAATACTGACCTGCTAGTGTCTAGTGAGAGCATAGTGAAATTATAGTTTTTGGAACAAAGTGATGATCATTTCACTGTCTAGAGACAATATTATCTGTTTATGCAAAGACCACTTTAATGAGGATCTTAAATTATTCCTCTCTCTTTTTACAACAGTTCTTTTAGGATGCCAATATCTCTTAAGACAATAATAAGTAAAAATTTCACTTGTTATTGACAGGTTATTAACTTTTATTATTAAAAAATGATGTTACTAATGGTATGTTATTGAAATGAAGGGTGTGGAAGGATGATATATGACCTATAGTATTTTTCACATTTCAGAAGCATAAAGGTAAAGGTTATCTGTTGGGTTGCAGCTACAGCTATGACATTCAGAGCAAAGTGCTCTTTGTTTTCGCTGCAATCTGACGCTTTTTCTGATTTAAGTACCTTATTCAGGCTTCCGTATCCTATGTGTTTATCTAGTTGCCCATTGTTATTCTCTTACGGAGTTGCAATTTAGCATATACTTGAAAGCATTTTCAAGTTAAAGTATGTTTGATTGTTACATTTCATCTAGGTAATAGCTGTGTGGAGCTGCATTCCAGTAAATATTGTCTTAACAGTGGTCGATTATTTGCTTTTGCATTTATATTTAATAATACAAAAACATGTATATGACTTTAATAAAATTGTTCTAGAAACTGAATATAACAGCTTTGTCAGGGCTAACTCTTATAATAAAATCACAAGTTTAAATACTACTACTACTACTCTGCCTCTTTTATTATGAGCCTGACAAAACCCAAAATTCTTACATCATTTAGTAGGAAAGCAATACAAACATCCAGAGTTTCTCATCAACTATATAGAAGTATTTTGGACTAATCTTATTTAGACAACATACCATTCAACAAGAATCTAGAAGAAAATACATCTAGAAGGCAGGGAGTAAATCAAAAGACAGAGAGGGGCTGCTGAATATTTGTTTGAATATGTTATACACTCTAAGCTTAGTGGAAATTTATCATTTTAAAAATCATTCACCTGGTTATTTGCATATTTTGAGTAAATGCAGAAGTGAGCATTGAAAATCTGACTTAAGTCTCTTATAAAAATGGGTTAAAAACTCACAGTGTGAAAATTCTGTGAAATAAAATGTCTGTAAAATGAAATATCTCAAGGAAATTAAAATATATATGTATATGACGAGAGAAAATACTGACAAGGATAATATGTTGAAGTTTTATGGAAGTTGATCTTACTAATAAGAACTGATTTAAAGTGACACTCATTTTGGCTACGACAGTTTAGAGGAAGTTGGAGCGACTACAAAGTACAATTGCACCATAGCTAACTTCTTGAGAGCAAGGACAGGCCATACATTTTGATTATATATTGCTACTTTTCCATCTTTTGGATAACTTTTGCTTTGATTGAGTTATTCCAATTCTGTATACCATTCCATCCAATCTGTAACTGAAAATGAGACCTGTTTATTTATCCTCTATGAGATTCCCTTAACTACAGTATTCTGTCCTTATCTGTGAGGAATACATTCCAAGACCCCTAGTGGATGCCTCAAACATCCGATAGTACTTAACCCTATGTATATACTATGTTTTTTGCTATACATACATGCTAATGATAAAGTTTAATTTTATAACTTAGGCACAGTAAGAGATTAACAACAATAACTAATAATAGAACAATTATAGCAATATGCTGTAATAAAAGTTATCATAGATCTTAGCAACCTTAGCATATGATTTTTTTCTTGCCTTATTAAGTAAGGAACTTTTACCTTTTCACGTAAAGGAAGCACTTTACAGCTTCTCTTTGGCATCTGAATTGCCAGCATCACTATACTTGCACTTTGGGGCCATTATTAAGTAAAATAAGGGTTACTTGAACACAAGCACTGGGATACCGCGATAGTTGATCTGATAACCAAGATGGCTACTGAGTGACTAATGGGCGGGTAGCATAGACAGCATGTACACGCTGGACAAAGAGATGATTCATGTCCTGGGCAGGATGGCGTGGGCTAGCAGGAGATTTCATCACGCTATGCAGAATGGTATGTGATTTAAAACTTCTGAATTGTTTATATCTGGAATTTTCCATTTAATATTTTTGGACCATGATTGACCATGGGTAAATGAAACCATGGAAAGCAAAACCATGGATAAGGAAGGGCTATTGTTAAATGCCATAGATGAGAGTTTATGAGCCCCTGAAATAGAAAGTGTCAGTATCTATATGGGGTGACAGATTTGAGAGTTGAGAGTTAAAACTGAGAAGTTTGGTGGTTGAATAAAAAGCCAGGATGACAACTAGATTATTGCATTGAATGAGGATATTTGTGCTGAAGCCAGCATATGGAAGATAGAGAGCATATTTATGGCAGAGAGGGAAGGTAGTGATTTTAGTTGTGGAGATACGGAGTTGAAAGAGCTTTAGGAAACCAAGGAAGAGATGTTTATTAATAATAACAGCTAAGACTTATTAAACAATCATTATGTATGAAGAACACTGTCATAAACTTTTTAACGCGTATTATTTCATTTCATTCTCACGACAACTTCCATCTAACAGTGAGCTGTGGGAGAAGGCCTAACAGGGGGTAAGGTGAGATGTAACATGAAATGGTTAAGGACACAAACTCAGCTCTCAGAATGCCTGAGTTTGGAGCCAGGCTCTATCACTTTGCTAACTATAGTATTTGGGCCAATTACTTTATGACTTTAAGCATCACTTTCCTTATCTGTGAAAAAGAGGTAATAAATAAGTATACAAGTATAGGGTTGTTATGTTTAATTATTGATTCCTTCCCCACAACTCTGAGGACCCTCTTTCCTAAGTACTAAAAAGGAAAGTATAACCCACCATCATGTTCCAAAAATAAACAGGAGAATTTATTATATTTAATAGAAAAGATAAAATAGAACAATGTATAGTATTGGCTTGATGATTGCCATGTGATACTCTTAGTTATTGGGTCCAGTGGTGATCTAACAGGTCCTGGATGTATTCTTCCCCCATTGGCTCTGCTTGATCTCTCCAAGGCCTTTGTTTAATTTATCTGACCAGGACAGAGCCTGGAGAGAACTCATTATGGGCCAGTTCTTTTTTGTGTGGAGCTGCTTTGAGTCCTTATTCCCTGGCAGAATAAATTCATTTTTCATTTTCATGATCCCTTTCTCCATTTTCTTCTTCTTTTATGGCAGTCTCTGCCCTCAACGCCCTTCCACCTAAATGGCACTTTCAGTTCCCTTAACTCATTCCTCTGGTCCCACCCTATCCTCCAATTCCTATGAGTCTTTAGAATATAGTTCTTCATCACTGCCATGTTATGGTATATACAAAATATTTATGCTTATATTAAAGAAGATTATGTATTTGTATAAGTAATGTAGGAACATGGTACAAAATTCAAAAGATAGAAAAGTATATATAATGAAAACAAAGTTTCTTTTCCATCCCTGGCCTTCAGTCCTCCAATTTTCCAGTACCTCAGTTCTTTTCCCCATAGGCAACCAGTTATTATTTTCTTTTATATATTCTAAGAGATATTATATTGACATACAGTTTTTACACAAATGGTCTGCAGCTTAATTTTATCTCTTACTTGTATGTCTTGGGAATTTTTCTGTGTTGATACATATAGAATTATCACATTTAACTTAATGAATTCATTATTACCTTGTATGGATATGCCAAAATTTATTTAACCAGATTATATCTAATATTTTGCTATTATAAATATAGTTATATATATATCTCACATTGCATACGTGCAAGTAAACCTGTAAGGTAAATTCCTTAAGATGGAGTTGCAGAATATTTGAAATTTTGATCAGTATGCCAAATTGCCCTCTCTAACCATTGTATTGATTTATATTTTCACTAATAGCATGGCGAATGATTGTTTCCACATCCTTGAAAACACAATGTATCCAACTTTTGTATCTTTACCAGTTTCATTATAATTTTAATTTGCAATTATGTTACTATGAGTGATGTTGAACATCTTTTCATGTTTGGAATCCATTTGTGTTTCCTTTTCTTTGTAGTGTCTGTTCATGCTTTCAAAGAAGAGGAAAACTCTGCATTGTGTTTAGGTTCTAAAATAATCAAAAGTAGTTTTATTAATATGTACTCATTGAAGCAAGATACTTTATCAAGCAATAGAAGTTGCACTATGTTTTTAAGTAGAGAATTGGAGAACAAAGGGGCTAGAAGAAGGCAGAAAAGGAAAAAAAAACCCAAAACTCCATAGTTCTACTTCCTTTTCAAAACGTTTATGATAATTTTCCATGTTTATTTTTCCACATGACCATTTAGAAACAGTTTGTTTAGCAAGTTCACTGCAAAGTAATTTATGTCTGAAATGATAAACAAGTAAAATTTATGAACCATCACTGTTAGCCATACTAACTATAACAATGTCTTATGACTTCATGCATTTATTTTCAAAATGATGTTTTAAATGTTTCTAAAAACTTACAGTATATGCAAATGTGGAGATGGGATTTATATTTTTAAAGATAAAGACAGGTTCTGTAGTACATCTGAAAGCTGTTTTCTTCCTTGATACTAAGTGTCAGGAAATATAAGGAGGATGAAACTCATAAGGGAAGTAGAGTATAGGAAAATCCAATTTGAATTGACACATTTAATTTTAGTCTGAGTTCAAATAATGGATCTTTGTAACTAATGAGGTGTTTACTAAAATCTAAGTGACTGCTTCATAGCTTCCTTTTAATCAAAATTCTATTTCTTTAGTAAGAGGAGACTTTAGTTCTGATTTCATATTTTCCTTATCATGTAGGGGCTTGCATTTTTCTTACTCTGTATCGTTCTTTGCTCATTTGCATTAGTGTTTTTTTTTAATATCAGTCCTTTATATGTTAAAGAATGTAATTCTTTATAACATATGCTGCAAATATCCCAGGTGTTCATTTTTTTTCTTTTATTTATTTGTATGTAAGAATGCTTACTTGCCTTTTTGTCAAATTTATCAGTCTTTTTTAGCATCTGGATTTTATCTCACATGTAATAAAACCTTTACTCCAAGATTACGAAAACAAATTCTTCCATATTCTATCATGGCTTGTGTGTGTGTGTGTGTGTGTGTGTGTGTGTGTGTGTGCTGGAGGCATTCAATTTTTTTTAATTAAAAAAATTTTTTTTAATTACAGTAACATTGGATTATAATAATATATAGCTTTCAGATGTACGTTGTAATGTATTTCCAATTCTGTGTAGATTACATCATGTTCACCACCCAAAAACTAATTATAGTCCATCCCCTCACATGTGAGCCTAATCACCCCTTTTACCCTCCCCCCCTTACTCTATGGTAACCACCAGTCCAATCTCCATTGCTATGTGTTTGTTTGTCATTGTTTTTATCTTCTACTTATGAGTGAGATCATACGGTATTTGATTTTCTCCCTCTGACTTATTTCACTCAGCATAATGCCCTCAAGGACCACCCATGTTATCACAAATGGCCGGATTTCATAATTTCTTATGGCTAAGTAGTATTCCATTGTGTATATATACCACATCTTCTTTATCCATTCGTCCCTTGATGGGCAGCTAGGTTGCTTCCAAGTCTTGGCTATTGTGTATAATGCTGCAATGAACATAGGGGTGCATGTATCATTATGTCTTTGCGTTTTCAAGTTCTTTGGATAAATACCCAGCAGTGGGATAGCTGGATCATATGGTAGATCTATTCTTGATTTTCTGACGATACTCCATACTGCTTTCCATAGCGGCTGCACCAGTTTGCACTCCGACCAGCAGTGTGCGAGGGTTCCCTTCTCAACACATCCTCTCCAACACTTGTTTCCTATCTTGTTGATTATAGCCATTCTGACTGGAGTGAGGTGATACCTCATTGTAGTTTTGATTTGCATTTCCCTGTAGCTAATGATGAGCATCTTTTCATATGCCTGTTGGCCATCCATATATCTTCTTTGGAGAAATCTCTGTTCAGATCATTTGTCCATGTTTTAATTGGGTTGTTGGTTTTCTTGTTGTTGAGATGTATGAGTTCTTTGTATATTTTGGATATTAACCCCTTATCTGATATATTGTTTGCAAATATCTTCTCCCAATTGTTAGGTTGTCTTTTCCAATTTTTTAAGTATGTAGGGCTTTGGCATTCAGAAATTATTTTGGTGTAGGTTATAGGGTATGGATCCAACTTTATTTCATATTTTTACCCATTTGTCATAATGCTATTTATTGAATAATTCATTTTTTATCCACTAATGTGCACAGCCACTTTTTTCATGTATAGAATTCCCATATGCATTATGGTCCATTTCTGGAGTCTTTACTCTGCACATTGATTTTTCTATTCTTGAGCCAGTACCGAGTACTATGTAGTTTAACGGCTGTATCTTTTTAATACATATTACTAGTGCCTTGTAGTATTGGTCAGTGGCATATTAGGGAGTGGCAGTGGGACTGGGACACACTGGCTAGGGGCAATATGGGGAGGAAGAGAGTATTGTCTGTATAGAATATTAAAAAAATAATAAAACTAACTAAAAGTTGGCCTGTTTATTATAATCTCTATATGTAGGCAATTGTAAACCTTTTGATGGGGCAGATTACATCAAATCCCTCCCATCCACCCCTAATGTTACACCACTGGAGCTAGTTTCTTCACATTGCTCTTCTTTTGTTTTCAAAAATTTCTTGGCTATTTCTTTTATTTCCTTAAAAAAAATTGAAGTGTAATTTACAATAAAATGTACAAGATTTAAGTATAGTTTGATGAGTTTTGAAAAATATGTATATTCCCATGTAACCATCACTTTCATCAAGATATATGTTATTCCCATCATCCTAGGAAGTTCACTCATGCCCTTTTCCTGTCAGTTCTTCACCCGCCTCTCCCAAGAAGCAATCAGCCTTCTGACTTCTATTACTATAGAAAGGTTAGGTTGTTCTTGGACTTCATATAAATAGAATCATATAGTAAGTACTGTCTTCCTTCTCTCAGTTCAAAGTCTAAGAGATTAATCCATGTTATTGCCTATGTCAAGTTTGTTCCTTTTTATTCCTGACTATTACTGTATTGTATGAATATGCCACAATTTGTTTATCTACTCTCCTGTTTCAGGGCATGTGGGTTGTCTTTTTTTTTTGGCTAGAATAAATAAAGTTACTATAAACATTTGTGTTATAGCTCTTTTTGGGGACATATATTTTCATTTCTCTTTGATGATAAATACCTAAAAGTAGAATTGCTGGGACAAGAAGTTAGGTGTATGTTTAACTTTCATTATGGTTTTCCAAAGTTCACGTACAATTTTGTACTTCCAGCAGCAATATGTGAAAGTTCTGGTTGCTCCACAACCTCACCAGCGTTTGGTGTTGTCAGTCTTTTCATTTAAGTTATTTTAGTGGGTGCGAAGTGGTTTGGTTTTTATATCTACTTCCAATGATTAATGATGTTGAGCATCATTAGCGTCTATTGGCCATCCATATTACTTCTCTTGTGAAATGTCTGCTTAAATGTTTGCCTATTTTAAAATTTCTTTTTGTCTTTTTCTTATTGATTTGCAGGTGTTCTCCCTATATATATTCTGAATACGGGTATCAGATATATGTATTGAGAATATTTTCTCCCAGTGTATGGCTTGCCTTTTCATTTCTTAATGGTGCATTTTGGAGAACAGAAAATTTTAATTTTGATGAAGTCCAGTTTATTAATTTTTTCTTTTATGGTTAGTGATGTTTGTAGCCTAAGGTATCTTTGTTTACCCTAGAGTTGCAAAGATATTCTCTTTGCTATATTTGCTTGTTTATTTTTCCTTCTATATGTTAGAATCAATTTATTTTGTCCTAAATAAATAATATAGGTATTTTTTACTGCCATCACATTTAAATTTGGATAAATTTGGCAAGAATTGTCATTATTATGATATTAAGTCTTCATATTCAAAATAGAATATAGTTTTTGAGTTATTCATCCTTCTTTATATCCTTCAATAGCATTATTTATATTAATTTTGCATATTTCTCAATAATTTGTTTTAAAATCATAAATGAAATATTTTAATTTTCTGCTTATTTTTACATGGGAATACCTTGATTTCTGTGTCTCAATATTGTGCACAGCTACCTTTCTAAATTATATTGTTTATCAGAATTTTCAGTTGTTTCTTTTGAGTTTTAACAGTATGAAATCATATGACCTGAAAATAATAATAATTTACCTCCTCCTTTCTCGTTTATTTCTCTTGTTTAATTGCATTAGCTAGAACCTTCAAAACAATCTGAAATAAAAATATATTCACTAAAATAATCTATATAACTTGTCATTTTGTTATATTTTAAAATTTACTTTTCAATTGTATAATTACTTTCAAGTTTTTCCCCTTGCCCCCATCCACCCTGTGCAAACATGTTTTCCATTTCTGTTGCAGATTTATCCCAGTTTTGCTTGGAGGTTTCTTGATATATGAATTTCCTGCTTCATGGTCTTAAAGGTTATAAATCATTCACCTCTCTTTGGCCAGCTCCAATTCTAAAGACAGTCACTGAGACATGTTAGTTAGAGAAATTTTTGACTACTTAATGGAGAAGTGATTAAGATAGGGTTGAACTATGGGATAAAAAGGCAGATAATTTTTCTTTTAACCTGATGTAAAATTCGCGTGGAGACCAAGGAGGACAATGAAAAGAAACCATAAAATATTTTTCTTGTTGGTTTTGCCTTTATTTAGTTTTTTTTCTTCTATCAATATCATCACATGATTTTTCTCCATTAATCTGTTATGTGGTAAATCGAAATCTTTGATTTTCATAAAGAGCTTTACATCTTTGGGATAACACTCACTTGGTTATGATATAATATTCTTAAAAATATATACGTTTCTGAATTTGCTTTACTAGTATTTTGTTAAAGATTTCTCCACCTATGTTCATGAAGGGTATTGGTCTGTAAATTTCTGCTCTTTTTCTTGGAGGAAGATTAGCCCTGAGCTAACTGCTGCCAATCTTCCTCTTTCTGCTGAGGAAGGCTGGCCCTGAGCTAACATCTGTGCCTGCCATTCTCTACTTTATATGTGGGATGCCTACCACAGCATGGCTTGCCAAGCGGGCCTTGTCTGTACCCGGGATCGGAGCCGGTGAACCCCTAGCTGCCGAAGGGGAACGTGCGCACTTAACTGCTGCGCCACCAGGCCGGCCCCTGTAATTTTCTGTTCTTCTATGTTCTTTTCTGGTTTTGGTTTTAAGATTATGCTGACCTCATAAAATGAATGGTTTTATTCCTTCTCCATTTTCTGAAAGAGTTTGTGTTATTTCTTTCTTAGACATATGATAGAATTCACCAGTAAGGCCAACTGAGTCTCGAGTTGTCTATGGGAAGTTCTAAAATTACGTGTTCAATTTTAAAAAAAAATATATAGAACTATAGATTATTTCTTGTGTCTTCCTGTTAAGTTGTTTTTGTGGGAATTTGTCCATTTTATCTAAGCTGTTGAAAGTATTGCCATTAAGCTATTCATTATATCCACTGATTAGCCATCAATGTTGGATACGGTCCGTATAGATGCCCTTTCTCTCAAGCTTGATACTGATAATTTCTGTTTTTTCTCTCTCTCTCTACAATCAATGATTGGTAGGGATGAATTAATTTTGGTTTTATTGTTTTGTTTTGTTTACTTTTTTAAGTTGTTTTCTATTCTTATCTTCATTATTTCCTTCCTTCTACTTCCTTTGGGTTTATTTTGTTTCATTTCCTAGCATCTTAAAGTGGAAGCGTGCCTTATTAATTTTATACTGTTCTTTTCTAACACAGACAATTAAAACTATAAATTTCCCTTTGAGAATTGCTTTAGCATGTAAATTATGTGTGCTTACATTTTGTCATTAGGTTAAACTATGTAAAAAATTTCCTTGTTGATTTTTTAATTTGACCTATAGGTTATTTTAAAATGTGTTGCTTTATTTCTAAATATTTGGGCATTTTTTAAAGATATCTTATTGATTTCTAATTTAATGCCATTGCAGCCAGAGAGCATACTCTTGAGATTGTGTTCCTTATTGAGACAGCATGTGGTCTTTCTTGGTGAATGTTCCATGTGTGCTGGAGAAGAATGTGATTTCTGATGTTGTTGAAAGTATTGTTTCAGGCATATCAATTAGATCAAGTTGGTTAATGGTGTGGTTCAACACTTCTAAATCCTTACCGATTTTTGCGTGTGCTTGTTTCATAAGTTACTGAGAGACAGGTGTTAAAATCTCCTTAGTCCTTACTCTTACTCCTACTCCTTACTTTCCTTACTCTGTACTTTCATACTTCCAATTTTGCTTCATCTGTTTGAGAGCTTTATTATTAGGTTACTCACATTCAAGAATGTTGTTTTCTTGATGAATTGACCTTTTTATTATCACGAAGTGCTTCTCTTTATGTTTGGTAACACTCAATTTTGATGGCTACTTTGTCTGATATTGATATTTGATATAGCTACACTAGCTTCCTTATGCTTAGGGATTTCATGGTAAATCTTTTGCCATCCTTTTACTTTCAACTTGTCTTTGTCTTTATTGGAAGTTTTAAAGAGAAAAGTAGGCAAATCCACAATCGGTATTAGGAGACTTTACACCTCTCCCTTAGTAACTGATAAAACAAGTAAATAAGTACACCACAGGTCTTATGTGTACAATGAATTTCTTATGAATAACATCTAGATGGGTCTAGCTTTTTGTGTCTTGTCTACAATACTCTCTGCTTTTAATGAGTCTGTTAACATTTAATGTAGTTGTTGATATGTGTAAGTCTACTGTCTTTGGTGTGTTTTTCTATTTGTCCTCTCTGTTCTTTGTTCCTTTTTTTCTTTTTTCCTGTCTTCTTTGGGGAGAAGCAAGTTTTTTCTTTCCTTTTTTAAAAATAGTTTGTTTCATCTCCTCTATTGACTTTTTAGTTATGTCTCTTTCTTTTATTTTTGTTATGGATTCTCAAGAGATTACAATATAGTACGTCTTTAATGTGTCACAGTCTACTTACAAAATATTCTTTTACTTCATGAATAATGTAAGGATCTTACTCACATCAGGTTACTTCCAATGACCACCTTCCTGCTTTTTGTACTTTACATACTTTACCAAATATACTAGCAGCCCCACATTACATTGTTATTTAAAATAACCGTAAGCAGTCAACAGTTTTTTAAAATGGATTTGTATGTGTCTGTGTACATATTTAAAAATAAGTTTGAACAACAATCCTTTACTAACATTTATTTTCTTTCTGGTGTTCTTTATTCCTTCTTTTAGAACCAGATGTCATTTTCCTTCAGCCAAAAACTTGTTTTAATACTTCTTGTAGCACAGGTCTGCTGGAGATGAAATATTTCAGTTTTTATGAGTCTGAAAATGTCCTTATTTCATCCAGAATTTTGAAGAATACATTTGTTGGATGAAGAATTTGGGTCGAATGTTTTTTTTTTTCTTTTAGCGCTTTAAACATTTAACATCTTTAGTTCTCCTATTGTCGTCTGGACTCCGTCCATTATTTCTTATGTGAAACAGTAGACAGCTGCTGCTTGTTATTTCTTGTAAGGCCTGGATTATCTGCAAATTTTCTTTCAATTCTCCTTTCCTGCCCTTACATCTCAACAGGTACTATATACTTGCTCCTCAGAGGGGGTCTCTCTACACTTTCCTGCCTTTCCTCCAGTTGCAGATAATAACACCTTGTACTAAGTGCAAGTTCTGGCTCGTCTACAGGGTTTCTCAAATCTCTTTCTTCATCCTAAGGCTTTGGTAGACCTCATGCGCCTGTTCCTTGTTTGGCAGGGGTCTCCCTCAGGTCCCATGATCATTCCTCAGTGATAATGCTTATTGTCCACTACCCAGCATAAGACCTGAAGCACTGTGGGGTTCTTCTCTGAGTTCTCTAGCCTCACTGCTGTGTCATGGAAGGGCTATCTTTCAGTTTCCTATCCTGCCACCAATCTCTCCTGTGAGAAGCTGCTAATGGATCATGGAAAAGAGTTTCTAGGTGGGCTCAGACGCCCATTGTGTCTGGGGCTTGCAGGGATATTAACATGGCCACACCAACCCACACTCAGTGTTTAAACATTTGTTAAAAGTTCAGCTTGTATCTTCTCACCTACGTCTGTGGAGGCTTCCCCCTCTTCTCTCTGCTCTGCCCCCATCTTCCTCTTCCCAGCTGCCTTGCTTTCCTCAGAAGGGCTTGTTACTTTTTGGTATTTAGGTTCAATAGGTTCCTTTTTCATCTTGGTTCTTTGAAGGGCTTAAAGAAACTAGGACTTTGTAGGTTACCTGCATCATTTTTGTCTTTAAGGTGGGAGGGACTTTCTCTTGTAAGGTTCTACATCATAAGCAGAAGCAAATGTCTCTTAATGACCATATTTTTAATTTTTAGAAATTTTATTTTATTTTGTGTGTGTTTAATCTTTAGTGTTTTTATTCATTCCTTTATATCTTTAATAATTTTAAATATATGTATAATCTATAGCAGATTATTCTTTTATTTGAAATTCTTTAGGTTTTGATTCTGTTTTTGTGACTACTCATCATTCATGGTAGAGTTTTCCTCATGTGGTTTGTAATTTTGACCAGTGAACTTATTTTCAGGGAACCTCAGTCCATGGGAATCTTTTGCAGCCATTGTTGATGGTGTGTCTCTCATGTGGTTTAAAATTTTTCTTCTTTCAAGTGTCTTTGTAAAATTTCTGTCCTGTCATCAATTTTCTTGATAACTTTTGGACTTGCGGGTTCCTGGATTATGCTGCAAATCACAAACCTGTATGAAGTGCAGGACGATGTTTTGATTTTCAGGGGACATTTCTTTTGTTAGTCCAGAGTACAGGCAGAGACGTGCTTCCTTGTGCTTTCCTTTGTCTGTGCACGAAATGTTCCTTGTTTATCTTTCACTGAAAAGATACAGTTTTCAGTACCCTGAACTGTGCATCATTGTAGATTCAACTCTGCAGCCTGTATAGGCCCCTGGCTTTATTTTTTTAATCCTTGTGTTGTCCATATATAGGCATTAAAATCTCAAACTACACATTTTTGAGCACAACAATCTGGTTTGTAACTCCAACTTCCTTTTTGGTACCTCACACTTTCCTCCTTTGTGAGCTTAGCTTTGCATTTAAAATAATTTGTTGTTGTTTATACATTGTTGTCTAGGCAGAGTAATTGTCAGATTACTTTAATGTGCCATCATACTTGTGTTTTTTTTTGGTGAAGAAGATTGTCCCTGAGCTAACCTCTGTGCCAGTCTTCTATTTTGTATGTAGGACGCTGCCACAGCATGGCTTGATGAGCGATGTGTAGGTCCATGCCTGGGGTCTGAACCCACAAACCCCAGGCCACTGAAGCGAAGTGTGCAAACTTACCCACTATGCCACTGGACCAGCCCCCCCATCATACTGGTTTTAATATGAGTTTTGACTTGAGTGCCTTGAGATAACTTGTGGTGATTAGAATATTTTTAGAGCTTTAGTATCTGTGATATTGTAGTCAAGATGGAATTCTACAAAACAATGGATAATATAGGCTTTTTGATATCAGAGACTTGATGCTCATAAAGCCACATTGTAAAGAAAAGAACAGTCCAACAACAAATAATTTGTTCCATTTTTATCACTAGCATGAACAGACCTGGCCAGTTTACCAGCTTTGAAATTATGCTTGTTGTGAGTCTAGTTATTTGAGAGAATGACTTATCCAAGTTCTTTAACAATGTGAAGAAACACAAAACTATATTCTGGCATTGAAGAGAATGTGGCTTTGGTTTCTTTTAGCACTTACCTTGGAATAATTTTGACATATCACGAGCAATTATGAATTGACTGGAATGAATCTGGGGAACCTATTTTTCTTTAGAGTTACTAAAGGTTTAGCTCAATTTTAATTCTTGACTAATTTTAATTTGAAGATTGGTTTTTATATGGAAACACCATTTTGGTATGTTTTTGGGAGGGCTTAGGGGATTCTTGAAGCATAATATAATGGCCTCAAATTGAATTTTGTCACTAAAAATGACTCCTCTTCTATGAAGATTTTTTCTGTCTTTATTTTATACTAGGGGTGATATTTAGCTTGAACAGGATCTTGTAGGCCTTTGTGGACAAAAAGATATCATGAATTATTTGGCTTGTTTTCCTTAGAGTGCCCCTCCATTTCACCTATAGGATTAACTGAATAAACCAAATTCTGAGGATAAGAAAGTAGAATATGGGACACTCGAATGGCTTTAAATATCATCTATATACTAATGTCTCAGCTCTTCTGAACTGTTATAACAAAATGCCATAGATAAGGTGTTTTATAAACAACAGAAAATTATTTCTCACAGTTCTGGAGGCTGAGAAGTCTAAGATCAAGGTGCTGGCAGATCCTGTGTCTGGTGAGGGCTCACTTTCTGGTTCATAGATGGCGTCTTTTTGCTGGGCCCTCACATGGAGGAAGGGGTGAGGGTTCTCTCTAGGGTCTGTTTTATAAGGGCGCTAATCCCATTCGTGAAGTCTCTGCCCTCATGACTTAAAAGGCCCCAAATGTGCTATGGACTGAATATCTGTCTCCTCAAAATTCATATATTGAAATCCTAACCCCTAAGTTGATGGTATTCAGTCCATAGCAACTACTGTTTTCTAAATATATGTTTTAGTCATGACCTGCACTCTAGAGTCATGCATCCAACTCTCTACTTGACATCTCTCCTTGGGCATATAATAGGCATCTCAAACTTAATAGGCACCCCAAAAACAGCATCATTGGATATCCTGTTCTTGAACCAAAAACTTAGGTGTAATACTTTATTCTTTCTTTTCCTTACTCAACAGTTTGAATTTATCACCAAGTCCTGTTGGCTTTTTCCTCTAATCTTTTCATTTCTTTTGCTATCATTTTACTCTAAACCACTACTATGTCTCAGTTGGAGTCCTGCAGTAGCTTCCTAATTAGTCTTTCTGCTTCTTTTCTCCAACCCAGTTTCCATACATCTGCTAGAGTGATCTTTTTCAAATGCAATCAGATTATATCATTCCTCTGCCTAAATCCCTGAAGTGCTTTCTCGCACAACTTCTTACTAGGGCATAAACAGAAAGTAATACATGATCTGGCTTCTGACTATCTCTTTAACATCATTTCATTCCATCCTTCCCCTCGTTGCTTTTTTTTCCCCAAGCATTTCCGTCCCTGAAGCCACCAAGCCCTTTCCTACCTATAGCCATATCCGTAAGTTGTTTTTTCTACCTGGAATGCATTTTCACTAGCTTTCCACATGGAGGGCTCATTTTCATCTTTGGTATCAGCTCACCTGTCATCACTTCAGAGATGCCTTCTCTTACTATCCTCTATAGGGTGTTACTCTCATTCAGTACCACTTACTCTCTATTGTATCACTCTGTTAATTTTCTACAAAGCACACATATGTAGTTATCTTGCTTAGGTATTTGTTTACTTGTTTATTGTCTATCTCCCTACTATACTGTAAGCCCCATGAGAAAAGAACTTGTCTGTTTTCTTTATCACTGTATATCTAGTAAGTAGCATAAAGCTTGGCACATAGTAGTAAGTATTCAATAACTGTTTGTGAATATGTGAATAATTAAGTGATTAAATGGATATTTCATGATATCATTAAATTTTCACTGCCCTCAACCCAAAGTGAGCAGATGAAATAATAAAAAAAACATAAAGTGAGATAATTATTTTATTATTTTTAAGAAATGACAGCATCATAAAACCAAAATTGAAGTGGAAAGATTTTAAATTTCAATCACTTTGATTTAAGCTTCAATATTACTTAAAATTTTGAAAATTGTTTTAGGCATATCAAAAGAACCTAGATAAAACTGGCTGCATCAGGCCAGGTATTCTTTCTCTATTAACATCAGTTTTCTATTTTGGTCTGGTCATTTGGTATTAAGAGAAATTAGAAAATAAAAATGAACAATTTAATGAGATATTGTAAAAGTCATCTCTTTATTTTGTATTCCCTGCCCCTCAGTGTGCATTACAAGGGATTTCTTTATCTATATCTCAGGGACTCCAGATCTCCGGGAACAAAACATAGTACTTTCCTTAAGTCTAATGAAGGGTCTTACTGGCTCAGAGTCTATTTCTTTATATAACACACTAGGTCTTTAAGTGTCATAAATATATATCTTGAGGGTTGTTCTTATTATATTGGATGGTGGAACTAGATTAGCATGGGCATAGACGAGAAAGGTATGCTCTGGTCTGGAGCCCTGTGCTTCACTGCAGCAGACTCTCTGAATCCAGACTATCTGAGAGCCCACCAGAGTGTAATCAACTTGGGAGCTGACCAAATTGGATCTCTAAGAATAGATCTGCATTAGCTCTAACCATCCACAGAGTAACTGACCTGGGCTTTCAGTGAATAGGTAGGGATTCCTCAGGGACTTGTATCTGCTAAGCAGGATGTGCATTGGTCGCTGGCTTAACTTTTTGTCTGGAATTTATTTTTAGGTATTTATCATAAGAGAATTTGCCAAGTTGCTTGTGTGCCTTTTGAAAATGCCAGCACATTGAACTTCTTGGAACTGAGGGTATGCTTATTTAGTTGAAGTTGGCACCAAGTGAGGCTAATGTTAATCTAATAGCATAGTATTAGAATTTATTATGATGTTGAAAAAGCAGGGACATGGCCAATTAAAAGTTAACGTTCACTAGGAATACACTGAAAGTACCCTATACAAGAACCAGATAGAGTCCCTGAACATCCAGGGATCATTGTTTTGATTAAATATGTTTGGTTTGAGGAGAGGACAAGGTAAAGAGAAAGCTGGTAATTACTATTCTCTTTAATGCTTCTGCGTATTTTTACACATTATTTCCTCTGTCTAGAGTCCCCTTCTTTAATTTGTCCATTTAACAAACTCATACAGATTCTTTCAGATCCAGCCTAGATATTTCTTCCTTCATTAATCCTAATAGGCTTTATCAGTCCTTGCTCAGTATCTTCTATATGTTGTTACTCCTGCCCTTATCAGATTGTACCATGATTTATTTGCTTACCTATATGTCTCACCTGTTGGTTTCCTGAAGGCAGAGATTGCATTTTATTAATTTCTTTATCATAAACATTTTACACAATTACTAAGAGATGGGAAATACACAGTTGATATTTAAATTATTTAACAATCAACAGGCCCTGGACACCAATCAATGAGAATATATGACTGACTAATCAGAATAGACAATGGCTATTTTCCCATACTTTCATATACTGGCTGGGTATTAGTCCTGAGTGCTTAGTCAGTGCCTGTAGACTGAATGAATGATGAATGGGCAAGAGCTTTTTTCCTTTTCTCTCTTTGTTATGTAATGATTATGTATGATTAGTGATCCTCTTGCATTACTAAAAGATATTGTAAGTCTTCCCTAATACTGTTTTAAAATTAGCAGAAGAGAATAAGCTGAGAGAAATAATTTTCTTTACTTCTATGGCAAATGCTTTATTTTAATTTCTCAATTTCGTGTTTTTCTTTTTGTATATTCATTTTTATAAATGATTGTGCTCTATAGGAGCTATGGGGGAAAGAGGTTTAATATAGCCTTCTTTATTTTGACTTGATCATTATTAAAGTCATCTTACACAATTAAAAAAGAGAATAAACATATAGCTGCCTCAGCATGCTGGATAGATAGCCGCCTTTAGGGGCAAAAGCATGGCCCCATTTAGGCTTGTAAACTTTCTAGGGAGTGGGAGATGTTGAGCGTGAAAGGTGATGTGAGGAAGCTAAGTTATTTCTGGTTTATCTGTAGACTTGTCAGATTGTCTCTGCGTTACATATTACTACCAGAATCCATTTCAGATGGATGCACTGGGAATTTTTATGTATTTTTCATGGCATCAAATTCTTGCTTAGTAGATGCACATTAGGATTGTTAATAAAAAATGAAGATTTATTTGATAATATTCAATATTTATTATATTAAAGAAATAGTATTAATACCAAAGTATACATTTTCAAATTGCATACCACAGGTAGCTCTGAAAAGATGAAAAGGGATATATTCTTGAAGAACTATCTTCAAAGCAGAATTGCATATATTAAGTCATTTTCTACTGGTTTTCACTAAAAATGAAAGATGTGTTTCCATTTTTAGAGTTCCTAAATGTTGTAGCTATTATAATCAATACTACCACAGACCTTATACTTATATTAACACACACACGGCTGCTGCACTCATGTGCCAGTTGATGAGCATTGGCAGGTGAGAGCATCAGAGAAACAAATTTTTGTAACTGAGAACTTTATGCTATGTATTTAAAATATATTCCATGAATTTTAAATTCCCAAATAATATGCATATATTCCTATTATTGAATATTGAATTTACTTGCATTTAAGAATATATTGAATTTATGTATATATAGAATTTACTTGTATCTAAGAATACCTATATATACAATATATCAACACTTATTTAGAAGCTGCTAATGACCAGGTACCATGCCCAGGGATTACACAACTGGATAAGACTCAGTCTTTTCTCCTCAAGGACTCAGTTATCTGCATTTTTAATATAGAAAACAGAGCCTCAAATAGATTAAATAATTTGCCCAAAGTCCCCCAAGTAATAAGTTCAGATCTTAGATGATTTATCTCAGGAGTTCCCTGATGTTTGTCCTTCATTTGGTTTTATCAGAATTATCTGGGGGAACTTTTAAAAAAATTACACATCTCCATGCACATTGGACTGACTGAATCAGAATATCTGAGGGTGATGCCCAGAATGTTTCTTTTTATATAATTAGTCAGATAATTCTAATGCATATTCAGGATTAGATACCACTAATTTCTCTGACTCCAAATATAATTCCTTTTAAAACTTGAAGCACTGCCTTTCTCTCAATGTTAACATGTTCAGAAATCAGTATGTCATGAATGCTAGATTTCCAAAGATAGAATAAGTGTGAAGAATAAAATTTTGTACAGAAAGGCTGTGGCTTACGTCTTTAAGAAAGAAATAATTCATAAATATAAACCTTGTTTCTGGCCCAGAGAGCCTATCTGTCCTTTGTGCCTTACCTCTGAATGGATGGGAACTGCATGTGGTAGATAGATATCGTTTTAGGTCGACATAGGAAGCTAACATCCTGTTAGTGTTCAGGAACATGCAGCTTTCACCTCTTGTCATAATAGTCCCTGTTATTAAAATTGTGGGGCAGTGAAGAAAAAGAAGGGGAAAAATATATATTCTTTACATGCCAAGGTGGGATTCAAAATGTATTTTCTCACAAAAACAATTTTATAAGTGGTGATTAAATAGAATATTAGTGGGTATTACTGCATAAGCCATGCTAACTTACCCTAGATGCCTTCTGGCCGAGGAAGAAATGCCTTAATAGGCAAGGCTTGGCTTATAGGGTTTATTTTAGAGGATGGTGATCCACAGTCTGCATGACTCTGCTGAGAAGATACTGTACACTTTAGCTCAAAGTAAGATGGCTGTATGTTGGGGAACTTGCTTAGCCTGGGGTTTGGGAGTGGAGGAGGCTGAATGTTATAAGCAGTAGCTGAGATGGCAGTTCAGACACTGATCTTGAAATATGTTTATTTCAAGTCCCTGAGTTACTTTTTAAAAGCTTTTTACCACATCGCATATCTTTAAGATGACACCTAATATTTTCATCATATGTTTAAATGGCTGCAGAGGGTATAATTTTTAGCATATTATTAATACTGACATTTTACAGTAAAACTGCTGTAGCTCCTTTAAAAATGCGGACTGTGGAATCTAAATAATTTATCAGTTTGATAACTTTCATTATTCTTAAAAATCAAACAAACAATGAACAAACTCATTTTTAACAGTTAAAAGTTTTCCTTCAAAAATGTATTTACATTCCACTTCCCTCATACTATTTTATCCTCCTGTAGTAGATTTTTCACTAGAAATCTTGTAAAAGTAACTTTTTTATACTCTGTTCCAATAAAATATATATATTAAGTTATATATTTAAAACATTTCAATGGCCATAAGGCTTAAAGTTTTAAAAAACTTCTGATGGATTGAGTTTAATTATTAATGGTAATAGTAGACTATCATCAAAAATTATTTTAAATTACAGATCAGCTTACCACTCATTTAGGTCATTATTAATTCACAATTGGTTAAAATAACATAAATACAAATTTTGATTAAAAATCATTAAATATAAGAAAATTTTACTAGAAATTCATTTTTTAATGGGATGGATGGGACTGGTTTTCTTTTAAACCTTGTTCATAAACACGTGTGAATATTCTTATTACAGACCAAGATAGAATTCAGCATCAATTTGGTTTCTATTTTTTTAATTTTTACAGATGCAAGTGCTAAGTGAATTTGTTCACTTTAATGGCTAGATGTGAATAAGTATTTGATTATAACATTCACTCAATTCTTTGAACTCTTTCCAAGTTATATGACAAAAAGGAGAGCAATCTATCATCAAAAATTATTTTAAGTTATATATCAGCCGATCATTCATTTAGGTTTTCCTTCAGTTTCTTGAAAGCAAAGAATTGAACACACCAGGCTCACAAAATGATTCGTTACTCAGTCAGTGATTCAGTCTGTAGTTTCTGGGAGTCATACTGAAAAGGCTTTACCAAAATTTATCAAATGACTATTTATTAGTCATTTCACTTATTACTTTTTCACTTAGAGGCACTTTGTTTAAACCAATATACTAAAAAGGATTTGGAAAAGGTTAATTTTAGTACCCCTGGCAATTATAATTTATATGGATAAGATTATTTTGCCTTTTCACATGTTTTAAGCTATTTTTATAATATCTTAGAACTGCATATTTAGCTTTTTCAGTTGATAGAAAATATGGAACATATGAGCTAATAGGCATAACTAGTCCTTGTCATCAGACCAATTAGCCAAAAGGAAATTTCTGAAAAAGTCTCACTTTATTTTTCAATTTAAATAATCATATTAATACACATCCTTTGATGAACTTAGTGTGATTTCTTAATGTGACAAAAGCTATGTATAAGTGGACTGCATTTACTCAACATTAATGTTATAGTAATAATATTTCCCATTTTAATGATCACATCTGATACTCAAATAAGGACCCAACTTTTTGGGAGCACTTTCTTTATGAATATGAGTGTTATTAATGTAGGGTTTAAAGTATAGGTATTACTCATAAGGCTGTTTCTTGTGATTACTCACTGAATCCACTCCATTCATGGAGATCCTCATATACATTGCCAACTAAGCCCAAAACGACCTGAATGTTGGTATTCACAGTTTTGAAATCTCTTCATCGGTTGATTCCTGGGCAGGTCTCTGTCTGCCACAATTTCATCAGTTACGTTGGTTTCAGTATAACTCTGAATGATTGGAAATGTCTATAATCAGTCTGTACATAATATACTCTATCTACCACAATTTTAGCTACAACCTGCTGATCAAGGCTCCCTGCAATTTTATGAACTCTATAAAGTATGGTATTATTTTTAAAGCTTTAATAATATTGCCCTGGTGGACTTACCAGCTAATATCTTTTTAGCTATTCACTTGTGGAGCAGAATAATAACTTTTTTGTCATGTAAGATTTCCTAGCTTTAGCAGTGAACAATATTAATTCATAAAAGTTTTCCAAAACCAATCTTGATTAGTGCTTGCAGGTTGCTAATACCCAGAGTTTTTTCTTATAACATTAGTAGCTTTCTTTAGGGTTTGAATGTTTTACAAATAGAGGATGCTACAAGAGAGATGGTTTTATACTGTTGCTTGACAATAATGTCTCAAGAGCATAATCTCTCTGGAGCAAGGCATTCTTTCACAGTTTGGAGTCACTTTCCCAGAAGGGTTTTATATGCGAGGACATTTCCTTGTATATTCCCATACCTGCCTAGTTAACTCTGTATGGATTTTAACAAATTGTAAGTTATTAAATAGCATTAGTTTATTATTGAATAGCATATCACAAACACACTTTTTAAGATGTGATCTACTTTATTAGCAATTAAGATAGTTTTCTAAAGAACAATGCCAGTTAAAAATGATAATTTCAGCTGCTTCTTACCCTCAAATTATGTCTTTTGGAATTAAGTGCAATCAGAATTAGATTCTGCTATGCCTTTCTTTCAAAGTTTGTTTAGCCAGTAGCTTGTTTCGTCATGGGTATACAATTGTAGCATCCCTAGTGTTCTCTGGACACAGAAGAAAACTGCACATATAAGCAAATATTGGTGCTAGCTGTTGACGTAATTCCATTTATATCAATATCTCGTCTGCAAGTGTATTGTATACATCATGTATATATAACAATAAGTGTCCACATATTTCTTTCTTGTCACTATTTGCCAATTATCTATAATGACTACTTTACAGATGTATTGAGAAATTAAGTTAAGAAAATCATGATTACATGCAGAATAAGACTGCTAGGTGAATTTGTTCATCGGCAGTTTCTATTCCATTGAGGTGATGCTAGTGTCCGATTTGAGAATATTTTCTAAAGATTAACTCTAGATTATTGACCTGCAACAACTCCAAATTTAGTTTATTTACCACTTATCCAGTTATCAAGATCATTAACAACATCACATAACTGAACTGAAGTCTCATTTCTATCTCCTATAAGCAATCAGCATCTATATTTCTTGATTATTTGTCTTATGGCTTTGTTGATATCTCAGATTCTTCTGTTTACTTTTATCTTGCAAAAATACTACTTTTTGCTCTAAGAAAGAATTTGAGAAAGTGCAGTTTTAATTGTTCATATATAAAGCTTCTCCATTAAGTATATCTTTTGCTGATGGTTTTTGAATTATAATCTCTACCAACCTAAGCAAATGCCCTTTTATTCCTGCTTTTATTACCAAGTTAAAGAAATGCTAGTTTTTCTAAGAGTTACTTTAGTATTCCTGGGTTTATGAGTTACTGTAAACCATAAAATTGTATTGAATTTTATTAAATGCTTTTCTTCATTGATTGAGATAATCGCATGATTTTTCTTCTTTAATCTGTTATAATGATTACATAACTAGGTTTCTGATGTTCCATTATCCTTACGTTCCTGGGGTTAAATTGTAGTTGATGGTGATGTGACGTGTTTTTAGTTGTCTTGGATTTTGTTATATAAGTTTTAGTTTATGTTTTGGCTCTACATATGTGTGACTGAATTTGTTATATGCTTTTTTTGGTCTTATGTCAAATTGCATTTGCTTCATAAAATGAACTGTATAGCTTTTGTTCCTTTTTAAATTTAATTTTATGAAACAATTTTTATAGGATAGGAATTAATAGTCCCTTAAAAGTTTGATGGAACTCACCTGTAAAATTGTAGCAATTGCTATAGGTGCCCTACCCATAGGGCTTTAGCTCTCCCCAGATGATACCCACAAATGGTTCCTGAACATACCAATGGTTTCTTGCATCTCTCTGCCTAAGGGCATTTTATGGCCAAGGGAATAGGGTTAACCTGAAGAACAGGGGCAGAAGTGCCAATGAGCTACTAAATAAATACCCTAGTGGCCTTGCCCCTGAGTGGGATGATTCTGAGAGGGTTCATCAAGACCAAGCTCCATTTGCCCCCAGAAATGACCTGCTTTTTAATTGGCCGTTTATTGGCTTTTCTTCCTCCCATGTTTCACTGTACTTTTTGGGATCATCTTTCAAATAAACAAACTACTTTGCCTTCAGATCTTTGGCTGAGGATCTGACTGTGGAGAAACTCAAAATAAGACAAAAACCTGGGGCCAGCCCATTGGCTTAGTGGTTAAGTTTGTGTGCTCCGCTTTGGTGGCCCGAGGTTGGTAGGTTCAGATCCCAGGTACGGACCTAGCACTGCTCATCAAGCCATGCTGTGGCGGCATCCCACATAAGGTAGAGGAAGATTGGCACAGATGTTAGCTCAGGGGCAATCTTCCTCACACACACAAAAACGACCACAGCCATCTGGGCCAGAGATTTCCTTTAGAAGAGGTATATTTTTGTTAATTTTTAAATTGAGGTAAAATTCACATAGCATAAAATTCACCATTTTCAAGTGGTTTTTAGTATATATACAAAATTGTGCAACTATCACCATTATCTAATTCTAAAACATTTCCATCATCCTGAAAAGAAACCCTGTGCTCATTAGCAATCTCTCCCATCTCCCCCAACACCCAGGCAACCACTAACCTGCTTGCTTTCTCTATGGATTTGCCTATTCTGGACATTTTATATAAATGAATTTATACAATAAGTGACCTTTTGTGTCCAGCTTCTTTCATTTAGCATAATGCTTTTAAGGTTCATCTATGCTGTAGCAAGAATTAGTACTTCATTCCTTTTTATGGCTGAATAATATTTCATTGTATGGATAATACCCCACATTATTTGCTCACAAATTGAAGGATATTTGGGTTGTTTATACTTTTTAGCTATTATGAATAATGCTGTTGGGAATGTACACTTATAAATTGTTATGTGGATGTACATTTGCAATGATCTTGGGTATTATCTAGTAGTGGGATTGCTGGGTTTTATGGTAATTCTATGTTTAAATTTTTGAAGAACTTCCAAACTATTTTCCACAGTAAATACAACATTTTATATACCTACCATCAAGGTTCAAGGGTTACAATACCTCACATCCTTGCCAACACTTGTTATTTTCCATTAAAAAAAATTATATCCATCCCAGTGGGTGTGAAGTTCTTTTGAGTTCAATTGCGGCCACCACTGTCCATCATAGCCGTGGCTGAAATCAGAGGTAAGCCAAGGAGATTTGACACTGGCCAGCGAAATAATGAGACTTAACATGGACTTCATGTGAAAAATCTAATATCCCTAAGAGACTGGGGTTTGAATTCTGGCTGCATTACTTACCAGCTGGAAGACCTTGTCTATGTGACGTAATCTTTTAAATCTTCAATTTCTTCATCCATTTACTGAGAAGAATCAGTATAGATTAAATGAGATAACAAATATACAAGAATTACAAGAGTGCCTGGAACATAGTGAGAACTTAAGAAATGCTATTTATTGTTGTTGTTTTCAGCAATAGTAGCAGTTGCAATGGTGGCAGTAGTGGTTGTGGTACTGTTATTAGTAATAGTATGAGGATTTGAGCTAGAGCCTAGAGTTTTGCTTGCAATCCAGTCTAATCTAGAGCCTTGCTTTGCAAAGTATGGTCTGCCAATCAGCAGTGACAGTGTCACTTGGGAGATTTAAAAAAATTCAGCATCCACACCCCTCTTCCCCCAGGCCTAGGAGTCAGAATCTGCCTGTCAGCAAGACCTCCTGGTAATCGGAAGGCACGTTACATTTTGAGAAGCACTCATGTCTAATACATCATTTTGGCATTCTCAGCTTACCCAATTCCTTATAACGGGCAGTTTCTGCAGTTTCCTTTTTAAATTTTTAACAACTTTTTTGAGGTGTGATTGTTATACAAAAAACTTCACATATTTATTGTATGCAATTTGATGGCTTTTGAACGTATGCAGGTACTCGTAAAACCGTCACCAATCAAGGTGATAAACATATCTATCACCTCCAAAACAAATAAACAAACAAATAAATAAATATGGTCCCCCCCCCCCCGTAACATTCTAAAATCAGTTGGGTTAGATCAAAAGTAGGACCTTGATTGAACAAGCTCGGAAACCTGTGAGGTAAGCTATCATATTTTACTTTTGTTTAAATGTTTAGGCAGTTTTAGTGCACATAAAAATATTTGTGCATTTTGAATTTTACTAAACAAATATTTTTATCAGGAAAAATGTATTTCATAATAGTACTTGAATTTGGAAAGTTCTTGTGTTATTTTATTTTTTCTTAAAGATAATTCATGAAAGCCCATGATATTTGAATTATAGAAATTTACTAAGCAAACAGATTTTTAAATTAATTATCTTATTAAGGTCATATTGGTATATTATTGTGTAAATTTCAGGTGTACATTGTTATATTTCAGCATCTGTATAGACTGCATTGTGTTCACCACCAAAACTCTAGTTTCTATCTGTCACCATATGTATGTGCCCCTTTACCCCTTTTGCCTTCCCCCTTCCCCCTTTCCCTCTGGTAACCACCAATCCCTTCTCCTTATCTATGTGTTTGTTTATCTTCTGCATATGAGTGAAATCATATTTTGTCTTTTTCTGTCTGACTTATTTAGCTTAGCATAATACTCTCAAGGTCCGTCCATGTTGTTGCAAATAGCATGATTTTGCCTTTTTTATGGCTGAGTAGTGTTCTATTGTGTATACATATCACATCTTCTTTGTCCATTCATCTGTTGTTGGGACTTGGGTTACTTCCAAGTCTTGGCTATTGTGAATAATGCTGCAATGAACATAGGGGGTGTATATATATATATTTTTTTTTTTTTTTAAGGAAGATTAGCCCGGAGCTAACATCTGCCACCACCAATCCTCCTCCTTTTGCTGAGGAAAACTGGCCCTGAGTCACATCCATGCCCATCTTCCTCTACTTTATATGTGGGATACCTGCCACAACATGGCTTGACAAGCAGTGTGAATGTCCGCACCTGGGATCTGAACCAGTGAACCCTGGGCAGCCAGCAGAACATAAGAACTTAAGCGGTGTGCCACCGGGCCAGCCCCATATATCTTTTGAATTAGTGTTTTCATGTTCTTTGGATAAATATTCAGAAGTGGAATAGGTGGATCGTATAGTATTTCTATTTTTAATTTTTTGAGAAATCTCTGTGCTGTTTCCCATAGTGGCTGCACCAGCTTGCATTCCCACCAGCAGTATATGAAAGTTTCCTTTTCTCCACATCCTCTCCAATGCTTGTTATTTCTTATCTTTTTAATAATAGCCATTCTGATGGGTGTGAGATCATATCTCTTTGTAGTTTTGACTTGCATTTCCCTAATAATTAGTGACGTTGAACATCCTTTCGTGTGCCTGTTGGCCATCTGTATATCTTCTTTTGAAAAATGTCTGTTCAGGTCCTCTGCCCATTTTTTGATTGGGTTGTTTGTGTTTTTAGTTGTTGAGTTGTATGAGTTTTTTATATATTTTGGAAATTAACCCCTTATTGGGTTTATGTTTTGCAAATATTTTCTTCCAGTTGGTAGGTTGTCTTTTCATTTTGTTGATGATTTCCTTTGCCATGCAGAAGCTTTTTAGTTTGATGTACTCTCATTTGTTTATTTTTTCTTTTGTTTCCCTTGCCTGAGGAGACATGATATTAAAATAAAGAAGCAAACAGTTTAAAGAAAGTAATGTATAACAGTTCTATACTTATTGTTAATATATTAATTCACTCATTCATTGAACATGTCTTGGTGTTTTCTAGGTACTTGGGATATAGCAGTGAACTAAAATAGACAACATCTCTTACGTTCCTGGAGAATGTATTCTAATTAGGAGACGCACCCAAGAAATGAGATGTATAAGTATTAGAATGTGTATGTGCCCTGGAGAAAATTAAATCTAGATACTTAATTTGTGGTGGTGTTGGAATTTATTTTGGATGGCCTTGAGAAGTGACAGTTGAGCAGTGACTTGAAAGAGTTAGTATTGCGCATATTTAGGAGAAAAGCAGTTCTGATTAGGTAATAGTGAATACAGGGGTCCTGTGGTAGGAGTATGCTTGATATGTTGGAGGAGAAACAAGGAAGTCAGTGTGGCTGGAGCAGAACAAGTGGGTGAGAATAGTGAGACACAAGGTTAGAGAATAAGATCTCAGAGGACCTTTAGAATCATTGTAAGGACTTTGGCATTTATTCTGAGCAAAATAGGGAGTATTAAAAGGTTCTGACCAAAAAAATGACGTGATGTAACTTACGTTTTAAAACGTTTCAAAGAGTTTACTTTGACTTTTTGTTGAGATAGATTAATGAGGAGAATGAGAAAAGAATGGAACTTGGGGGACCAGTTATGAAGTTATTGCAATAATTTAGGCAGGTGATAGTGGTGATGTAGATTAGGGTGGTTGTGGTGGAGGTGGTGAGATGTTATTTCTGTAGATATGTTTTAAAAGTAGAACGAAAAAGATTTTCTGGTGGAATGTATGTGGGGTATGAGAGAAAAATAATTGTTCCAAGATTTTTGGCCCAAGACCAAGTGGGAGGATGGAGAGTTGTCATTAACTGCTGTAAAACTGTTGATGGAACAGTTTTGGGGGGAAGGTCTGGAATTCAGTTTTGGCCTTGTGAAGTTTGAGATGAATCAAAATACAAATGCACTGAAGCTAA
The DNA here is from genome assembly GCF_021613505.1 of Equus quagga. Lineage (NCBI taxonomy): Eukaryota > Metazoa > Chordata > Mammalia > Perissodactyla > Equidae > Equus > Equus quagga. The sequence goes on along the minus strand of NC_060282.1, from coordinate 34,721,185 downwards.
ATATGTCTGTTCTCTTAATTTTTTCCTGTGATACTGTTTATCTTCTTAAGATAGTAAATCTCCCTTGGGAGGGCCAAGTTGGACTTGCTTTACATTGAACTCTGCTTTGAAGTAGGTCAGACGACTGTATGTGATTAGTAATGTTATTGCCTTTCAGTGGTTACAGGAGCAAAAAGGATAATTTGCAAAAGGAAGTCCATACAGTAGTGCATGGCCTCTGGAAATTTACTCGCAAGGATCCTAAATAATTTTGTCCATTAACCTTAGAGTTTTAAGGAATTACTAACGAGAATCTGAGAAATAGGTAAATGAAGCTTTATATTTTGAACTTCTTTCTCTGGAATCTTAAGAATTTCTCCCCTGAAGAGTGTTCTACAGTGATTTTCATATTACTGTATTTCACTGGTATTTTGTTAGTATTGCCTCTAGTTTTACACCTTCAATTCTCTTCAATTTAGATAAAGCATCATCTTCTTCACCATCTGTTAGCCTTAATATAATCATGCTCTTGACCCCTTCCTTTTATTAGATGCCCTCTTCAGAAATGGTTGTGTTCTGGGGCCGGCCTGGTGGCACAGTGGTTAAGTGAGCATATTCCACTTCTCGGCAGCCCAGGGTTCACTGGTTCAGATCCCGGGTGTGGACATGGCACCACTTGGCATGCCATGCTGTGGTAGGCGTCCCACATATAAAGTAGAGGAAGAGGGGCACGGATGTTCGCTCAGGGCCAGTCTTCCTCAGCAAAAAGAGGAGGATTGGCAGTAGTTAGCTCAGGGCTATTCTTCCTCAAAAAAAAAAAAAAAAAAGAAAGAAATTGTTGTGTTCTGTTCTCCATTTTAAATGAAACCATCAAGGTGAATATGCTTTCCATTTTAAGAAAAATTAAACTTGCTTCCCCTCATTTTTAAACCATAATTTTACTTAAAATTTATTGAAATGATTTTGTAGTTCTATAATTTATACATCATAACTTTTAAGTTCTTTTAAATAAGGGAAAAGAAAACTTTCAGTTGATAGTCTGTTTGTATTTACTCTATTGAATCCTTAAGTCAATATGCAATGGAAAATAATTGTCCTAATTAATATCACTTTTTATAATATAGAATAATGATACTCTTTCAACTCACTTTTTAATTTTTATTAAAGTTACTATATTTTAACTGAAACAATTTATTTTTAGGGAAAAGGTAGGTTAACAATGTGGTACTAATATCCAAGAATCCAGTGGGTCCCCAGATTGAACAAAGTGCTATAGCGCAGACTAGCGGGAAAACTTAATAACTGCAGAAATGTTCACTTTCATTAATCTTGCTGGCTACTGTTTCAAGAGTTGTCTTTTATGTAAAAATTACTTGGAGAAATTTAAGCTTAAAATGCAATTATGAATTAAGATAGGATAAAAAGTCAAATATTTATTATGAAGGCAACAATTACCAATTCTGCTAATCAATGTACAATTAAATTCTTCTCAATGTCTAATTTACTTTGGCAGCCAATCTTGTAGTTTTTTGATAAAATTTAATTTAGAACAGAAAGTTCATAAGACAAATCACATGTTTTGATGAGAAGAAAAATAAAAACAACTCTACAAAAGATGTTCAGCTAATTGGTTACCTTTGATATAATTGCCTGACTCCCTTATACATACCCTCCCATAAAAAAGAAAAACCCTAAAAGTTATATTGTATTTTACAAAATATATTTGTATGAAAATTCAGTAATTAGTTCTTAGTTAACTAATATACTTATGTTAAATATATATTTACCTTCAGTGTGCTTACGAATATCAGTAAATATTTTCAATAGTCCAATTAACCTTAAATGGTTACTAATCTAACATTCCTAGCTATACATTTTCCATCTCCTCCCACTGTTTTTTTCTTTTCCGTGTTTTTATTTTGAAATATTTCAAACATGTTGAGAAGTTAGAGAATAATACCAACCAGTTCCACAAATCTTGACATTTTGCTCTATTTTCTATTTTTCTTTTTTTGAGATACAGCAGTTATCTTGAATACTCATCCTCCCACACATTTTTATTTGTATAGTTTAACTTTATACATATATACTGCTAAGCCATATATAGTATTATTTTGTAAGGTTTTTAACTTTACTGTATATTACACTGTATATATTTTCCTGAAACTTGCTTTTTTATCTCTATATTTTGTTATCGCAAAATTTAGATTCATTTAAGTCTAATTCATTCATTCATTTTGACTGCTGCATGTAATTCTTCTGCATGAATATGCTATAGTTTGTCCCCTGTCATGTTGACTTTAGGTTATCTAAATTTTCTTCTAATAGAACTATTGCTCAACCAAATCCGTGTTCATGTCTTCTTGTGCTTGCTTGAGAATTTCTTTCAGGTAGAAGTAAGATTTCTGGGTCCTAGAGTATGTAGATAGCCATTTTCAGTTTGACTAGATGTTGTAGAATGGCTCTTTAAGCTGGTTGAAGTAACTGACAATCCTGAGAGGAATGTTTGTGAGTATTGCTTCCTCTACTTCCTCTCCAGTGCTTGGTATTGTCACATGTTGCCAAACTGAAGAGAGTGAAATCGTAACTCCTTGTTTTACATTACATTGTTTTGCATTTTCTGATGAGGTTAAGCACCTTTTTATTTGTTTATTTTCCACTTGGATTTCTCTGTGGAACCGTATATTCATTCCTTGACCTATTATTCTACTGTGATGTTTGTCTTTTTCTTGTTAAACTATGGAAGTTCTTCATATATTCTGAGTGCATATCTCCTGTTAACTGTATACATTGCAATAAAACTTCTAGATCGTGGTTTCTCTTTTTACTTTATTTTATCTTATTATTGTACAATTCAAAAGTGTTTAAACATTTTAATACAGTATAATTTATTTTTTTATAGTTTGTGTGTTTTGTATTTGGGTTAAGAAATCTTTTGTCTTCCTGATTTCATAAAAATAATCTTGACATTTGTTTTAAAAGTTTTGAAGTTTTCCTTTCATGTTTCATTGTTTAATCCATCTGGGATGGATTTTTTTTTAATATGGTGTGAGGTGTGAATCTATTTATTTTTTTCTAGTATGGATAACCAGTTGTTCCAGCTATATTAATTGAATAGTGCATCATTTCTCCACTTGTTTGTAATATCAACACTGACATATATGAGAATCTGTTTCTAGAGCCTCTGTTATGGTCCATGATCTAGTTACCGTCTCTCGACTAATACCACCCTGTCTTAATTTCTATCACTTTATAATAAGTAGAGCTAATTCACATCAAACTGTTATTTCTCTTCAGAATTATCTTGATCTTTCTTATCTTTGACTGTTTTATATTCATTTTAGAATTGGCTTGATAAATTTCATGAAGAATGTGGTAGGAGTTTTCATTAAAATTGCATCGAACTTTGTAGATTTAATTTGGCCAGACTGACATCCTTGTGATATTTGGTCTTCTCATCCCCACAGAATGTATCTCTTCACTTATGTAAGAAAGTAATTCACTCCTTTTTTCTGCTTTTGCCATTAAAATTTTTCTAGTTTCACAAATTGAGTTGGGGAATTTTTCTTTTTTTTCGTCTCTCTATAATGCTTTGAATAAATTTGAGATTATTTATTTCTTCCGTGTTTGGTAGAAGTCAAATGTAAAGCCATCTAACACCCCAATTTTTGTGTGTGTGTGTGAAAGGATTTTTTAAAAAGTTTTCACTGTAGTTTGTGCTCTTCTCTCTCTCTCCCCCTTCCTTCTTTCCCCTGAGCGTATCCCTTTCTTATTAACAATTTTGTGATTGCCTTCATGCAGCGTCTGGGTTCTCCAATCCAGAACCAGGTCTTCAACTTGCCTCCATCTTGATATTTAGTAATATTGCAAATTAATATATTAGTGATATTTTAAATTAGTGATCGTGCAAATTCATGTATACAAACCAAGACTGTGGTTCAGTGTCTTATTACCAGACTGTGTCCCATTTGCCTAAGCCCATGGCTCCAGGGAATCTGTAGCTTGAGTTAGCTTTCTACAGCATTTTTTAAGCTCCTTTTATTAATAAAGAAGGTCTTGGGCATCAAGAAGTGAACCTAACTCCAGATTCTCATTTTACATGGAGCACTTTTAGCTCTTCTATTCCAAAAGAGCTATGCTCTCAGCCACTGGTGCCTGGTTTTTGACTGAGTGCACAGTGGGCCTGAGGCTTCAGCTCTACTCATCTCCTTTCACTTCTTTTCTATTTTAATTTTAATTGAACTCATTTATTTCTATAAGCTAAAATTTTGGGTGCAGAAACAAAAATCTTTCTATAAAAGCCCTATCTATATAGCAGAAAAATGTTAAAAGTTGATTTATATCAAGGCATAAAACAAACTACTTAAAAAAGTAGAGAGAAAATAGAGAGTTAGGGAAAGTAGAAGGAGGCATAGAAGTTCAAGTTTAGGCAGGGTGGTAGAGCTCACTGTAATTTTTAATTCTCTATAATTTCCCTGAGGCTTTGTCAGTTAAATTGCATTCTGGTTTTTTTTTTTTTTTTTTTCGCAATTGTGTGTTTTGTTTTGATAATTAGTAGAACAGAGATCTAAAATTTTTGGTAATATCGATTGCATGGCAATACAGTAAATGATTGTATTTTCAACTTAATTGTCTTTCATTTTCGTTACCATTTCCTCTCTTTTAATTAATATTTGGTATCTCAAATTGCAAAAACGTGGGAGATGAAAGCTGTTGAAATTGCTCCTCAATTATCTGATAGCTCAGTTTTCTAATTTAATTGGTTATTTATTGTAAGTTCATGGAAATCAATATTCAATGATCTAGCCACCTCACTTCTCCTATTTAATTGGTTGAAACCAGTTTTAGTTTCACTTGATAACTCTGTTTGATGCATACTCACAAAGTGAATGAATCTCTCAATACTTATGATACTGCTGTCTGTTTCTTTTCAAAGGAACTAGCTTACTACTAATATGCTATGAATAGCATGTTGAAGTTCAACCATAGGCAGTAGTGGTTTTTTTTTGAGCAATTACACAGATTGTTCTTTTTGACTTTCCAAATTGACTCTGTTCTCTAGTTTCTGATATGTACCTCAGGGCCTCCTACCTTTGATTTGTGCTATTTTTTTAGATACTGACTTCAGTAAATTTGATATATGCAAAACTTGGCACTTTTAAAATAGTTTCTTCAAGTAGCATCAACTCTGGTTAGCATTGTCATCTTCCCTAAAGACCTACCCTGGCTGTACTAGATTCCTTTTCTATCCTCTCCAGCCTCCCATCCCACACCTCTTGCCCAGAGCAGAGGAATCAGCCATTTTACCAGAAACCTGAAGCTCCCAGTACTTCTCTTTCTGGGTATAGATCTGTTCCTTACTTTGTATTTTGGCAAATATTAATCTCTGAATATAGCTGATAATGTTCAAATCACAGTGTAAGAGGTGTATTATATTTGAAGTGCCTCTCAGTTTAAATTCTTTTATCGGTAAGTTGGCTTCTTTTTTCCTTTTTGCCATTAAGGCGATAGATGGGTTAAGGGAAGCTATGAAAGGATGAAATAGGAAGCCTGAAGCTTTTTACTTCAAGCCTGAAGGTACTTGGGGGAAAGTGTTAAGTATACGGAAAAGGGAAGTTGAGGAAAGCCTACCTCTTTTATCCTTGTACATTGTGGGGAAGGAGAAAGAAGACAGAGGTAAGGCCAGGAAATGATCAGAGGTATGTTCTAATCTCTTTCCAGGCTTTGACCCAGGAGGAGGATGCGTGTTGGCTAAATTGAAGGGCAGCTTTTATCCTTCTAAATATTTGAGGTTCTTGGAAGAGATCACCTTTCAGGATGCCCTAGCACCCACCTCCGGCATAAGTACTTCAGAGTGAACTCGGCAGTGCGTCATGGTTAGGCTAAGAAAGGGCCAGCATTAGCTTTCCAGAACTGTCCTTAGTTCCATTGTGGCATGGAGGAGACAAAAAGTAGCTGCATGTCCCTGTCACGTCACTCCCCCCATAATGAGGGATGAGGTGACTTTACAGAAAAGGCTGCAGAATGGATAGCTTGGGCCACGACTGAATAGAGGATTATTTAGGAACTAAGAGGAATCAGCAGCACCTTCAGAGCTGAAGTGAGATCAGGTCAATAGTGGAGCTCAATCCTGTCTAAGGTGAGAAGAACCAGACCATGAATTAGATGAGCTGGAGGTTTCAGCAGCAGAAACCACACAGAACACCTATACAGTTTCTTGGAAAACAGTAAAGGAACAGGTAGAAATATCATAAATAGAGAATTTATCCAAAGGAGCTATTTAGCAGACTAAAATTTAGTGGGTGGCTTTAAAAAAAAATTTGGCTAGTCTGCTGTTGAGGAAAATTATATCAAAAATAGAGAAATAAGCTACATTTCTTTGCAAGTAATTTTTCAAAGCGACAATAGCTAACAGAGAAGAGTTATAACAACTGAGACTTGCGGATGTTCCAGGTTAAAGCTTCTTCTGTACTGCTGCTATCTCTTGAGAGGCTTATGGAAGACACTCTCAAACTTTCCTGCTTCAGCCTACAAACGTGGCTGTAGCTAGAGGTGCCATGTTTGCATTCATGGGGAATCTGGGAAAGTCTTGCTGTTTGTCTTGGGGTATCAGATGAATTAAAATTTCTGATTTCTGTTTTGTAATCCAGAAGCCTACTATATAAAGATTACAGTGATCTTTTAATTGCTTAAGGAATATATTTGAAAACCTGCGTTCCTTTTATAGCATTTATCATAATTGTAATATAAACCATATCTGTGCAATTATTTGTTTGTTACAGTCTCCCCCACTATGCTTTAAACTCACAGCAAAATCTTTGTCTGTTGAGCTGTATTCACCAGCTCTGGGCATAGTGTCTGGCACACACTAGGCATTTAGTGAATATTGTTTGAATGAAGAAATAATTAATGAGTTAGTGTTAATAGTTGTTTGTCCATCTATAAATAAAATGGAATTTTATGGGCTGAATTAGTTTTTATGGTAAGTTATAGCTTCACCCAAGTTTGTCTACTAACGCTGAATGTAGTTTTAATCTTTTGGGTTAATATAGTAAATGCGTAATATTCAGTGGTGTCCTGGTAAATGCTAACAACTGGTTCTCTATAGGAAAAAGCCTTGATCTGTGGCATTTGCCAGTTCCTTTGTGTAAATAGACCCACCAGGGCTTGTTTCAAGCTAACTCACATTACTGAATATGGTGCTGAGAAGAAATGTGCGCAACTGGTTCTTATGACTCAGTGAAAGCTGGCTCCACAACAACACTGAAGGACTTTTACATGCAAGCTTTAGTCATGAATTGTTCTTCACATACAAAGACTGTGCTGGTGACACACATTCACTACAATATGTACTTTAAAAAGATTAGTTAAGGTAGTGCTATCAACTGTAAACGATAAACTCAAAAAGTTTCTGTAGCTCAACATAATAGAAGTTTATTTCTCACTACGAGAAGTCCACACTAGTGTGGCTGATCAGCAGACGGCTCTCTTCCAAGTGCTCATTCAGGTTCCCAGGCTTCTTTTTTGGGGGGCTCTTTTATCCCCTAGGGTCTTGAATAAAGAGCATGATGGTAGAATATGAGTATTTTTTAATGGTCATGGAAATGGCACACATCATTCCACTTATAATCCATTGGCCAATATGGCCATGACCATCTCTAACTACAAGGGAGATTGGGAAATGTAGTGTTCCAAGAGAAAAAAGAAGTAAGTTTAATAGCTACCAGGACATTTTACAGTTTTCTAGTCATGCGATAGGTTAAACTAATCAATTTACACTCTTGTCTGACTCATGTACACATTTATAAGCAGGCTGGCAATGATTAGAGGTAGAGTCTAGCAAATTGTTTTATCTGTGCAGAGTTAGCTTGATCTTATGAGCTTGGCTTGTTGTCTCATTAGCACCCGTCTCTAACCAGTAATTCTTCCCTTCTCTGAATTACTCTTTTATTTATTATCCCTATTTAGATGAAAATCACATAATTTTGCAGAGCTTTACATTTCTTTAATTTATTGTATGCACTTAACATAATTTTGTTTTTTGCTTTCTTTGACTATTTAGTGTAGCTATTGCATTTACCATTTTTATGGTTTTAAAGAGGTATTTCTATTTTACTTAGTTTTTTTCCTCCCTTTCAACTCCATCAAGGATGTTTGTGGAATGTAAGATATGGCAATAAGTGAAAAATATGGGTCATTAGTGAAAATCCTGTTTCTTAATATTGCTATATTACTTGAAAAATTTGGCATATTTAGAACTGAAGCTAATAATATCTTATAACTTTGAATCCTTTATGTCTTTGTATTATCAGAGCCTAAATGTTTTTGGTAATTATGAGGACCACCAAAACTAGTAGGCTCTAACCATGGTGATTTACAGGCATATATATTACTAAGATGTTTTTAGCAGTCTTCATCGTAAGATACATTTGATGGTTAGCTTAATTGGTTAAAGGGTTCCATTAACAAAAGTCCTGTGATTTTATTCCCAAATTAGTTAAATTTTTTTCCATGGACACAGAATTTATCTCTAATAGACAATTAGTGAAAATTCATCTCATAGCATGTGTGTGTGTATGTGTTTGTGAGATGTAGTTCAGTATCATCAATTTACAAATTAAGTTGCTATGTGTATAAAGGGCTTCTTCAAGAGAAAGTCTCAGTCCCCTGTACTACTTGAAGAGAGTGGATTTAGGCTTCCTAAGCTTTAAAGATAACTAAACGATTAATCTAAGAGTGGGAGGAAATAGTTAAAGAAGAAAAGGAAAGTGAATTGGGTATTAGGATAGAAGGATACTGGGAGCTAGCAGTTTAGGAGGGAGCATAGGATCTAGTCAGAAAAATAGCAACCAATATGGATGCCCAGAGAGTACAGGAAGGGTATTAATATAGAGTCTTTAATAAGAATCAAACATAATCCTTCATGCCCTACACTCATTTTTCTTATATTAATATCCACTGGGTGTTAACAGCTGAGGAAAACAAAGCCCCTAATGCTTCCAGGTCTTTTTCTCATTGTGCGCTGTGGAGAAATGATACTATTACTATTTGTGTGGTGAATAGTTCATTCTGAGGTAAATTGTCAGGGTTCATGGCCTGACAGAGCCACTCTGAGGAGAACACAGGTAACCCATTCAACATATTGAGTTGGGAATTTCTCCCCTAACCAATATTTGTCTAACTTTATCAAGCATCAAAATCACTTGTAGGATTTGACAGAAAAAAAAAATCACAGATTTCTGGGTCGTGTCCCAGAATTTCCTATTCGGTAGGTCTGGTGTGGGGACCTATGCGATTGCACTTCTAATGAGTTCCCAGGCAATACTGCTGCTGCTGTCCCAGGGATATTCTTTGAGAATCTCTGCTCTAGAAGAGGTTAAGTAACCCACTTACCTTGTGACAAGTAATGAAGCAACAATAGGTTGTTTCTGCAGGTGTTTGTGATTGGATACTTGTCTGTCATAAATTCTCATTTCTGTTTCATTGTCAATTACCAGGCACAAAAGGATGTTATTCTTTAATACTCTTGAATTTATATTAATATCCTTGAATTATATATCATATAGCATATATTATCACTATAACACGAATAGTAATTTGTTTAAAATAACACAGAAAAGTTGAAATTCAAACAATTTTAGCATTATTTTGTGTCTCTTTTAAAAGAGATCTGCAATACCTACATTTGTCACAAGATGGCATCAAAAGCCTGAAGATCTTGGTTGAAATTTGATTTTTGAGACTACTGATGGGTTCGATATGTTTACATTTCGTGTGTCTTCAAACCAAAAGAAATTTGAACTATGAGCTGTATTTTAAAAATCTGAGTGAGATTTTGGTATTTTCATATCCAAAATACTTTCCTATTTACTTATAAAAATAAAATAGTCACTTATTTTGACGTTATTGATGACTAATTGTTTTGGAAATCAATGAAACATAAATCTCAGTGCAATAATATCAGATATCATATCTCCTCCAAAAGGAGTTCAAATTAATTCAAGTCAGTAAGCATTTAGAAAGTCTTACTGTTCTATGAGTTATAAGGACTAATTATGCAAATAATTATGCAAAGTCTATATCTTTGCACCCAGTCAGGTTTGAATTTAGTTGGAGATAAAAGAAATGTATGTGCAATTCAAAGGGAACAAACTAATAAAAAATGATCAAGTACAATGTTGTGTGATATGGACTATACAAACAATATAAACTGGAATAATGGGTGATTAAGCAAAAAATTTAAATGGTATTTTATAAAAACATCCTTGTGTCAGTTGAAAACACCATGTTGAATCTTTTACTTTAGTTATCTATATCATTATGGTTTATTTACACTATGAGAAAATGTTTAGCAATCTGGAGAGCTGTGTAAGATTCAGTATTTGAGTAAACGAAACATCAGAAAACACTCACTTGAAGTATGAACTCACCTTTCATTTCATGAACATATGATTTTATTTTTTCTGATTAATTGAAAAAGATTTTTCAGAAGAGGGTGAAGGTTTTCTGGTACACAGATCTTAGTTATAATATTCTTAGATTCCTGGAGTCTGAAAAGCATATCTATTAGAAAATTGAGTGTAGAATGGTGGTTACCAGGGGCTAGGGCAAGGGAGAAAAGGGGATTTGCTATTTCATGGGTATAGATTTTGAGTTTTGCAAGATGAACAAATTTTGGAGATATGTTTCACAACAGTGTGACTGTATTTAACACTACTGAACTGTGCACCTAAAAATGGTTAAAATGCAAATTTTATTTTTTATCACAATTTCAAAAAACCCATGTCCTCCTACAAATTATGAGTAATTAAATAGTTTTTACTGAGCATCAACAATTTTCCTAGCTTTATTTTAGCGATTAGGGGCTACTTAAAAGAAATGAAAGCCCCCTCAAAAAGCCTGTAATATAATTGGTGCTAGATTAACCTAATATTAGTAGGTAATCTACTGAAAGTCTAAACATCCATCCAGGCATTGTGCTAGACTTTTTTTTTTAGATTATTTCTAATCTTCCATCCTCAAAACAATACAGGAAAGTAAGAATTAACATTTCGATTTCTCTATTTTATCATTAAAGATGCTAAGTTTTATAGACGTGAAGGTTCAGTATTTTGTTGAAGGTTGCAAAAGTTCTAATCTCGCAGTTGGTATTTAAACGCAAGTCTGTCTAGCTTCAAAATCCATTTCTGTATACTACACTATGCTCCTAATTTAAAGAAAAACTAGTTAAAGAATACAAATAAACAACTAGTAATTTGGCAGTCTACTTTGGTATTTCTACTGTCTTTCGTTATAATTATTGGACAAAAGTAAAAGAAAGAGTATGTGAATGAATTACTGGTAGCAGTTAATCTGGATTACATTCAGAAAGGATAACCATTTAATTGTTTTTGTTGGCTTGAATTGTTGTCTCTCTTTTTGTTTGTTTTTAATTTTTGGAAACACTAATTTCTTTTCCCTATGTATTCATATGCAGGTTATGTGGGTATGTAATTTGTGCCGAAAACAACAAGAAATCCTCACTAAATCAGGAGCATGGTTTTATAATAGTGGATCTAATACACCACAGCAACCTGATCAAAAGGTTCTCCGAGGACTGCGGAATGAGGAAGCACCTCAGGAGAAGAAAGCAAAACTACATGAGCAGGCCCAGTTCCAAGGACCCTCAGGTGACTTATCTGTACCTGCAGTGGAGAAAAGTCGATCTCATGGGCTCACAAGACAGGATTCTATTAAAAATGGGTCAGGAGTGACGCACCAAATTGCCAGTGACATAGCTTCAGACAGGTAAACATTTTGCTTAATCTTTAGGTAAATATATTATTTTTAATCTTCTTTCCAAACAGAAATAAAAATACATGAGATGTTTAGGCAACAATGAATTGTCTAAATGTAATGCAAACATCCGTATGTTTTATATAAATGCTGAAACTGATGTTCAGGACTTGAGCTACTATGGGTTCGAACAATCTTAGGTTTGATGAGGAAGTGTCAGGTTATTAGATTTTCCAGAATAAAGTGAAATAGAACAGGGAACTTAGATAGGAGGTTATTGTCATAGCAAAGTCAAACTGGGATAAGAGCAATGGGAATGAAGAAGAGATGGTTTTTAAGATGCTTTAGAGAGGCTGGATTGAGGAGACTAACAGGAAGTGGAATTAAGAAAATGGGGAAGGTTAACAGTGTCTCCAACGGTTCTACCTTGGCCTAAAGGATGAGGTGGTTTTCCAAGCAGATAAATATAGGTGAAAGGGTTTTATGAGTTTGATGTATCCATGGGCTAAGTGTTATTACTATTTTGGCTCAGTTCTATGGGCTTCTCCATGTTCAGAGTGTTAGACTTTTAAAATAGTGTTTATGGTTCTTCTATTTCTACCTTTGGAAGGGGAAGAATGAAAATTTTTCATGGAAAGATTATTTTTGTATACCATATTCCTCTGTTTGAATGGAAAATTGAGAAGAAAAACTCTTCTTTATACTATTTCTGTTGTCTGGAAGTGGCAGATACATTTCTGGGTGAACAAGTATAAAGTCATGCATTTGTGGAAAACAAGTCAAAATTGTACTTATAGGATGATGGGTTCTGAGCTGTCAGTTATAGATATAGATAACTGGGAGTCACTTTAGGTGGTACCTAAAACCATCACCCTACTGTGTTGCTGTGTCTTGGGAGAATAATAAAATGATGCTTGTACTAATTCATTTGAAACCTAGCAAAAGTGAAACAGACAGTGTATCCTATCTTTGGGTAAAACAGTGGTGATTTCATGGCTGGAATGCTATGAACACATCTCTGTGCAAAATCTCAGGAACCCAAGAATTTTAAGGTTAGAGGACTGTCTTAGATTGAGGTTCACCTTAAGCAAACAAAGATTTTAGTGCAAATAGTTTATTTGGATGGCAATCCCAGGCACCCCGTGTAGGGGAGAGGGAAATGATCCAGTTAAGAGAAAGAACAGAATACCAGGCTCATTCAAGAGCACGTTGCCTCTTTTGTCAATTGTGTCTCAATCTTACTGTGACTTCTGGGAGACAGAGTATAATGACCTCAGAGTTATCCTTTATAATGGGCAAGGAAGCTAGGGTATTTATCCATAACTCTCTTTATTATTGGTCTAGGGCTGTTCCAAGGGGATGTTAACTCTGCTTCTCACTGGCCAAGCATGTTCCTTTGACCAGAGAAAGCACTCAGGCAGAGTATTACAAATACAGTAGAAGACGCTGTTATGTAGGGAACCGCGAATGATGAGGCAATGTAGGTTGAGACAGTAGCAGTGTCTGCTACAGAAGGACTTCAGAAATCAAGAAAGTCTGTAAAATGGCAACTAGAATGGTCAAGGTATATGAACTTGGATGAAAAAAATAGAGGATTACCAGTGGAGATAGGATTTGAAATGAATGAATGAAGGACTAAATAAAATGGGAAATGGGAATATACACTCATTCTTCAAAAACTAGATAGCTGCATGAGATAGTCTCCTTTGGAACTTAGGTTTAGGAAGAATAAAAGGAAATACTAAAACACTGGGTCACTTAGTAGATTATTAAGTTTTGGAATGCATATCATCAGGAAGTTGTGGATGTTAAAAAAAAAATCCAACAAATTTATGAGTAATTAATTCGTCATTGTAGGGAAGCTTGAAGCATATCTCTAATCTTTGAAGATGGGGGTAATGAACAGATATATCACTTTCAATATTATCTGTTAATACTTCTTTCATTGACAAATTACTAGCCTGAATAAACAGTAGAATCTGACCCATTGTGGGGAAGCAAGATGTAGCAGTTTCTTTTTTTCTTTTCTCTTTTTCCTGGGTTCTTGGGCTGCAATTATGAGTAAATGTATAGTTTAATGACTCAAAATATCCTGTTTTTATATCTTTTCTTTCTGAACCTCATTTAAGTCAAACCAATAGCTCCTTTTGTTTATAAGAATTACTTTTAGTCAGGGAAGAAGTTAGCATTTAACATCAGATTTGGTAGTTATGCCTAGAAAATGGAATTGGTTGTAATTTGTATAAACTTTTATTTGGAAAATATTTTCTCTTCAAAAATAATTCAGTTCCCTTTATCATAAGCATAAAAAAGCTTTTGATTTATTATTTTTAAATGCAGATTCTACAGTATTGTGTTAGGCATGTATCTATGAACCCTTTGAATTCTTTCCCCTAGAGCAAAGGGTCAGCGAACTTTGCCTCTGGGGCCATCTGGCTTGCCACCTGTTTTTTTTTTTTTTTTTTAAAAGTTTTTTTTTTTCTTTTTTTCCCCAAAGCCCCCCAGTACATAGTTGCATATTTCTCATTGTGGGTTCTTCTAGTTTTGGCATGTGGGACCACGCCTCAGTGTGGTTTGATGAGCAGTGCCATGTCCGCGCGCAGGATTCGAACCAACGAAACACTGGGACGCCTGCAGCGGAGTGCGCGAACTCAACCACTCAGCCACGGGGCCAGCCCCTTGCCACCTGTTTTTTATAAATAAAGTTTGGTTGGAACACAGCCACACATATTCATTTACTTATTGTCTGTGGCTGCTTTCAGCTACAACTCCAGAGTTGAGTAGTTAGAAGAGTCCATATGGCCCTCATAGCCCAAAATATTTACTCTCTGATCCATTATGGAAAAAGTTTGTCAACTCCTGCCCTAGAAACTAGTTAGATGTCAGTGCTGCTGAATTTTCTCCTTTCCTTGCTCATTTTCTTTTGTTACTCTTTAAATTATTTCCGTTAGGCTTATTTTCTTGGTCCTCTCCCTCTCTCCCTTTTCTCTGCCTCTTTCTCAACATCTCTCTCCTTTCATACCAGAATGAGTCTTCTAGCAGTATTTGAGTTGGACAGTGTAATGGAGCTACCGATAAGGAATGTAACTCCAGTTTGAAGTATTATTAGTAATTTGTTTCTTCAATACCATTCTTCAATAAGGTATCTTCAATACCATCTTATACAGTGGCCTCAAAAAGAGAAGCTTTGGTTCAATTAAATTTAAATCTCTATGGACCTAGAATTATGTTTGAGAGATAGAAAAGTATGTTACGTGTCCTTCTTTTAAGGAGCTTTAGTTTAATCTTTAACTACATGCTACAGTAATTTTGACCTGTTTTATGATTTTTTGCTTCTCTCACAGGTTTTAGCACAGTGCTTTACATATAGACGCTTAGTGTTTATTGAATGAATGAATACTAAGTTGGCCCTAGACCTTAGCTTTGAGTTAATAAGTATTTACTTAATTCATTTATTCATAAAAATGGCAAATGTTTATTATGAATGTAGATGCAAAACATTGTTAGAGGTTTTCAATTCAGAATGAGTTTTGAGATAACCATGTTTTTGTTATGTGCAATTTGCTTACCCGCTCCCTTGCTATGTCTCCTGGAGTGCCCTGTGGCTTCTCAGCCTTTAATTTACAGACATATAACCTGATGATCTTATTAGAATATAGATTTTAATTCAGTGGGTCTGAGGTAGGACCTGAGAGTCTGTATTTCTAACAAACTCCCACGTGGTGCCAATATTGCTGGAGCAGACCTGGAGCAAGGCACAAAGGCATCTAGAAATATATTAGGAAGGGAAGCACCAGCTCCTTTAATGGCTCAGTGGCAGTTGTCCTCTATAACACTACCACTTGGAAACATAAGACTTAGTGAAGCTTTGTGGTTCTTAGAGGCAACATAATTCCACATTTTGGTCTATTGTTCTGACACATTTATTGAGTAGGGGACAGAAGGTGGACACCACGCCAGCTACCTGGTGGCAGTTTGACTACATTCATGTAGCTGCAAGCATCTGATTGCTTTACTATGACATCTAGAGTCATTATGCCTGAGCATTTACTTACTTAAATATATTTTATTTTTTATAAATTATTTATTTCCCCTTTATTATATAGTTAGGAATATATATGTCTATCTTAAAAATTATATGGATGGTTAGGATATTTTACCTCTGAATTTCATTTTCAGGGTATTAAAAGGGATGTTAAAAATGTATTCTTTTACTAAGAGATCTTGGGGTGGAAGAGGGTTGTGAACCACTGGACTAGAGGATCTAAGGGTGGGATCTAGAGGAGGATGAGTGAAATAACCATTTTTAAAACTGTATTTTTTGTTAAGAAAATGAAATTGCAGAAAAATGAAAGTTAAACTGTATTAAACATTTAGTTGATTTTTTTACATTTGAAATTATTTAAAAATTGTATGCTTCATAATTTTTATAGTTGGCAATTAATGAAATTTAGGAAACAATTATTTTTTTCTTTTATGTAATATTTTACTATTTATTTAGCACTTCCTAGAACATTGAGAGAAGTTAAAAAGTAAGAAATGTTATGGCTAATTTGTATAGTGGAGGAAATTGAAAAACTGGAAGTCAGAAGATATGGGTCTTGTTCTCACTTCTTCCCGTTACTGTTATCATTTGTAGATGTGTATCTTTTCTCTGTATTTCAGTTTTCTCATCTCTGAAATAGGAAAGGCAGTCTACCACATCTCAAAAAGACCTCCAGTTCTAAAATTCTTTATGTTGTATTTTAAGGTTCTCCTCTGTGGTATAAACTTGAAAGTATTCTCTTCCATTTTTTTCCTCTCCTATAACTGATAGTAATATGTTCAATTAATAGAGGATTATCTTTATTCATATTATAACTGTTTAGTACAATTCATTTATTCAACAAATATTTATTGAAATTCAATATAGATATTACTTGTTACCACATGGTTCAAATAATTTCCCTATGATTCATATTTAAAATTGCATATATTTGACATGTTAGGTAAATCTTCAATAAGGACATTTTGACTCTGATCTTTTAATTATATTAATGCAATATTTCTTTCTCTATTTTTTCTTACTTCCTTATTCTATTGTGAAGCAAAAATTAACATGTGATAGGAAAAAGTAAAATATTTGCATTCTTTTAATGGACTATAAAGCATTTTAAGAAGCATAGCTACAAAGAAATAATATTTTATAGGCATTACAGATTCCTAATTATTTGTTTCTACATTTTACTGCTTAAATAATGACACTTAATGAAGGTACTGAGAGACTTCATTGTGATTTTGTCAGGAATTTTAATTAGGCAAGAGTGGAAAACTAAACGGTGTCATATGACTCAGTTACATCCCCGTGCATTTTGTTAGAGGGTGAAAAATGCTACCAGATGTAAGTGATGACAAGAGAATGATAAAAATATTCAGCAATTACTTCGAATCTAAAATGTAAAGTTTTAGGGCAAGTTAAGTATAATGAATATTTTACTGGTTTGGTAATCACTGTAATTTTTTTTTATCGTCTGTTACTTGTGGCCTTCCAAGTATCTTTGTGACATTTGATTGTTTTAAAGTAAAAGTAATAATTGAAATATATGCTTAAGACTTCTGCTTCCAGTATTGATGGAGTAATAGGGGCTGGATTTACCTTTCTACCTGAAACATCTGAAAAAAAACAGACAAAATATTTGAAACAATGTTTTTTAATAAATTGGGCATGAGGCAATGAAGGAGAGTAATATCTGAGAGATGAGAAATAAATAAAGTGAGCCCCTTGCTTGTCCTAGCATACTGCCTAGAGAGAGTTTCCAGGCTCTTGCACAGGGAGAGAAGTATAGGCAGAGCCCACGTGTCTTCCTGAGTTGAAGAGAAAACCTCAAGATTTCTAGAATATTGGGTAGAGTATTTTATAAAAGCTTGTCTCAGCATTGGAAAATAATTAGTTAAATTGGGCAGTGCTCTGGGACAGAATAACAAATCCTAAAAGAAAGACCTGAAAAGATCAGACCATTTCTAAGTAATTTAACTGCCTCCCAGAACAACTTTCAAGAAGATTTATAGGATCACAAAAATATCCAGCACCCAAAAAGATAAAATTCACAGTATTTGGCATCCAGTCAAAGATAGCAGGCATACAAAACAGCAGGAAAACACAATCACTAATGAGAAAGTAATCAGACACCAGACACCAACCCAGAAGTGACACAGAAATTAGAATGAGCAGGCAAGAACATTAAAATAGTTATTATAATTATATTTTTATAATTTTAAAAGTAGAGATATATAAGATATAAAATAAATACTAAACTGAACTTCTAGAGATGAGAATTATAATATCTCAAATAAAAAATACACATGATAGGGATAATGGAAAATTAGGTACTGAAGAAGAAAAGACTAGTGAATTTGAAGACAAATTAATAGAAATGATCCAAAATGAAACACAGAATAAAACTTGAACAAAATAATAAAAAAAATGAGTGTTATGAGCTCTGGAACAATATCAAGTACTTAATGTATAGGTACTTGGGGTCTTTGAAGGGGAGGAGAGCATGGAGAGTACTAAGAAAAATTTGAAGAAATAATGGCCAAATTTTTTTCAAATTTCATGCAAACTATAAAACCATAGTTCCAAGAAGCTCTACAAACTCCAGATACAAGAAATAGCAACAAAACTACAGCAAGGCACATCATAATCAAATTGCTTAAAACTAGTGACAAAGAGGCAATCTTAAAATCAGTCAGAGAAAAAGACATGTTTAGGTATAGACGTGTTTACAAAGATAAAGACAACAACAGATTTCTTATTGGAAATAATGCAAGAGAGAAGAGAATGGAGCAAACACCTCTAAAATAGGGAAAGATTATTTTTTTTTTTTTGAGGAAGATTAGCCCTGAGCTAACTGCTGGCAATCCTCCTCTTTTCGCTGAGGAAAACTGGCCCTGAGCTAACATCCAGGCCCAACTTCCTCTGCTTTATATGTGGGACGCCTACCACAGTGGTGTGCCAAGAGTGCCATCTCTGCACCCAGGATCTGAACCGGCAAACCTTGGGCCACTGAAGCGGAACGTGCGCAGTTAACTGCTGCACCACTGGGCCAGCCCCAAAGGTTTTTTAAAAAAGCCATCAACCAGTATTCTATACCCAGTGAAAATATCTTTTAAAAGTGCAGGGAATAAAGACTTTTTTGGACATAGAAATGCTGAAAAAATTTATCACCAGCATAACTACACTGTAAGAAATGTTAAACAAAGTCCTCTAGGCAGAAGGAAAATTGTACCAGATGGAAATATGTATCTATACCAAGAAATGAAGAGCAATGGAAGTGATAAATACATGAGTAAATATATAATCTTTTAAAAAATTATTTTAAATATCTTTAGAAGATAATTGACTATTTAAGCAAAAATAATAGTATATTTTGGGGGTTATGCTATATGTAAAATAAAATACATGATGACAATGGCATAAAGTTTGGGAGGGGAGAATTGGAATACACTATTGCAAAGTTCTTAGAGTGTACATTAAGTGGTATAGTATTGTTTGAAGGGGACTATGATATGTTAAAGATGTGTACTTTAAACCCTAGAATAACAAAACAAGAGTTATAGCTAATAAATCAACAAATGAGATAAATGAAATACAAAATATACTCAATCAAAAGAAAGCAGAAAAAGGGGGAGAAGGGAACAAAGAACACATCACACAAATAGAAAACAAAGAGCAAGATTGGTGGATATATCTAACCATATTGATAATTATGTTAAATATAATTTGTCTAAATATCCCAAGGCACAGGTTTTTAGATTGGCAGTAAACGAAGAGCCAATGGTATACTGTCTACAAGAAGCACACTTTAAATATAAAGACAAACATAATTAAAAGAAAAAGTTGGAAAAGGTATACTATGCTAATACTACTCATAAGTTGGAGGAAGCTGGAGTGGTTATAGTCAGATCAAAGTAGATTTCAGAGTAAACAATATTAGTAGAAATAAGGAATGTTACTTCATGATGATAAAGAGGTCAGTTAATCAACAGGACATAAAAATTCCAAATGTTTATCTGTATTAACAGAGCTTCAAAATACGTGAAGTAAGAACTGATAAAACTACAAGGAGAAATAGACAAATCCACAGTTATAATTAGAGATTTCAATACCCTTTTCTCAATAACCAATAGAACAAGTGGGCAGAAAATCAGAAAAGGTATAGTCAAATTGAACAACAGTATCAACCAACTGACTTAATTGATATTTGTAGGATAATCCATTGAACAACAATCTTCGTTCGTATTAGGGGTACACAGAACAGTTGCCAAGATAGACCATATCCTGGCCATTAAACAAGTCTCATTAAATTGAAAGGAGTTCAAGTATTAAAAAATATGTTCTCGGGGCTGGCCCGGTGGTGCAGCGGTTAAGTTCACACGTTCTGCTTTGGCGGCCTGGGGTTCGACGGTTTGGATCCTGGGTGCGGACATGGCACCGCTTGGTACGCCATGCTGTGGTAGGCGTCCCACATATAAAGTAGAGGAAGATGGGCATGGATGTTAGCTCAGGGCCAGGCTTCCCCTCAGCAGAAAGAGGAGGACTGGCAGTAGTTAGCTCAGGGCTAATCTTCCTCAAAAAAAAAAAAAAAAAAAGTGTTCTCTGATCACAATGGAATTAAATTGGAAATCAGTAACAGAAAGACCTCTCGAAAATCCCCCAATATTTACAAGCTATATAACACACTTTTAAGTAACCTACAGATTAAAGAAGAAATCAAAAGAGAGAATAGAAAACATTTTAACTTTTATTGAAATGAAAACACAACCTCAGAATTTGTAGGATGCCACTAAAGCCATACTTTGGGCAGAATTTATAGCACTAGATATATATATCAGGAAATAAGAAGGTCTCAAAGCATTGATCTCAGTTTCCACCTTAAAAACTTGGAAAATAAAAGCAAATTAAATAAAAGCAAAGTAAACGGAATATAGGAAACAACAATGAAAGCAGAGAAACAGTGATAGAAAATAGAAACAATGAAGCCAAAAGCTGATTCTTTGAGAAGATTAATAAAATTGTTAAACCTCTAGATAGACTAATCAGGAAAAGAAAGATTCAAATTACCTATATCATGAACAAGAGAGATAACATTACCACTGGCTCTAATGATATTAAAATGCTAGCAAGGAAATATTTTAAAAAACCTTATGCCTATAAAATCAACAAGTTAGATGAACTGTACAAATTCCTTGAAAGATATAAATAATCAAAGCTCACTCAAGAAGAAATGGATAACTTGAATAGCCTTATATGCACTAAAGAAATTGTATTTGTAGTTTAAAACTGTCCCGCAAGTAAAACTACAGACCTAAGTACATTATTGGTAAATTCTAACAAAATTTAAGGAAGAAATAACGCCATTTCTACAGAAACTCTTCTAGAAAATCAGAGGATGGGGTATTTCTTAACTCTTTCTCTTAATCAACATTATCCTGATGCCCAAACCAAAGATATTTGAAGAAAAAAACCAAACTACAGATCAACACCCCTCATAAATATAGATACAAAAACTCTAAACAAATTTAACAAACTGAATTCCTCAAGATATAAAAAGGTTAGTAAATCATGATGGGATTATCCCAGGAATGTAGAGTTAGTTTTACTTTTGAAAATCATGGTAACTCTCCATTTTAATAAAATAGAAAAACCACTTGTCATTTCAATATATATAGAAAAATCATTTGATGAACTCAGCATCCATTTTTAATAAAAACTCTCAGCAAACTAGGAGTAGAAAGGAAGTTCCTCAACCTGATCAAAGACATGTATGATGATCCTGTGGCTGACATCATACCTAATGGTGAAAGACTGAATACTTTCCCCTTAGATCAAAAAACAAAGCAAGGATGCCCACTTTCACCATATCTATTCAACACTGTAGGTGAGTTTGCAGTCAGTGAAATAAGAAAAAAATAATAAAATAAAATGTATACCAGCTTGAAAAGGAAGAAATAACATCCTCTTTATTCCCAGAGAATGTGATTGTCTATATAGAAATTTAAAGGAGTCTCTAAAAGTGCTATAAGAGTTTAGCAAGGTTACAGGATATAAAGTCAGCAATCAGATAACCATTTCTAAATCCTTAGAAGGAACAACTGGGATACGGAAATTAAAAAAAAATAAGATTTATGAGAGCATTAAAAATATGAAATACATTTACATTAGCACCAACGAATGATATACATTTACCTTAGCACCAACAAGTTGAGTATAAATCTAACAAAATATGCGCAGGATCTGTATGTTGAAAACAATGAAATAAATAAAAGAAGCTCTGAATAAATGGAGAGATAAACTGTGTTCATGGATTAAAAGATTCAATATTGTTAAGATGTCATTTCTCTCCAATTTGATCCATATATACACATAGACTATAGAATTCATATAGAAATGTTTGGAATTACCAAAACAGCTTTTAAAGAAGAACATAGTTAAAGGCCTAACACTACCTCATTTGAAGACATTATAAATCTACAGTAATTAAAACAGGATGGTATTGGCATAAAAAAAGACAAATAGATCAATGAAACAGAATGGAGAGTATATACATATAGACTCACTCATATTGACTACTAATTTTTTTACAAAAGTCAAAATTCGATTCAGTAGAGAAAGGATAGTCTTTTCAGCAAATGGTAGTGGGACATTGAATATCCATTGAAAAAATGCAATTTGAAGCTTACTTTTTTACCATATAAAAAGATAACTGAAAATGGATCATAGATTAAACATAAAACCTACAAGTATAAAACTTCTAGAAGAAAATTCTCTTGACCTTAATTTAGTCTAAACCTATAAAGTTTCTAGGGGGAACTATCCTCCAGGGGACTATCTTCATGACTTTAGGGGAGGCAATGATTTCTTGGACGAACACAGAAAGCACTAATCATAAAAGGAAAAAAATGACATTAGGTATCATCAAAATAAAAACTTTTGATCATCAAAAGATACTAAGAAAATGTGTAACCAAGTTATATTTCAAGAAATTTGAAGAGAAAATATTTGCAATCTATGTAGCTTAAAAAGGAATATAAAGAACACTTATAAATAATAAAAATGAAACCCCTAAAAAGTGCAAAAAATTAGAATAGACTCTTCATAAGAGAAAATACACAAATGGCTAATAAAGACACAAAAAATGTCCTACGTCTTTAGTCATTTGGGAAATGCAAATCAAGACTACTGCAGTGAGGTATTTTGATGCATCCACTAAGAAGACTACAATTTAAAACAACAACAAAAAACCTGACATCACAATGTTTGTGAGGATTCAGAACAATTGGACCACTAATACTTTGCTGGTAAGAGTGTGAAACACATGAAATGGTACAAGCATTTGGAAAGTGTTTGACAATTTTCTTATAAGATTAAATATACACTTACCCTGTGACCCAGTAATTCTACTCCTAGGTATTTACCCAAAAAAATGAAGTCATATGTCTACAAAAATACTTGCACAATAATGTTTAATAGAACTTTTATTCTTAGGAGCCCCCAGACGGAAACTTCCCATTTGTCCATCAACCAGGAGAATGGATAAACAAATTGTGGTATATTCAAATAAAAGTATTATTCATCAATAAAAAGAGAGAACTCTTTACGTGTACAGAAACATGGATAAGTCTCAAAACTGCTGTGCTGAGTGAAAAAAGTCAGACACAAAAGAGTACATATTTTGTGATTCCATTTATATGAAATTGAAGAAGCCACAAAACAAATCTATAGTAGGAGAAATCATAACAATGCTTTTGATGAGGGAACTTTCGGGAGTAAAGGAAATGTTCTATATCTTGACAGGGATATGGATTACTAGTTGTATATACTTGGCAATAGCTAGTTAGTGTTAAACTTAAGATTTGTGTACTTTTTACTGAATGTAAATTATATTTCAATAAAAAAGTTAAAAGGGAATTGTGTTCATAGTTGCTACATTAAAATTAAAAAATTTCCCCCCAGTTTTATTGAGATATAATTGACATATAACATTGCTTTAGTTTGTGTACATTATAATGATTTGATATATATATATTATGAAATGATTACCACAATAAGTTTAGTTAACATCTGTCACCTCACATAGTTACAATTTTTTTTTCTGGTGATGAGAACTTTTAAATTGTACTCTCTTGTGTTTGCTGCGTTTTTAAATTGCTGTTTCATTGAAATTTTATTGGAACAGTCATGTGTCATTTAACGATGGGGATACATTCTGAGAAATGCGTCATTAGGTGATTTCATTGTTGTGCGAACATCAGAGAGTGTACTTACACAAACCTAGATGGTGCAGCCTACTGAACACCTAGGCTATATGGTACTAATCTTATGGGACCATCATTGTATATGTGGTCCATTATTGACCCATGCGTCGTTATGCGGTATATGACTGGGCTAAGTGTTTTAAGATTTATTGTGAAATTGGATCAGAAATCATAAATTTTTCTTCATAGTCAGCCTTTCAACAATGACTCGTTTCAAGATTCAGAGATGCCTATAGTTATTGAATGCTGTTAGTAGACTTAGAACCAAACCAGTTGTATTTAGAATTTACTAAGCATGGATTACATATGATTTACAGACTTTGTAGATTATTTCTATGAGCTGTCCTATGAAGCTGACATAATTCTCGTGAATCTTATTCAAAATGGTTATTTGAGATAGGTGATGAGGGAAAAATAACATGAAGATGACAGAAAGAAGACAAACAGATGTAAAGGGAAATAATGTTTAAAAAGGAATTGAATTATACTTAAGAAAGATTAAACAATAAAGAGCTAAGGAACCAGAAAAGGTAAAACTCTGATGGTTGTCTTAGGAGAAAAAAGAATCTTAACAATTTGGAAGCAAGTGGCCTCATAGTCTTTATTCCTAGATATTTCTTATATTTTTTAGAATATCAGATGAAACAAAAAGGCAACAAAGATGGCTATCCATTTGGTGCTACTTCCAGCGATTTATGCACATTCAATACATGCTTAGTGTAGATGATAAATGAGTAAAAACTGTAATACTAATGTCTTTCATGTGACCGATGTAATTTCTGTAGCATGTTTGTCTTTTATTGGCAGAATGACCAGCCAGTAGACTTGAAGATATATAATAACATGTTCTCATATAGCCAATGCTTAAGATTCTTTAAGAATATATGAGCTCTGAAGACAAATTATGTCTCTTTTTTAAAAAAAAGATGTTTAAAATATTGTGAGAATTTGTTTGGCTATTTAGAAGTCAGTCTGTTCTCTTGGGATAAATAACTTTAATAATTTTAATGTTAATATTTAGGTGAAAAAAATCTTTATTCCTATTTTCAACTGAATTAAACTTGAACCATTCTCAAGTTTCCTTCAGTTAAGTGACCTATAAATAGAATTGCAATATGTGCCAGTTTGCCTAGGACAGTCCCAGTTTACCCCTGCTCTCCTGGCAGCCTGCAAAAGTTGGCATTTGTCCTGTATTTTTTACGTGAAATATTTCATTATCAGTTGCAATAAAATAAGCTAGGATGAGATTGCTAGGTCTCCACGTTGTACTTACAGCTCCTGACATGGTTTTGTTCTGTGTGGGATGCACGTGCAGTGATCAGAGTTCTCATCTGAAATACAACTGGCAATAATCCATCTTTTCCCAACTTTTCAGACACAAGATAGCTAACATTTCTTTTTTAAGAACAAGATGCAAGGCACTTGCTGACAAAACGAAGTGTGATTGAAAAATCTCTGGTGGTGGGGAGAGAAGTATTTGACGTTGCTGCCCCACTTGCCCTTTGGTGTACATGACAGTTTTGTCATGGCTCATTCTTTAGCATTTGAGATGCAGGAAGTAAGATTTGTGGGAGACTTTGGAAATTATAGATTAGGTGTATGTGAAATAAGTGCAGGAAATAGAGGCTAAACAATCTTGTTGTAGAATACATAGAAAGTACTCTGGATGTTTCTCCTACAGTGGTATTGTCATGTATTGTATAGTGTAAACCTACAACTGTTTATATATTTTATTATTTGGTAATTTAAAAAACTTTACAATAAACATTTCATCAGCAAGGGCTAAAAATGAAAATGCATTTTTATTGATGAATGTGTAACTTGCCCCAAATTTTTGTTTTGTTTACTATCCACTAGAGCAGAGGGCTCATAGTCATTGAACAATGAATTCAAAAATGATACTAATATCTGGTGAAGAAGTAACAATATCTATTTCAAAA
The DNA here is from genome assembly GCF_021613505.1 of Equus quagga. Taxonomy (NCBI): domain Eukaryota; kingdom Metazoa; phylum Chordata; class Mammalia; order Perissodactyla; family Equidae; genus Equus; species Equus quagga. The sequence goes on along the minus strand of NC_060282.1, from coordinate 34,695,194 downwards.
GTTGGTACAGTTATTTAAGAAGACCCAAAGATGACAAAATGATACTTACAGATACAGAAGGTATATTTTACATGTCACTCTGTGAAGCATGACTTTTCTTTAACATTAAATGACTGCTCTTTAAAATTGATTTTAGACATTTTCAATTCCAGGGTTTTTTTTGTGCACTTAAAAAGTAGATTATTAGCTCTATTAACAGAAGAACTTCATTGACATTTTAAAAAGTATTTTAATAGCAGTGCTTATCAACTGTGAGACATTGAAAATTTTCTCTACAAAAGCGGGGGAAGAATTGAATAAATTAAGCAAATTTCGTGATGCAAGAGTCATGTGTATCTTCATCAATGTATTCCTAGCACCTGGCATAGTAGTTGATACATAGTGGTGCTCAGTGACTAATTGTTGAAATACTGAATAAATGGAATATAAAATAGCTTAAGGAAAAAGGAGGATGAATTATAAGGATATTGGAGTGTCTGACAGAACCCCAGAAAAAGAATGAGGATAGACCTTATGAACGATTGGAGTTATGGACTCAAATACTATAAGCCTATCTGTTTTACTTTTCTGTCTCTTCAAAAACAGTTTACATTGCTCAGCTGTTCTCCAAGGTGGGAAAGATGACCATCAATAGAAATTTTTTGAATAAATGAATGAAAGGAGTTTCATATTGAGAGAAGTACATTATTGGCATATATATTGTAAGTAATGATTGGCAATTTATATGATAAGTTAACTTAAATAAAAGGTGTATGGAGAGAAACAAAACTTTGCCATGAAAATACAAAGTCTAAGATGGTTGAACTAGGATTTTTGCTACTTAAGGTTGAGATAGATAGAACATGAGTTAAATTCTGCCATTTGAAAACTATTAAATGTCTCACCATTTGACTACATAATGGCACATATATAAAAAGTATTTTAGGATGGGCTGTATGCTTTTTGGTCTGATATTGAATATCAAAATTGATCTTCCCAGTAGACCATAAGAAAATCACCCTGTCTAAAAAAGGACGTAAATAGAATTTTATGTTTCATACCTCTTAAACTGGGTACCGAGACAGGAGCAACAACTTCTGAACTCATTCATAGCATATAATTCTGTTATCCATTTTTTTCTGATAATAAAGCTTACCATGACTTTGATATTTTTAAAAAGTTTCTTACCTTTCTTCATAGGTTAGAAGTTAGAGAATGAAATAACATATGAAAAGTACATATTTTTAGTAAAATTAGATTAAATTAAATTAATTTTTTGTCAGCAAATGTTAGAAGTTATTTTGTTCAGAATGACTTAGTATTATTGCTATAGAGGACTTTGATAGCTACTTGAAAAATCACTATGCTGATTTAAAATATGGTTTAAGATCTTGTTCCATAATTACTGAAATTTTTTGATTTACATATTCTTTGAATTCTTGTTTTTGGAGTAAATTTTAAGACTCCGTGCTCATGGGGAAGGATTTTTCTTATCCTTCAAGGTGTATTTCTTCTTTTGTGTATTATCTCTGTATTCTGCATATCTATTCCATACCCTAGCCACTTAGTTTCTTTTTCTTCTGCAACCATTGTTACTATTTTTGTTTGTATTTTTAGAGAGATTCTTTGCAAATATAGGAATATATGTAAATATATATATTTATTCCTTTAAAATGATAACATATGCAGAGTATTTTATCTTTTTTTTCCATTTAATACTATCGATTGCTTGTATCGGAGGTCTTTCTTTACCACTACCTAATGAGTGTGCTTCATCATTATTTTTAGTGACTGTGTCAAAGTTATTTCATCTCTATTGATGGACACTTAGGTTATTGCCATTTTTTTTGCTATTATAAACTTTTGTAATAAATAATCTCATATATGTGTGTAAACATGTATATGTGCATACTTATAATTTTGTTTAAGATTAAATCTGTGAGATAAACTAAAATTTCTGAAAGGGGAATCACTTGGTCAAAGAGTATGTGCAGTTTAATTTTTTGCAGGCATTGCCAAATTGCTTAGTATAGAGAATGTACCAGTTTGTACTTCTATCAAGAATTATTAGAGTTCCTGTTTTCTAACGCTTTAACCATACAATGTCATAAAACTTTTGATCTTTACCAGACTGATTGGTGGAAAACAATAGTCCATTATACTTTTAGTCTTTCTTATATCATAAATGAGTCAAGTTGAGCATTTCTACATATGTTTAAGAACATTTATATTTCTTTTTTCTTTTTGAACTTTCTGTTTATATATCCTGCTCATTTTTCTATTGAGTTGATCGTCCTTTTCTAACTGGATTTTTAGGATCTTCATTTACATTATGGAAAATAACTTTTGTGGAATGAATTGTGTATTAGCTTTCTATTGCTGTGTAACAAATTACCACAAACCTAGTGGCTTAAAACAACATAAATTCATTATCTCACCGTTTCTGTGGGTCAAGTTTCTACAGGTTAGCTGGATTCTTGGCTCAGAGTATCACTAGGCTGCAATCAAGGTGTTGGCTGGGGCTCCCACCTCGTTTGATGCTCAGGGTAGGGTCCTTTTCCAAGCTCACTGATGGTTGGCAAAATTCAGTGCCTTGCAGTTGTATGACTGCCTTCCTCAGCTCTTAGAGGCCACTCATTGTTCTCTGCCAAGTGTCCCTCCCCACAACATGACAGTTTTTTTCTTTAAAACCAACAGAAGAATGTCTGTACTGCTTTGAATCTCTCAGACTTCTGTCTCTGACCTTATAAACTTTCTTTTAAAGGGCTAAACTGTTTCATCAAGCCCACCTATGATAATTACTCTTTTGGTTAACTTAAAGTCAACTGAGTAGGGACCTTAATCGTAACCACAAAATCACCTCACTTTTGTCATATAATGTAACCTAATCATGGGAGTGATACCCCATGATATTCAGAGGTCCAGCCCACACTCAAGGGGAGGAGATAACACAAGGTATGTACACCAGGTGGCAGGATCATGGGGGTCATTTTAGAATTCTGCTTGCCTCAGATTGCAAATACTTTTTACCAGTCTGTTATTATATTTTGACTTTGCTTATATTGTTCTTTTTCTAATGCATAAACATAATAAACGTGTCTTTTACTGTGATGGAATATTTTTTCTTTTATGCTTCTCCATTTTTTAAAAATGGGGCTATGATTCACTTGCTGAAAAAATTCACCCTTTTAAATTATGGAATTCAGTGGGTTTTAGTATATTTATGAATTTGTGCAACCATTACCATTATCTAATTCCAGAACATTTTCATCACCCCAAAAGGAAACTGTACCCATTAGCAGTCACTCCCCATCTCCCCTATTCTCAGCTCCCCGACAACTGCTAATCTGCTTTATATCTCTATGAATTTGCCTATTCTGGATATTTCATAAAAATGGAATCATACAATATGTTGCCTTTTCTGTCTGGCTTCTTTTACTTAGCATGTTTTCAATGTCTGTGTTATAGCATGAATCAGTAATTTATTCATTTGTATGGCTGAATAATATTTCATTGTATGGATATATCACCTTTTTCCTCTTATCAGTTGATGGACATTTGAGCTGTTTCTACTTTTCCACATTATTATGAATAATGCTGTTATGCAAGCTTTTGTGCGGACATATGTTTTCAATTCTCCTGTCGTTTTGATGATAGTCATCCCAGTGAGCGTGAAGTTTTATCTCATTGTGGTTTTGGTTTGCATTTTCCTAATGACTAATGATACTGATCATCTTTTCTTGTACTTCTTGGCCATTTATATATCTTAAACGGAGAAATGTCTAGTCTAATCCTTTCTGTGGCCCTCTTGTCACTAAGATTAAAAAATATTCCTGTGATTTCTTCCAATACTATTATGATTTTACTTCTACGCTGTAGAAGTAAACAGTGGTCTGCCTGAAACTTGCTAGAGTATGGTGTCAAGTGCAGATCCGACCTTACTTTTTTTACACAATTATCCCTGTGTCCTACAATTATTTATTGAGTGATGAATATCTTCTTCCCACTGATTTGAGGTGCCATTTTTATCACATATTGAATTATTGAATGTTAGGGTATATTTATAGATGTTCTGTACTGTTGTATTGATCAATCTGTTCAAACCATGAATGTAGTTTCAAAAACCTCATTTTTATTACCTAAACAATCCAAACTATTAGTTGTTCAAAGCAAGAAACTTGGCAACATGAGCTTTAGTAATACATTTAATTTCGTAGGTATTTAACTTTCCTGTAGTATATATTGGATAATGCAATGAGTGAATTATGAAGAAGTGGGAAGGTCCTGGAGAGTGGGAAGGTTATGTTTTTTTTTTAACTTTTTATTAAGATTATGATAGTTTACAACCTTGGGAAATTTCAGTTGTACATTATTGTTAGTCATGTTGTAGGTGCACCACTTCACCCTTTGTGCCCTCCCCCCACCCCCACCTTTCCCCTGGTAACCACCAATCTGTTCTCTTTGTCCACATGTTTAACTTCCACCTATGAGTGGAGTCATACAGAGTTCGTCTTTCTCTAGCTGGCTTATTTCACTTAATGTAATACCCTCAAGGTCCATCCATGTTGTTGTGAAGGGACGATTTTATCCTTTTTTCTGGCTGGGTAGTATTCCATCGTGTGTGTGCGTGTACAGTCTTATTTATCCAGTCATCAGTTGGTGGGCACTTGGGTTGCTGCCACGTCTTGACTATTGTAAATAATGCTGCGATGAACATAGGGGTGCGTGGGACTTTAGAATTGCTGATTTCAAGTTCTTTGGATAGATAGTAGGAAGGTTATGTTTTTATCGATAATATTTCTTTCAGTTATATAGTTTGAACGTACTAGTGGCCAGAGTAAAAAGTGAGAAGAGAAATAGCAATTATCATAGAAATGAATAATGAAAGATCCTTTCCCTGTAATGTATTGCTGGAAATGGAATTGATAAGCCAAATGATAACAAGGGTTCAATGCTTTTGAATGATTAAAAATAAACCTGTACTTATCATTTTTGCCACCAGATGGCGAAGGTGCATTTCCAAAGCAAAATGATTTAATTCTGTGATTGTTCCACCCGAACTAGTTGGCAGAGCTGGTTATAGACTAGTAAGTGGATTAGGTTGGCATTTGAAATCATGAAAAACAGGACTTCTCAGGTCATTGCCTTTAATATTCGAATATGATATTTATTCCAAAATGTTTATCTCTAATCTGAGATCTCCATATACCAGACTCGTATTTACAACTGCAGATTGTAGTCTTACCTTTTGTTCCACAAATACTTTAAAAGCAAAATTTGTGAATCTAAATGTCTATTCCCTCCGAAAGTAGCAGCTTCTTTGTCATTCCCTAGGCCTGCTGATTCCATCCTGCTGCCCAAGTTAAGATACTTAGGTATTATTTTCTAATCCTCTTCCTCTTGATTTTCATATTCAATGAATATTTGCTAAAGTTTTTGGTCAATTCCATATGTTTTATATCTCTTGTATTCAACCCTTCTTTTCTAATATGGATATTGTCACTGTCCTCTTTAGGCTTTAACTATGTTTTGCTTTCTTTCTGGCTTCCTACTTCTCAGTTTATTTGCTTTTCTCCATATTCTACTTTGTTTCCAGAATTATGATTTTTAAGTACAGATATGATGAAGTCACTCATTTGCTCACCTTTGATACCATCCCATTTTGTACTTAAAGTTCAAATCCTAAGTTTTATAAGGGGAACTAACACTTATTGCATACTGACTATGTTCTAGGCTCTGTGAGAAAAAATTTATGGCATTTAATTTTAATTTTCATAGTGACGTTGTAAGGTGGGGTTTGATGCCCTTTTTTATATTGAAATGATTTCTTAAGATTCCAGAATTAGAGATAGAGTTTCAGTTGCCATATAGGTTTTTCTGATTAAAAATTTCTATCATTCTACTTTTTGAGGCTCACTGTTATCTGTCCTTTCTAACCTCATTTCCCACCACTTTTTTCCTTTCCTCCATGTAACCTATAATCTAGCCACAGCGGATAACTAATGAGTTACAAAACAGCTTTCATTCTTAAAATTTCAAGTATTTGCTCATGCTGTTCCTCTTACCTAGCATTCTGTTCTAGCTATGCATATACTAATTCAACACATATTTGTTGAGTGTTGATTGTGTGCCAGACAGATTTTCTAGGTGCTGAGGGTATAGCAGTGAACAAAATCAACAAAATCCTTCATGGAGGTTGCTTTTTAGTTGGGGAAGACAAAAAAATAAGAAATAACTAGTACACTGGGTAGCAATGTAACTTGAGACCAGTGCATTTGACTGTACAGGCTGTGCAGAGCAGAATTCCAGGGGGCACCATTCACTTAGAAGTGAGTGGCACCACCTGGTATTGGCATCTCCCAGGCCCTGGCAACGAGTGCTATGGAGGAAAATAATACAGAGGAAGAGAGAAAGGGATTTTGTGTGTGTGTCTGTCTTGGGGGGAATGATTAACAATTTTAAATTAGGGGTTAGGGAAGGCCTTAGCATTGAGTTAAAACTTGAAGGAGGTGAAGAAGTCAGTCATGTGGATATCTAGGGGAAGAACATTTCAGGCAGAGAAATAGTAAGTGCCAAGGGCCTTAAGTGAGGGGGTACCTTGGTATTTCTGCCTAAGTCTTACTTTTTCTTCAAAGCCCAGCTCAAGTGTCCCTACTTACATGAAGACTACCCTTATATTTTTCCAGCAAGAACTATATTTTTCTTTATAAAGGATACCTTTATTATAGCACTGACCACTATCTGACCTTCAGTACACTTGTTAGCAGTTTCTTTCCCTCTTACTAAATTTTGAGCAAGTTGAGAGCATACTGTCTTTTACGTCTTTGTGCCCATACATGCCTAATTTAGGTTCTAGAAATAGTAGGCACTCATTGAATATTAATTGAATTGAATGAATTGAAATAAATTGAACCACTGAAAAGAGATAACCTGTTATCTTTTCCATACCTTTTACCTGTTATAGTTATGCTGTGTTTGCAAAAGTAGAATTTTTAATGGAATCCAGTACCATATTTTTCTCTGCCTCTTAGACTCATTTTTTTGGTAATGTCTTTGTAAAAACATGTTAACTTGCATAAAAGAACTAAACTACAGGTTGCAGCATATAAGCTTGATCTCTAGAATTCTGTTGTTTCTTAGATACCTGCGATGATGGGAATATTTTAAGTGCTTTAACATATTTTGAAAGCATCTCTTGTGCCTGTTTGCTTTGACCTGGCACATTTTAGCTTCACTTTAAAGAATTTGATTTAATATCTTGCTGTTTTCCATGTTCTTGAATCTATTTGGGGATAGGGTGACCTATGTCCCAGTTTGTCAGGGCCAGTCCTGGCTTATTCCTCTCATTTTTCCATATAGTGAGCCAGTGTTCCTAGAAGCAGCTATTAAGCAATCCATTTGCACACCACTGGGTTTTGGTGCCACCTCTGTTTATAACATGTTCCTATATATGTATTTTCAAGTTCTCTACTCTGTCCTATTTATTTATCTATCCTGTGGCAGTACCACACTATTTTTTTTTTTTACATTCTTTGAGATTTTTTACATAGATGATTATGTCACCTGTAAAAAAGACAGCTTTCTTTCTTTTTTTCTTTTTGGAGTGAATTATTATTTTTTTATTTTTCCAAGTAATTTTATTGGGATTATAATGGTTTATAACGTTGTGTTTATCGAGTGTCCATTATTGTCCATTATTGTTTATTGGTTCTTGAATACACTTCATTGTGCTCACCCCCGGTAGTCCAATTTTTATCCATCACCATACATATGTGCCGCTTTATCCCTTTCACCCGCCCCACCGATCCTCGTTTCCCTCTGATAACCACTAATCTGTTCTCTTTATCCACGTATTTGTTATCTTCCACATATGAGTGAAATCATGCAGTATTTGCCTTTCTTGTGTGGCTTATTTTGCTGAACATCATATGCTCAAGGTCCATCCATGTTGTTGCAAATGGGACAATTTTGTCTTTTTTTATGGCTGAGTAGTATTCCATTGTGTATATATATATATACCACATCTTCTTTATCTATTCATCTAGACATGGGCACTTGGGTTGCTTCCACATCTTGGCTATTGTGATAATGCTGCAGTGAACATGGGGGTGCATAAATCTCTTTGGATCATTGATTTCAAATTCTTTGAATAAATACCCAGTAGTGGGATTGTATGGTATTTCTACTTTTAATTTTTTGAGAAAGTTCCATACTGTTTTCCATAGAGGCTGCACCAGTTTGCATTCCCACCAGCAATGTGTGAGGGTTCCCTTTTCTCTACATCCTTTCCAACATTTGTTGTTAAAAAAGACAGACTTATTTCTTACTTTTCAATATGTAAACTGCTTATTTCCATTTCTTGTACTATTTTACTTACTAGTGCCTACATTACAATGTTAAATAGAAGTGGTGAGAGTCTTCTGGTGAATGCTTTGAGTCTTTCGCAGTCAAATGTCATGTTCATCGTAGGTTTTTCATAGATATCCTTTATGAAGTTGAGGAAATTCTTTTCTATTACTAGTTTGCTGAGAATTTTTTTTATCATGAGTGGCTGTGGAATTTTGTCAGTTGCCTTTTCTGCCTCTATTGAGTTGATAATAAGATTTTCTTCTTTAGTCTGTTTATATAATTCATTACAGGGATTGTTTTCAAATCTCGTACCAACCTTGTATTCCTGGGATACCCTTTTTGGTCATGATGGTGTTATTCTATTTATATATTGCTGGATTTGATTTACTGATATTATTATTATTATTTTTTTTAAGATTTTATTTTTTTTCCTTTTTCTCCCCAAAGCCCACCGGTACATAGTTGTATGTTCTTCATTTTGGGTCCTTCTAGTTGTGGCATGTGGGATGCTGCCTCAGTGTGGTTTGATGAGCAGTGCCATGTCCGCGCCCAGGATTTGAACCAACGAAACACTGGGCCACCTGCAGCGGAGCAAGCGAACTTAACCACTTGGCCACGGGGCCAGCCCCAATATTATTTTTTTTTTAGGAAGATTAGCCCTAAGCTAACATCCGCCGCCAATCTTCCTTTTGCTGAGGAAGATTGGACCTGAGCTAACGTCTGTGCCCATCTTCCTCTACTTTATATGTGGGACACCTGCCACAGCATGGCTTTATAAGCAGTGCGTAAGTCCCCTCCTGGGATCTGAACTGGTGAACCCTGGGCCACTGAAGTGGAACATATGAACTTAACCTCTTTGCCACCGGGCTGGCCCCTGATTTCCTAATATTTTTGCTAGAGAACTTTTTATTTATTTTCCTGAAGGATACTGATGTGTAGTTTCCTTTCTTTGTAACATCTTGGTTTTGGTATCGGGGAGTGCTGGCCACATAAGATAAGTTAGGAAGTGATCGTCTATCTTGAATTCTCTGCAAGAGTTTGTGTAGAACTGTTATTATTTCTTCTCTCAATGTTTGGTAGAATTTGCCTCTGATGTCATGTGCCTGGACTTTTCATGTGGCTAGGTTTTTTAAAACTATAAATTCCATTTCTTCAATAGATATGGAACTGTTCAGGTTACTTATTTATTCTTGAGCATATGGATATTTTTAGAGTCTAGTTTTATAAGCCATGGCAGCTGTATTCATTCTGGGGATGTCTCACTAATCATTTGAAAATCGTTCTATCTTCTTCCTTTTAAAATGCTGGAGACCGAATAAGACATTTTGATAGAATACTTCTTTCCAACTTACCCTTTTCCATGTTCCATACTGATGTATATCTTAGAACTATATTTTATTCTGATTTCAACTCACTTTTATATCTGCCAGTATCTTTGGAATAATTTCAGTTACCATTTCTTTATGTCTCTGGCTGGATTTGGTGACTTTGTACTTTTCATGCAGAGACATTCAATCATGGTTATTTTTCTCTGCCTTATAGTTTTGCCTTTTAGCCTACTGTCCATTTGTTTTGTCTTTCTCATTCAGAGTCTAGGGAAGTTGTTACCCACTTCCTTTAGTGTACGACTTGACTATATTTGTCACTTGTGAAGTAGTGGCTTTTCAGTCATACTTCAAATATTATACGCTAATATCCATTCTCCTAACCAGTGACATTTAAGTGACTGAGACTCCACTTATTTCTTGAAAGTATCTATAAATTCATTTTTAACAACCTTCTTTTGAGAACCATATGTTCGCTTGTAAAATATAGTTTTGTTTTGGTATTGATAATTATATCAAGGGAAATGCTTTAGTATAAAAGTAGAAGGAAAGGAAGCTAGAAAGATGTTAAGATGGAAGTAACCTGGTTAGCCAATAGCGGTGGTTTTGTTAGCTAGCAGCACTTTTTTTTAAGCTGATCCTGAGAAAATTATTGATTTACACCAAAATGACCATTTTTGAGACTTTTAATTCTTTTCAACACTAATGTATATCTTGGATTACTCAAATGACACATGCATTAAGTTTAATAAATTGTAACAAGTTCTTAACTAATATTAGCATATATGCTCATATAATCCTTTCCACAGATTTTTTTTTTTACAGATATTTTTGACAGTAGAAGTATATGTGTGAGTCTGCACAGTGAACTAAGGGGGTACATTACTTCTAGTTTGGCTTTTTTGGCAATATTAATGTTATATACTGACTTCTTGGGGATCTTGCTCACCTCTCCCCTTACCCTTTGGCTTTCTCAATATACACCAAATAAAGCAGTCCTGATATTGGCCAAGGAGATAATGGATAAGGGCTGTAAAATTGGACTGCCATACTGAGGTGGCCAAAGGTGAGGGTTAGTGAATGTAGAAGTATTTTTTAGATCTTTTAGTAAAGTGAATAAAACGGCAATAAATGAAACTGGTTTGAGGTAAATGCCTACTTCTACTTTTTTTGCTGTATATTTTCATCTCTTATAGCTGAATTGATAAGGCAGGATTGGGATGAAACAGTTGGGAAGTATCCTTTGGATGATCAAAGGGGAAGAAGGGTGAGACCGAGGAGCCAACCATTAGATTTGTCTCGTTAAGTACTGAAGCTTAAGGCACAAGGATAAGCTTGTCAAGGCTCATACAAGGTCTAGTGTACCGCACTAGAGTTAAAAAATAGGGAGTTAGAGTCAAAAATTTAAATAAAGATAAATATCTATCTTTAGCTATTTGCTGTCTTTAATTGTTCAAGGATTCAGGCATCTAAATTTATCAATCCATAATAACATGAATAATAGTATCAGCATCATGGCAGAGCCTTTGAATTCTTTTATACTCATTTACACTGAAGCATCTGCGCTCCCATTCTCTGCCTTCCTGCTTGTTACTATAGATAAACAATCCCTGTTCTAGTTATGCACAGAACCTGCTTATTTTTATCTACTCAAGAGCATAGCTCCTGCAATTCCCTGAAATTGTGAAAGTATGGGATTGGGTGGGGAATATTTAAACATTTACAAAAATAAATGATTATAGTTAAAATTTTCAAGCTAAATGATATGAAAGTTGAATAACTAATAATTTTGTCAATTTTAGATTTCATTTTCTATTGAGAACATGACTACTGCTTATTTGTTTTAAAATAGGAACACTACTTACAGAACATAAACTTTCTTATCTTTCATCATGTGTCAATAGAAGAGGCAGCTTAGATTAGAGCAGTGGTTCTCAAACATTTTGGTCTAGCGACCACTTTACAAACTTAAACATGATTGAAGACCTCAAAGAACTTTTGTTTGCATGGATTATATTTATTAATATTTTCCATATTAGAAACAAAAACTGAGAAAAATTAAAATATATCTTTATGAATTAATTTAAAAATAACAATAAACCTACTGCATGTTAATTAACCATATGGAGTAGACGGAATTCTAAGTTGACCTGCAGTGAGTTTTACCCTTCTCTCGAGTAAGTACGGAAGCTGTGACTTGATTCTAGCTAATAGAGTATGGCAGAGATTAGAGGATGGTCACTTCTGTGATTACATTACATTATGTGAGACTATGATTTGGTCTAAAGCAAGAGATTTTTCTGCTGGCTTTGAAGAAGTATGCTGCCATGTTGTGAAAGGGCTGTCAGAGGACCATGTGGGTGGGATCTGCGGGGGAGTCACTAGGGGCTGAGAGCATCCCCTGGCTGACAGCCAGCAAGAAAAGAGGACCTCACTCTTAGGGCCACAAGGATCTGAGTTCTGCCAACAATCACATGTGATTGGAAAAGGACCCTGAGTTCCAGAAAGAAACGTGGCCCAGCCAACACCTTGATTATACCCTTTAAACCATGCTTGGACTCCTGACCTATAGAAACTGTAAGGTAATAAATGTATGTTTTTTAAGCCACCAAGATTGTGGTGATTTGTTTTGTAGCAATGGAAAACTAATATAGCATGTTTCAAAAACAAAGAAAACTTTAGTGAGAAAATTGGCATTACTTTACATTTTTGCGAATCCCATATCTGATTTAGTGGAAGACTGCTGGATTTTTTTATATCCTTCTTTATTCAGTATGGTGAGATATCATACCTAATGTAGCCTCTGGAAATCTCCACTGTGCATCCATGAGAGAATGAGAGTCCAAAAGGCAAATAACATTTTAGTTATTGTCCTGAATATAAGTTTGACCCAGCAGATCCTTTGAAAGTGTTTTGGAGACCTCTCTTAGGTCACTAGACTATACTTTTGAGAATTGCTATATCAGAGAGTAAATTTTTAGTAGTAGCCTGCTCCATCACCAATAGAGTATTTAATTGTATATGGACAGGATTATATAAGATAACCTAAACTGTACAGAGCTCTCAGCTTCCTTGCCTATTTTTCACTTTATTTCTGGCTTTGTTCTTGAGTTTGTCTATGTGGTTTATTTCCTCTGCTTCTCATGGTAAGCAAATGCAAAAGATCTTTGGTGATTTTAGTTTCTAGGAGAATAGATAAGAATATGACTAATATCTAGTGGATTAGGACAGAGTTTTTCTTGAAACAATTCTGTCGTCTTTTGACTATAAGCTTTACCTGCAAAGGTGCTGTAGCCATTGAGCGATTTGGTTTAAAACTCAGGAGGAGATTTTAAAATGTTTTTTTCATTTGTAAGAAATAATGGAAGTTATCTCATTTTAGTTTTAATTATGTATGTCCATTTTTATGTGTGTCCGTCAGTTAATAATGGTATTAGTACATATTTCTCTTAAGTCTTTTTGTTTTAATTTTGTCTGATCTCTTCTATCCCTAGAAGTCCTGAAGAATGAGTTAGTCTCACGCATCTCAAGATAGCTCAATACATGATAAATTGCTGTTGTCCTAAGATTTGGGATACAGTTTGTTGTTAGGAACGTTAATATAGAATCATGTGGATTTCCTCTTTAGCAATCTATGGCTACTGTAGTTTTTTCAAACAAATAATGCAGCAGAAATAAATAGTCTTGAGAATCAAAATTGTTATTACCTGTAATCAACTGTTTTTATTTCTGTGATATGTACCTGAGAGATACTTGTATTTATTATTTGGCACAGTTGGAAGTTTTGAGGTATGATTTGGAGCTCTTTGTCAGGAAAGAAGGTCTTTCAAGGTTGGTTTGAAGGTTGTTGGTGGAACAATTCTCACCGTGCTTACCTAATTACACAGTGCTTGAACTGGAAAATTAAACTTAAGGGTGACCTCCCCTTCTCTACTGATGCAACCCCTTTCTGTTTTTTCCTTTTCAGTTCTTTATTTTACTGTATTTTCACCAGAGCATTTTTTTTTGCCTATTTCTTAGACGTTAGTTTTCAACTTATTTTTCCTGAGTAATATTTTCAAATTCTTATTGAGTCTTCTGTTTATCCAATCACTTTAACTATTTTAGTCTTTCTTTTCTCTGCCTGAGGATCAATTTGTTGACAGAGCAGGATTGACAAATTTTAGTTACATCTCTCAGAAAAACTTTATATTTTTCATACAACCAAGACTGCAAGACTGTAGAATATATGGATTCAAAGTTGTTGTGATGTAAAATAACTGTTTTTCACTTTTGTTTTCCAATTTCATTTTATGAAATTCACTAGTATAAATTACTTGGCGTGGTTGAAAATTTTGTCTGGAAAGCGGTAAGAAACCTGTTTCTTCTGGTTGACTTAGCTTAATAAGAATTAGAGTTATGTGAGTGGGAAAGATGGTGAAAATTTTATTTTTTTCATTGCAACATTTCCCCCTTCTACCTGAATATATTTTGATCCAGCACTTTAGGGCATCTTTGGGTTTTATTCTCTCAAAAAACTATGAGATTTAGGAGTTATGTTTATGTCTAAAGCCTAAATTTGTCTTTTTATTTGTATTTTCATATCATTCTTTCTTTTCTACATTCTGGGGACACATAAACTGTAAAATTAGCTTACATTTTAAATGAGAGCCTTCATAAGGAGTTGCTGAATGACAAAGACGTTGTAGTACTATGTAAGGAGCGCTGAACTGTAAGTAAGGAGATGTGGATGCTCTTTCTGACTTTGTCACCAACCACTTTGACAAAAAATGCATCTCACTTCTTTTCTGTAAATGAGGGAGTTTAGATACTATTTTAAATGTAATAGGATACCATTGTAAGATTTAAACATGGAAGGAACATGGTATTATTTGTGTTTGTATGGTCATTCTGTTGTGTGGAGAATGGTTTGTAGGGAACAAGAATTGATGCAGAGAGAAGTTAGGAAGCTGTTGAAGTAGTCCAGGAGAGGGATGTTGGTAGCTTGAACTAGAATTTTGGTAGCAAGATGGAAATGTTGCTGGATTTGTGTTCCATTTTGAATGTGGAGTTGACAGAACCAACCACTGAGAGATTGGATATGTGTGGCAGAGTGTGAAAGAAGAGAGATATTAAAGATAACTGCTAGATAAATCATGGTGTTGTGCCAAGATAGGAAAACTGATTAGGAACAGGTTTGGGTGAAGAAATCAGGAATTCTATCTGGCCATTTTATGTTTGAGATGACTTTTTGACTTCCATTTAGAGATGTCAAGTTGACTGACAGTTACATGAGTTTGGAGTTCTAGGGGAGGATGAGGGCAAACATATAACATGTAGAAGATATTTAAAGCCATGGAGTCTAAGTCACCTAAGGAGAGCATCTAGATGAAAGAACAGAAGAGGTCTACAACATAGCCACAATAGAGCCTTGGACGTTTCCAATGTTTAGAGGTCTAAGAGAAGAGTAAGAGCCAGCAAAAGACACAGACAAAATTGCCACTGAGCAAGAGGAAAGTCAGGAGAATGTCTCAGGAACAAAAGGCAAAAATGGTTTAAGAGCCAGGAACAGCAAAGCATCAGTGTCAAATGCTGGAAAGAAGTCACGTTAGGAGAAGAGCAGAGAATTATCTTTGAATTTGGCAACTGGTCATTGGTGAGAGCAAGCTCTAGAGAGTATTAGAGATGGAATCTTGATTGGTATAGATTGAGAAGAGAATGTGAAATGAGGAAGTAGATATAACAACCATAGACAACTTCTTCAAGAAATTTTGCTGTGAAAAAAAAGCATAAAAATGGGGCAGTACCTAGAAGGGAATGTAGGATCAAGGGAGATTCGTTTAAGATAGGAAATAATATAGTAATAAAATCACTGGTGACTTGACTCACGCATAAAATAAATGTTATTCATTTATTATTACAATTTTCCTTAGAATCAAGAGGCTTCTAAAATAGATTTAATAATAAATAAACTAGGTATTTTAGCAAGGAGTATGTAAGAAAAAGTGTGAGCTGGATGGAAAATTAGAATAGGTCTTGTTTACATTATACTTTCTTTTCTACTTTCAAATTTGGTGCTTAATCAGCTTCACTCATAAGTAGCTGGGTTTTCTGATTAATCTTGATCTCTGTCCATTTCTAAAGGCCAGGCATGTCTAATTGTATTTTCTAAGTTTCTAGGTTTGTATCAAAATACACATAGATTTGCATGAGTTTATTTGCATAATAAATAAACTTGCTTTGGTTGAACCTAAGACTGAAAATTTTGTCTGTTTACTTTCACCAGGGGAGGAAAGGGAGTTGATGAAGGAAGCTTAGATGTCTACTCCCAGTCCATATTCATAGGCTAGATCTGGGTTCTATGGAGTGAGTGATTTTAGACTAAAAGAGCTATTTTCAGGAGAATTGTTCTGAAGCACAGGGTCACAGTGGCAATCCTTCAAATTCCAGCTGACAGAATATGTAACACAGAGTTCATCATACCATTCTTAACATGTTGTCTTTCGTTGGCTTCTAGGCCGCCGCAGTCTCCTGATTTCCCTCCTCCCCCTGTGGCTACTCCTCTTCCTTCTCCTTTGCTCAGTCTTTACCTGATGACTTAATGCGGAACTTAGTTCCCGTAGACCTTTTTTGTTTTGATTTTCTTTTTCGTTTTAAACTTTCTCTCTGAGTGATCTCAGCTACTCGCTTGGTTGAAATCATTGCTAACATGCAATTGCTTCCTGAATTTGTATCTTAAGCTGAGAACTCTCTTCTAAACTCCAGAGTGCCATATCCAATTGCTTACTTATCTGTCTTTTTAGGTATCTTACATGCTTCTTAAATTCAATAACTCATCATCTTCCCCTTCCTTCTCCCTCAGTCTGCTCCTCCTTTAGCATTCTCTGTCTCAGCAAATTTTAAGACTATCTGCTTGGTTACTTAAGAGAGAAATCTAAGAGTCATTTTTGACTCCTCTCTTGACCTTCATACACCACCTCCCACCCCTGTGACAAATCAATCATTATGGCTTGTTGATTCAGCATCTATCTTTTTAGTCTCCCTTTGTCTCCATTTTACTGTGGTCACTTTAATCAAAGCCAACTAATATCTGACTATGGCATTAGCTTTCTAATTGATCTCCTTGCATCCACACATAGTGAGATAATATTTTGGTGTACTTATGACGTCTCCACTTCCTCCTTTTTTCACAGTGTAATCAGTAGAAAGAAACTGCATGAAAGAAAGGAATTGTGTGGATGGGAACTGTTGGAGGCCAGTATTATTGCATAGTATTTCATTTGTTCCCATATTTTGCTAAAACATGTTTATAGTTGTGCCAATGATTGTTATTCTAATATTCATGTGATAACAATGTTCAGTCAGTATTCTTTCCTGAAGAATTGAGGGACACTTGGAAGTTACTAGGTAGCAGAGGTGTCTTATGGAGGCACTTTGCAAGCTTACATGTGAATGCTTGGAGTCCCGAAGCTATAAACATTCCTTATACTGTGGTTCCTGGTGAATGCAGCTATTAGAGATGGAATTGGATCTTATTCATACTGATGTAGCTCCCTGAAATTGTAGTATTGCTTTCTATGGTTCTCCTGATAGTTATCAAGGGAATATTTACTTGGAACTAGCAGTCTTAACATTGGAGAGACTTACCAAATTGTGTTTTCAGAGATCTTGGTTCTCTTTCCTCTAACAGGTAGAATCTCTAGGTGTCAAAGCAGGTAATCACTCTGGATATTTTCATTCTGGAGCTTAAATCTAGGACTGGTACTCTACAGCCTGATTCTTGCATCCAGTGGGGAAGATATTCCTGCTGTTGCCAGCTTGTAGGTGTGGGAACTGCTCTGGTCAGAGCTGTTCTGGCACTGGATTGTTGAAGCAATCCTGTAATACCTCCCATAATAATGCCGCTTGAACCAAAGCACAGTAAAATTAGCCCAGTAAGATTTCTGGCCTAGAAAGAGGAGTCAGAGAGACCATAATGTTCGTAGGGCTTCATACATCTGTGGAGGTTTTCACTGTGCTACCCCTTTCCTTTCTGAATTAGACGGTAGAAACTATTAGGAGTCTGTTCTGCAGCATTGGTCAATAGTCAGACAGATACAGAGTTCAAGCCCTAGGAAATACTACAGAATTTTTTGTACATCAGAAAACAACTGAGCACTAATACATTTTTAAAAACTTATTATGAAAAATGCTGTAGGTATTTTGAACTAAACTTTTTTGATTTTTATCTGAAATCTTTAGATTTGTAGTGTGTTTATTTAGATCTGGGCTATTCTTCCTCTCTTCCATCCATGGATATACTGTAATGATCCACTCTGAGTTGAAGCACAGGCTAGTTTGCCTTTACTGAATGAAAAGTATTCTTTTCTCCTTTTGTTACAAATTTCATCATCTGCCTTTTATTTCTTATCCCTGAAGTGAATAGTTCTATGCTCTTACCTCAGGGAAATATTTATGTTGCAAGACTTTAATTTGGAAAACGTATGAAGACACCTTGTTCTCTGGACCATCTTTCTCATAACCCTTAGATTTCTATCAGTTAGATCCTTCAGATAGTCAATGGAACAATAATAAAGCAACAGAAGAGATAGTGTAGTTGTTTCAGTTAATAGCTAGAACTACAGATGTCTATTTTAAGAAAATGGAAAATTTCTTTAGCATTTAGAGATTTTTGTTATGGATTATATATATTATATATCATATGGGTTCAGTAATGATTAGCTGTGTTTAGATATTGGCATGTATGGAGCATTTTAATAGAAATACTTTGGTACTCTTAAACTATAAAATTTAAATAAGCCATGAGGGATTATGTCTTATCAAGTAAGAGTCCTGTGTTGTTTTCAATTTAGAAGAGCATAATTTCACAATTTTTATTCTTTCAGTTAATTTTTGAGTTTGTGTTAAATTTCTTAAGACATTTAGCTTATAGCCACTAGGCATTTGTAAATGAGGCTCTTAAATAATTTAGTTTAAGAGCTAATACTTCAAATATTTTTGAGGATGATATAAAGAAGTCAGTGCTAAGCTTTGTTTTCTCATCTCATTTGGATGTTTCAAAGTACTAATTAAATAGTTTGAGTCAATACAGAATTTTATGAACTTATTGATAAAGAAGAGGATACCATTGCTAATGGATATAGCTAATCATGTAAAAACTAATAATCTAGTATTTTATTTACTTGAGCATTGCTAAGCAAAAGTTCATGGGCCAAGATCATACTTAATATATTATGGTTATTGATTTCATTGTAATTTTAGAGTTTTCCATTGTAGGTAGGTTAAACTTTGGGCTTTTCTTATGGCCAGTGTATCAAAAAGTACAATGGAAAAAAAATCTGTGGTGTTCTCACCCAGAGATAATCAGTATTAACATTTGGTGTTTATTCTTCTAATGTTCTCTCAGATTTTGAACATTTTTAAAGTTTTTGCTGCATGTTGCTAAATATTTCTCAAAAAGTTTCTACCAGTGTATAGTCCTACCAATAAACATGAAAGTGCTCATTCTCTGACTCTTTGGCCAATACTTTGCCAATTTAATAGGCAAAAATTCATTATGTTATTATTATTTTTATTTGAGTTCTCAATAACTTTTAGATTGAACATTTTCAAGTGTTGATTGGCTTTTTAGGTATCTTCTTTAATGGAATTGCCTTTGCCGTTAAAAGTTTCTTAACACTTCTTCTGTAAGAACTCTAGTTAGCATTGTCATTTTCGGTGAGGTGCTAATAATTCTAATAGAATGGCCATGGAGAAATCAATTGCCACCATCTACACCATTTGTGAGAGTCCATGCCTCTCTGCTGGACTCAGTGTAAATATGGATCTGACCTTACTTGGAGGAGATTCCGAGTTTATCTAATATTTCCGGAAAGGAGTAAATATAAGCATTGCATCCAGTTGGTATCTAACAGACAGAGGGTTGGAACTTTGCACAACAAAATTCTATAAATATTTGTTACATGAATAAATATGCTAAATAAAAGATACCTGAACATAATTGTTAGAATCCTGGTCCCAATGATTTGATTCCTTAGACAGTTCATAGTGAGGTTACTTCCAAGTACTATGCACTTTAGAGTTTATATAATGCATTTATATATATAATAGACTTTAATACAATAATAACCCTATGACATAAGTGATGTAGCTTATTTTGCATTTGAAGAAACCATAGCTCAGATATATAAAGTGAAAATCCTGAGGTATTATGGCTAGTTAGGATTGGAGTCAGTACTTAAATCCAGGCCATTTGACTCCAAATGCCATGTTTATCTCTCTTCATAAAAGTCTCTAATATTTATGTTACTCGTGATCCTTCAGGGCATAGAAAATTTAAAACAAATATTAGCTATAAGCTTTCTCTATAATATTCTGGAAATTCATAACAAATTACAAAGTCCATCCAAAGCACAATGTTTTTGATTACCAATATTGGTTGCTCTTGTATTTATGGACCTTATAACATGATGTGGTATGCTAGAACAAACACAGAAACTAAGAACCAAATTAAGCCCTGAGTGGTTTCCTATCCTACTTATGGGATGTGAATAGAAAATAATTAACTTTTCAATAAAATTTAGACATCCATTCAGTCAACAAATATTTATTGAGCAGCTACTCTGTACTAGGTAATGTGCTAGGTGAATAAAACAAATGTGAGCCTTCACCTCATGGAACTGGGGGTCAAAGTCAGTAAACATTTTTTTCAAGTAAATATATAGTTATACTTTTATCAAGTGCTATGAAAAACAAGTAGAGGGTACAATGAAAGTGCATAATGGGGGACCTAATATAGGTCAAAGAAAGTCTTCTTGACAAAGTGACGTTTGAGCCCTTAAAGGATGAGTAGGAGCAGGTGAAAGGTGGTAATGGGGTGGGAAAGTGGAAGAAATCACTTCTGGGATATTGAAGGAACAAAAAAAAAAACTGACCAGTATCATGTGTTGTGTAGTGAGAGCTGGAAAATAGGGCTCTGAGGAAGGCAGTTGCCATATTGTGTACTCTTTCAAAGAAGTCATTGTAAGGCTCATTCCAGTGAGGTTTCCATTGCTTAGACCATTTTTGAAACTCTTCCTATGGCCTTGCCTTCAGATCCAATTAAGAAACTTTTTTTTTTTAACAACTGAGTGTGTTTTGCAGTGTAATCACTTTATTTAATAGACTTGCCTCAAAAGGACTTGTGATTATTCACAAAAATTGAACCTGCTCACTAGGGGAAATATATATATATATTTCATCACAGATAGTATGAGCTTTGAAAGT
The DNA here is from genome assembly GCF_021613505.1 of Equus quagga. Lineage (NCBI taxonomy): Eukaryota > Metazoa > Chordata > Mammalia > Perissodactyla > Equidae > Equus > Equus quagga. Next base: position 34,674,297 of record NC_060282.1, on the reverse strand, counting down.
AAGAATTTTAAAAATGTATATGCTTCCACTTATATCAAAAGACCTTTCATAGATATAAAAAGTCAACTTATGATCGGAGAAATTTGAAACACATCAGGTTGCTTGTGTTTCAGTTAAATGGAAGAAACCCATGTAAAGTTACTTGTGAGTTAAAAAATTTGAGATGTTTGCTCCTGTTCATCTATAGAGACTGATCTATTCACAAAAAGATGTGCATATTTGTGTATGTGTGTGTGCTCCTATGTGCACATATACAGAAGATAGAATGATAGGGAAGGAGCATGTGAAATGGAGTCCAAAGCAAAGACCTTCATTCAAATACTCTGTCATCTTTTGCAGGCTGTTTGGTCTTGAAACTATTAAAGCCTCAATTTCTTTTCATCTATAAAGCAATAGCTACATACCGTCTACTCACAATTTGTGGATATTGAAAAAACAAATTTAGAAGTACTTTATAAACCAAAAAATACTTTATGATTATTATATATATATGCTTCATAAATAGATTAGTGTGCACCTATAAAAATCTAAAATAATAAATAATAAGCAAAATAGGGACACTCTTAGTTGAGGACAAATCCGTAACTTAACATCTTAGTTTATAAAAGGAATAAATTAATTGTTTACAATTTTATATTATTGAATGTTTATTTTGTGTCATTTAAAAATTTATATTACATGTTTATCTCATGTTCTTTTGTGACATGTTTATTCATGTCAAAACAGAATTCAACAGTTTTTAAAAACTTCTAAGTGTATTTAAGTGTCTGTTTATAAATAGTGATATGTATGTGGAAGGGGATAGAGGAGGTTAGGGCTAAAAGTTAAGGTAAAAAGTGGCTAAAAGGGATGTATCTATTAAAGAAATGTCATGGTTTAGGAGCAATGAGAGATCAATACATATATTAATCATCTCTATAAGTGAGTTGATTTTTAAAATTTGGCTTAAATGCTACTTTTAGAACATCTTTTGTGGAAAGATGGATGCACCTGGATATAGAATAACCTAAGATTTTATCTAAACCAGAATTAGTCATTGAGAATGAATAGTGATCTGGGGTACTCTAAGACTATTGGAGCCTTTGGGAAATATCCTCTTCTGAAAAACGCTGTGCTCATCATTATTGAAATAAATTACTAATAGTTGATAAAGTCTTTCTGGCTTTGGCTGTGTTTTTTTGATTTGTGATAAAGTTCATATTTAATGTGTGCTGTTTAAGTGAACTTTAATTGATAGGGTATAATTTTTTTTCTAAAATTACATGAATAATCATCTAGGCACTATGTATGGCCTATAGAAAGGGACCAGATTTAACATTATTCACTTTTCCTTAAAAATAAATAAATGAAGACTTTTAAAATTAAATAATAAATTAAGATGACTAATTACGTATTTTTCAAATCTCTCTTAAGAAGTATGGTATTATGAATGCAGACAATAGAAGTCCTATTGTCTGACATTTTTATTGCTTCATGATATCAAAAGAAGGATATACCACTTATTTTTAGAGTGTTCTGGTCCTATGCAGCAGCCTGCACATTGAAGAGACCTATATACTCTGTTGCTGGAGTTATTCATTTTTCAGAGAAAGAAAAAAGGGTTAGGAAATGCATAATTTCTCTTCCCCTTACTCAGTAGTAACATTGAGAAGATACCTTGTCCCCATTTTTATTACTTCTGAGATTTTATTGCTAGCAGCCAGATGTGCTGAAACTCCTGACGACAGCATCTATTTATTGCGTGTTTTTAATAGGCTTAGAGAAATATGAGTAGAGTACATGAAAGCAGCTCAGCTTCACACTTCAGCTGGGAATGCCCAAAAAGCTTACTGCTGTTTAGAATTCTTGCTACAGTCAGGAGAAAGCTGAAAGCCGCACGGGTACTGAGTCTTCTACGACTGAATTAGAAGAATAATGACTGTACAATTAACTATCAACCTCTGCTCATTTAAGCACAGTTTTTACAGAGCTCAGGAGAAATATGGAACTTGATTGGCATATTTTTATTTGATGGTGTCTGCAAATAGATGACTTTAAAGACAGGTGGTAAGGAAAAATAAGAGAAGAAAAAAAAAAGAAAATGCAATTTGAGACATTGCGCCAGGTCTGCAATTCTGTTTTATCTCATTTTCATGGGGTTTTTTCATCCCCCCCAAATATTTTACAAAATGAGCTTTTTGGACAAACACTGAACAATGCAAGGTGAGTAAAGCTAAACTATATTCTTTTAGTATTGATATTTTCAGAATAATAATCCTATGTCTGTATTAAATTGTTCTGTATTGCAATGTTAGTATCATAAGGGTGTTGTCTTTTTTATCATAAATAAAAAATTTATGTAGTGTTCTTCCTAATTGATTTGAAGAAGGAAAATAAGCTTACTTCAAAGCATAAAAAAATCTTAAATTTAACTAGCTTGACCTCTGAAACATAATACAGGCTGTTTCATGATTTCATTTTCTAATAAATAAAATGACTAACTTAAAATGTCTGATAGATTTTTTTCTTTGTGATCATGGCAGGGATTACATTGCATATATAGGGATGGGGCTATATAATCATATGTGATTTGTTGGAAAATGTGAATTAGCAATCATGCATGCTCTTCGTAAAACATGCGGAAGATGTTTTCTAGGTCTCAGACATTTCTCTATGCAGGGTGGATCAATAATCACTTTTAAACAAGCTGTATTGTGGAACTGCTAGTAATGCTTTGTATTAGGTTGTCTGCTTTGGAAGGATGCTTTGTTATAAATGCATAGTGCTTTTTCAAGCTGATCTTTTTTTGTGGTGAAGGTTGTTAAATTAAGAACATATGTTTTAGATGGTTCTCTGGCTTACACTAAACGAGAGCGCCTGTTAAAGAATGCTGTTGATTCACCCAGCTCTTCCCTCGTTTGAGTTGTTTGCCTTTTGAGAATTTTTAATGTTATACACCTAATATTAGAAAAGACCTCATTTTAACTAAATATATATGGAGAAAGACTCAGAAAGAAATTCTATGACCATGATAATGCACTGAAACCTTCTGGAAATTGAGGGAGAACAAATAGTTTATAAAATATTGAATGGTTTTGCTGGTCTCTTCCTTTTAGGATCTCTGAACAATGTGAGGCAGCCTATTATAGAGATTAAAAAAAATAGCTGTTACACAGTGTATATCCTAATTTAGTAAATGAAAAGGAGGCTTTTAAAATTTGTTGGCATTTAAAATGTTTCCTGATGATAAATATGTCTATGACCTTTGCTTTGAATATAGAATATCTATTTTTTATAAAATTTCACTTCTTTCCTCAATACAGTTCTGTTCAATTAACTGATTTGATAGTTTTCTATGTAGTTTTTGGACTAATTTAAAATATGTAGCATTATATGAAATGCTATGACATTCTATAATATGCTATCTATATTTTAAGATACTGGGCTTTTTTTTTTTACATCGCTTGTGTGTCTGTAATTTATGATAAAAAATAATCTGTATTGCATGCTATATTTAAATAAAAGAGGCAGTATGGCTTTCTTCAAAATTCCGTGACTGGAAGATATGAGAGTTTTAGGATTTGTACTCGTCCTTTATAAATATTTTCCTTATTTGATTTCTCTCTCTTTTTTTTTATGCTAAGAATTTATGTGTTTCAAAGTATTACTATTAGGTCTGGTTATATATTCACTTTAGAAATTGTGCTCTTAACGGCATGGCATGGAATTAAAGTAGATGTTATTAGTTTTAAAAATGATAATTTCTATTTTTTGAAGGAATTGTGTGCATCCCTATCACCATGCTTTTGCTTTGGCTTCAAGTTTCGGTTATCATTGGCATGCTTATAATTGCAATGCTCTCATGATTGAAAATCTGGAATTTTATGCTGCTACGATTAAATATTACATTGTGAAATTTTTAATGCTTCTGTAAAACCAATCTTATTTAATGTATTTTGATTTTTTATCTAAAATTATCCAAAAATACCAGTTAATCAATGAAGAATTTATTCTGTTTTGGGGGAAAAATCCGTCTTTATATGTTCTTAATTTCTTAGTCTTCAAAAAACAGAAGACACTTTTTCACATGTAGATTTATTGATCTTTGTAAATAATCAACTACTTGATTTACTTTTAAAATCAGTCAAAACCAGTTATACAAATAGTTATTATTTTGGAAGTATAAAGAGTGAAAATAAGTTTATATAAACTCACCAATTAGTGCCTCCACATATTTTAATGTTTTGGTTACTTGGTGTTCAAATGAGATACAATGGTCTTTTAAAATTCTTATTCTGCTTAGATTCTTTAAAAAAATACAAGTACCTAGCCATCAAATTTCAGTTAACACTGAATCACAAAGTAAAATGTAGACTAAAAAATAATTCTTGAATAAAAAAATCATGGAAAAAGAATGACCTGAGTATGTCATCAGAAGATGTGATCTTACAACAACTTTAAGAATGTTTTGAAATAATGGGCCTTTCAACTTTGTAGACTTTAATGCTCTTGAGGTTTGAAGTATCAATTATATAACTATCACCTCTGGAAATAACAGTTTTGGTTGTTATTACGCTAATAGTAATCATTTAATTGTTTGGACTAGTTGAAATGGAATATTCAGTATTTGTATTGTGACATTAACTATGATTTTTAAACGGATAGAAAAATAACATCATAGATATGGACAATTAGATTATATTTTATTCTAAATTGCTTTCTAGGAGAAATTACTAGAATAGTAATATACATCAATTGTAGACAATATATTATTAAAAGGGGACCCATTCAAGAGTTTTCTTGAGACTTTTCCTAGGTAACTAATCTTATCCCTAAATCTGCAACTCAACTTTCATCAGGTTTTCAGATGGGAGGGTAGTTTGCTTCTTTGACATGTTAGCAATAAAAGGTTAAAAGATGAAAATCTCCCATAATAACTACTCCAGAAACATTTCCAGGTTTAGCTTGTCAAAGGAGCAAAGATTTTTAAAACACCAACGATATTTTATGTATCATAAATCACTAAACCAGAGATTAATATAGATTGTTAAAGTATTTTATTATCTAATGAATAATTGACGTTTATTTGTGAGTGAAAATCATTAGAATATTTTAGACCAACTTTTTGTTGGAAACCATATAGCACAACCCTTATGTTTCAAATGGAAAGTTTTTAGCTTATTCTCTTATCATTGTGGTTTTTGAGTACCATTTTAGTGCATAAAGGAGGTGGCAGCATAGCCTGTCTTTTTTTTACAGCTAAAATGAAATGACTGAAGGTCCAGTAAGAAAAGAATCAGTGACTGCATCCTTCATAAATCCATTTGATAGGTTTTGATGAAATGCTTCTTTAACTTAAATTCTTGTTATCAAGTTCTCTTACTGTAAACCCATTTTTCCTAAATTAAATTAACCAGGATACAAAGATAATAGCTTTTGTCACCAGTAAAAAAGTCCTCAAGTACTAAATTCTCTATGAAATCTAAATTTTGTGCTCTTGTCTTCGGAAGCAAACATAAATATAGGGATGCTAGAAGGTATATTTTTAACAGATTTCACTGCATTTAGTAATCAATTGCTTTGAGCAATATTCAAATGAACATGATATTGATAACTATCTTTTGTGATAAAATTTTTGGAAAAATGTGCTTAGTATCCTCTAAGTTTTTTCATTTGCTGATTTTTAGTAATCTTTCTCTTACAGTGAAGAAATATGTATTTTTCTCCAGAAGTAATTATTTCTTTGTCACCAAATGTGTGACTGTGAATTTGCTTTGCCGGCTGGCCACACAGGGGCATAATAGGACTGGAATTTATTCAGAAAAGATATTAAAGACAATGTTTCTCTCCCTTCCATATACATATAATGAGATATGCAAAATTTCATATTTAAAAGTAAGATTAAAAAAACTTAGTAGGCCAAGGAATATTTGGATTCGTTGGTTTTTTAAATTCCAAGTACATTAACTGTATGATCTGGTTTGCCTGGACCAGTCGCAGTTTATGCCTGCTGATCTCCACTAATTATTGTTAGTACCATTTTTCTCTCTCAAAAGTGTTTGACAATAAATTACAGGGTCACTCTAATTATAAAAATGAAATGTAAAGCTTGACTTCACCTAGTGTAAATGGAGTCTTTTCCACTGAAACATTCCCACAGTTCTAAAAAAAAAAAAATTCTTTTAAATAAAATTTGGTTTTGCAAAATGTGTTTAATTATTTAGTCTGGTAGTGTTTTTGACCAGAAGTATTTAGTGTTTTGCATAGCGTTTACTAGTACTTTGGTTTATAATGAAGCTATCAATTTGTGTTCAGGATTTTTGGCACAGACACTTGTTATTCATCACGGCACATTAATGACTACTTTGACATCGAAAGAACAGCATTCTTACTTTTCATAGCTCTGAGAGTGCAGTCTGCACAGTGTGCATTGTTTGGAGTTGGTACGAGCACAGCCCAATTGGTTTTTCATGATAGGAATGTTTTGCATGAACAGTCTGTATTCTGAAGTATAAAGCACCCAATAGTCTGATACACACACACATGTGCCCTTATACACACATGCATATATTTATGTACATATATAAACTTTGTTAAATGTATATAATTGCTATAAAAATAATAATTATATATTAATAGACATAAAAGTTTATCTTAACAATTGTCTTTATATTTCCAATGAAAATGACTTTTTATTCATAGAGATTTATCATTAATGTTTTTACCAGAATATTTACTGTGGACCTTAGTTATATATCACAATTGTTAGTGTAGATACTTAATCTGAGACTGATATACAGTCTTTAAGAATTTCCTTTATTGAAAGAGCTTTTTATAAAGCTACTGCCTTTGTTGATGACTGACAAGTAAATGTTAACTAGACTTTTTTTTTATTACCAACTTCTATATCATATTAAGGCTCCTAGAAAACTGAAACAAGATAATTACTGGTAAACTTTTTTATGTTTAATTCTGGCACTATTCACTGAATAGTAAAATGAATACATTTCGTATGTGCTATGGGCTATCTTCATATCCATTTATGTATGTCTCACAAAGATTCATGTACCCAACAAAAGAATTCCTAGGACTGACCCACAATTTGAGTTTAGCTTCTGAATTTGAGAAATTTTAAGTATCTTAGAAACGTGTGTGCGCACTTCCTTTTGGGAAAAATGGAAAAAGCGATTGCACTTTAAAACTTGTATTTTAAAACATGAGGGCTAGTTATTTTGCCTAGTGTTTTTCAAACTATGGTTTTTGGTTTTCAGCAGAGAACACTGCAGAATCTAAACATGTAAAAGCAGGTAAAAGTGGAGCAGCTCTGGTTTAGAAAGTGGGACATGGGACCCACATTAGGTTCTAAGAAACGCAATTTTCAGGGGCCAGCCGGATGGCGCAGCAGTTAAGTTCGCACGTTCTGCTTCTCAGCCGCCCGGGGTTCACCAGTTCAGATCCCGGGCGCGGACATGGCACCGCTTGGCAAGCCATGCTGTGGTAGGTGTCCCACATATAAAGTAGAGGAAGATGGGCATGGATGTTAGCTCAGGGCCAGTCTTCCTCAGCAAAAAGGGGAGGATTGGCAGTAGTTAGCTCAGGGCTAATCTTCCTAGAAACAAACAAAAGAAATGCAATTTTCAGCTGCTTATTTAAATAAAACTCAGGACTTCTCACTTAGACTCCTTTAAATTTCCATCCCATTGTGTCAGCTTTGAAATGTTAGAGCTGGAGATAATGGAAAATGGCAAGGAAGGTTGCCATGTTTAATTAAGGATTGATTTGCTCCTGACTTTTCTACAAATATTGGGGTAGCTTTACAATGCAAAGTATTGAACACAGGACTTGTGATAATATTTTGAGTCTGCTACTTACTGACTGTGATGTTGGTAAAGTCATTATACTATGAGCTTCTTGAGTTAGGGACTATATATTTATTAACCTCTGAATTTGCACACATCATATCCCTCATGCTTCTTTTCAGTCAATACTGGCTCCCTGCAGCCTCCAGAACCAAATATTATTCTGGTTTTTTTCCCTAGTATAGATTAGTTTTGTCTGTTCTAGAACTTCCTCTACTTGGAATTATATAGAATGTACTCTTTTATAAAAGCCTTTTAATCAGCATAATTAAAAAAAAATTCATCCATGTCGTTGCATGTGTGAGTAGTTTTTGCCTTTTTATTGCTGAGTAGTATTCTATTTTATGAATATACCACAGTCTCATACACAGTAAGTCTTTTTTGTGGACATATATTTTTATTTCTCTTGGATGAATACCTAGAATAGGAAATATTGGGTCACAGGGTAGGTGTGTGTTTAGTTTTATAAAGCCAGACCATTTTTAAAAAGAGTTGTACATTTTACACTCCCACCAAATATGTTTAAGAGTTTAGGTGGTTCCACACACTTTCCAGGATTTGATGATATGTCTTTTTAATTTTTGTCATTCTGGTGATTTTATAATGGCATCTACTTATGATATTATTTTGTGTTTGCCTGATGACTAACAATGTCAAGCACTTTTTCATATGTTCATTGGCCATTTGTACATCTTCCTTTGTGAAGTGTCTTTCCAAATTAGAAAAAAATTAGGTTGTTTTTGTTTTTATAAGTGAGTTGTAGACATTCTTTCTCCATCCCTGAGTATCAGTCATTTGTCAGATATATATACTTTGTGAATATTTTCTCCCAGTCTTTGGCTTGCCTGTTTATTTTCTTAACAATGCCTTTAGATGAGCAGAAGTTTTAATTTTGATGAAACCTAATTTATCTATTTTTTTTTCTCTTATGGTTTTTTTCTTCTGGGTGCTGTGTAAAAATCCTTTGCCAGTCTCTAAGTCTTGAAACTATCCTCCTTTGTATATTCCAGAGCTTTAGAGTTTTAGCTTTTCAATCTAGGTATATGATCTGTCACATTAATTTTTGTGTGTATGGTGTGAGGTAGAGGTCAAGATTCATGTTTTTCCAGGTGGATATCCAGTGTTTTATCACCATTTGCTGAAAAGATTTAAAGATTTCTACTTCCTATTGGATTGCTTTATCACCTTTGTGAAAAATTAAATAATTGTATGAGTGTGGTTAAATTTCTGGGCTATCTGTTCTTTTCCGTTGAGCTATTTACCTATCTTTTTATTTTACCCCTGAGGAAGATTCACCCTGAGCCATCTTCCTCTTTTTGCTTGAGGAGGATTTACCTTGAAGTAACATCTGTGCCAGTCTTCCTCTATTTTTTGTGTGTTTGTGGGTCCCTGCTACAGCATGGCTGTCGATGAGTAGTGTAGGTCTGCACCTGGGAAAGAAACCCAGGCCGCCAAAGTGGAGCATGCTGAACTTAACCACTAGGCCATGGGGCTGGCCCCTATTTGTCTATGTTTTGTTTTGTTTTGTTTGTGAGGAAGATTGGCCCTGAGCTAACATCCATTGCCAGTCTTTTTCTTTTTGTTTGAGGAAGACTGTCCCTGAGCTAACATCTGTGCCAATCTCCCTCCACTTTGTATGTTTGCTGCCACAGCATGGGTTGATAAGCCATATGTAGGTCCACGCCTGGGATCTGAATCTGCAAACCCTGGGCCACTGAAGTGGAGTGTGCAAATGTAACCACTGTGACACCAGACTGGCCCCTATTTGTTTGTCTTTGTGCAATACTCCAGTGGTGATCTTGAAGTTAGGTAGTGTAAGTTCTCCACCTGTATTCTTTTTTAAGATACACTGAATATTCTGGGTCCTTTGCATTTTCATATATATTTAATAATCAGCTTGTTGATTTTGATTTAAAAGTTTACTAGGATTAAGTCTGGGCTTGCTTTGTATTTCTGTACATTGATTTGGGGAGAAATAACAAAATTGAGTCTTCCAATGGTAAATCTCTTCATTTATTTAAGTCTACTTTAATTTATCTAAGAATGTTTTATAGTTTTAAGGTTTTAAGGGTAGAGGTCTTGAATGACTTTTGTTAATTTTTTTCATAAGTATTTAACATTTTTGATCTTACTATAAAGGGAATTTAAAAAAAAATTTAGTTTCTAGTTTTCTGCTAGTATGTAAATATTTAATTTATTTTTAATATTATCCTTGAATCTTTTGATTTTGCCAAATTTACATATTGGTTCTAATGGTTATCTTGTAGATTTGTTATAATATCCTGTGTAAACAATCATATCATCTGTCAGCAGAGACAGTTATACTTCTTTGCCAATATTTATGTTTTTTATTTCTTTTTCTTGTCTTATTATAATCCTTAGGACCAATAGGATAACGTTAAACAGAAGTTGTGAGAGTTCATTAGTTTATTAACAATTTTTTAAAAAATCATGAATGAGTCTGCATTTTGTGAAATGCTTTTTCTGCAGTTATTTTTAAATGATCATGATTCTTCTCCTTTATTCTGTTAATATTGATAATTATATTAGTTGAGTTTTGAACATTAAACCAACTTTGCATTTCTGAGTTAAATCCCAGTTGGTCTGGGGTATTGTCCATTTTATATATATTGCTGGTTTAAGTTTTCTACTATTTTGATAAGGATTTTTTCATCTATGTTCATGAGAGCTGTTGTATTGTTTTCTTTTATTGAAATGTCATTGACAGGTTTTGACATTAGGGTTTTTGTGACCTCATAAAATTAGATGGGGAGTTTTTAATTCTACTCTATTTTGTCGACAATTGGTGTAAGATTGGTGTTATTTCTTCCTTAAGTATGTGATAGAATTCACCAGTGAAACCATTTGGACATGAAGTTTTCTTTGTGTGAAAGTTTTGATGAAGAATTCTATTTCTTTAAGATAAATAAGACTATTTAGATTTTGTTTAATCTTTGTTAGTTGAGGTAAGTTGTGTTTTTCAAGAAACTGGCCATTTTATCTAAGTTGATTAATTTGTTCTTATAAATTTTATAATTTTCCTTTTTTTTTAAATGTCTGTGGAATTTATAGTGATAATCTGTCTTTTATTTCTGATACTGGTACTTTGTAATTCATGATTTTTCTCGTTTGCTTGATCAGTTTACCTAGGAGTGTATCTTATATATATATTATTTTAGCTTTGTTGATTTTCTCTATTGTTTGTCTACTATTTCACTGACTACTGTTCTTATCATATTCTCTTTCTTACCATTTTAATTGTTTTTCTTCCTGAAGATCCAAGTTTCCATTTGATATATCTTTTCCTCAGCTTAGAGAACTTCCTGTAGCATTTCTTGAAGTGCGGATATTCACTTTTCCATTTACTATCTGGAAAAAAATCTTTCTTTAGTATTCGTTATTTGTGAATATTTTTGTTGGATGTAGAATTCTGTGCTGACAGTCTTTTTCTTTATTTTTTGCTTTTAAACTTTTGCAGTTTAAGGAGGCTTCCATAATTTCTATGAGAAGCAAGAAATTTTTGATAACAGGTTGTGTTTTTTTCCCAGGTGGCTTTTAAAATTTTCTCTTAATTTTTTGTTTGTAGCAGTTTTACTGAGATATCCCTATATGTGGTCTTTATTATATTTATCTTCTTGGGTTTGCTGTGTTTTTTGTCTGTAAATTTATATCTTTTACATAACTTAATAGGTTCTAGCATTTTTTTCTATCCTCCTTTCTCTCTCTTTTCTTTCTGATTCCCCAATTATTTGTGTCTTAGGTCTTTTATAAACTATACCAGAAATTCTTGTAATATTTTCAATTTTTCTCTTTTCTTCAGATTGAGTAATTTTCAATTTCATTGATCCTTTCTTTCATAATCTGCTATCAGATGAAAAGCTCATCTAGTGAATTTTTTACTTCAGACACTTTATTTTTTGTTCTAAAATTTCCATTTGCTTATGTTTTATAGTCACTATTTCTCTGTTGAGATTTCCTATCTTTTCACTGATTATGAGCATATTACCTTTACTTAAAATAGTTATTGTAGTAGTTTTAAAATACTTTTCTGCTAATTTTTAACATCCAGGTTATCTCTCAGTCAATTTTCGTTGATTGTTTTTTCTCTTGAGTATGGATCATGTTTTCCTATTTCTTAACATACCAAGTAACTTTTAATTGTATCTTGGACATATTTAACAATGCTGTATAGAGATTCTGAAATCTGTTCTGAAGAATGCTGTTTACTGTAAAGCAGGAAGTTAACTTGGCTGAGCTTGCGCTCCAGACTTTGTACAGACTTTGAGGTACAGCAGCTGAAATTTTAGTTTATTTATTTTAATTTTAGCTGAGCTGACTGAAGCCTTCCTGTGCTTGCATGAGATTTGGGCAGTGTTATACTCGAATTTTATTTTTTGCTCAAACTCCTTTCTCTGGTTTTCAAGCTAGTAAGACTCTGAGTTTTCTAACATAGATTTAGCCTCCAGGCATTGAGTGGATTTGTCTAAAACTCATAAAATTGGGAAGCTCACCCAGTGTCTTTCCCTTCTTCCAAATGTCAATTGCACCCTAGTGTCTGTCTTCCTTTTGTTATCTGTAAGGCCTTCAATTAGTTCGTTGTTCATATTTTGTCCAGAACTTATTATCTTTGTGAGAGTTAGTTCTATGGGAGCTCTCTGGCCATTATCAAAAGAGGAATCTGTTCTTTAATATTTTAAATTGTGTTTGTTAAACACTATGATGGCAGAAATATCTGTAGCTTCTTTTGTAATCCCAACTTCATTCTCTATAATTTGTTGTAGTTTTCTAAATATCATTGGATGGCCAGCTGTGCAGTGGCTGTTTGGGAACCTCATGTTCTAATTAAATTCTGTGTATCATCTGAATATATAGTGAATATGTAACTTTTAAATGTTCCTTCTTTACCACTACTTCATCTACATTCTAATGAATATTGCTGATGGTAAAATATGAGCAACATGTGCACAGGCTTTCTTCACAGAAAATACGAGATTGATGTGACTGATCTGACTGTAAGAGAAAGTGTCTGATTAGATACAATGAAGAGACAAAAGCCATCATATTTAGTCTTCAATTTTTAGTTGGATGAGCATCGTTTGAGAGATAATTTTCACAGAGAATTTTTAAAGGAAACTTGATAATGTTTGTGATGAGAGTGAGTAAGCTAAAGAAGAAATTCCGCTTTCTGAGAGTAGTCACCAATTGATTCTTCACTTGATATCAATCACAGTATAAGGAAAAGTGTGTACTGAAAATTTGATGATAATTATTTGTAAGCATGGCCCGTGTTTTAAATTAATAAATTTTCCAATGCCACAATGTGTTTTTTGCAATGAATTTTTGAACATTACTTCTTTGGGTTTTGGTGGTTATATCTTAATTTTGAAACAAAACGGCAAACATAAAAATAAGATATGCTACCTTTTCTCAAGAAATTAAACAGCATGTTATAAAACTATTTGCACAAAAAGTAAATCTGATGATGAAAATACACTGAGAGCAATGTGTGCTTCAAAGAATCTTGCCATGTTTCACATAAAGCTCACAGAGCTAAGGAAATGCTTATTATATCCTTTACCACTGAATTGCAACAAATATATAGATGAGCAGTTTCAGTGAAAAGTGGTACCACAATTTGGTAATACTGTCCAAAGATTATATGGAGTTCTTCACCTGCATGGACATATGAATCTTTTAATTTTCTCCTTCTATTAATTTTTGTTCATGTTGGCTAATACAAAGAAGATTTGTTACTTTATAAAACACTCAATATGAGTGCATCATATGTTAGTTTACTATTATGACAAGCTCCGTGGGTTAAAACAATAGCCATTTTTTATCCTTCAGTTTTATAGGTGAGAACTCCAGGCAGGCTCATCTTGAGTTCTCTGCTTAGGTTCTCACAAGGCTGAGTTAAGGTGTTGCCTAGCCTGGGCTCTTAGCTGGAAGGTCATGGGAAAAATCCACTTCCAAGTTCATTAAGATTGTTGGCAGAAGTCAGTTGTTTGTGGTTGTGGACGAGATCCCTGTTTCCTTGCTGACTCTCAGCTGGGAGCTGCTCCTAACTCTCGCATTCCTTGGGTCATGGTTATATTTTAATTTTTTAACTTTTGTTTTTGTATCTTAATTCTTTTTTTAATTGAGATATAATTGACATATAACATTGTATTAGTTGTAGGAATGCAACATAAAGGTTTCATGTATGTGTATATTGCAAAATGATTACCAAAATAAGTTTAGTTAACATCCATCACCACACATAATTACAAATGTTTTTATCTTGTGATGAGAACTTTTTAAGATTTACTCTCTTAGTAACTTTCAGATATAGAATACAGTATTGTTAACTATAGTCACCACATTGTACATTACATCCCTAGAACTTATTTATCTTATAACTGGAAGTTTGTACCTTTTGACCACCTTTACCCATTCCCCTCCCCCACCTCTGACACCCTCCCATTTTTTCTCATATCTATGAGTTCATATTTTTCTTTTTTTTTTTAGATTCTACATATAAGTGAGATCATACAGTATTGGTCTTTCTCTGTCTGACTTTTTTCACTTATCATAATGCCTTCAAGGCCCATCCATGTTGTTGTAAATGGTAGAATTTCCTTCCTTTTTGTGTCTGAATAATATTCCATTGTGTGTGTGGGTGTGTATACATATCACATTTTCTTTATCCATTAGTCCATCAGTGGACAATTAGATTGCTTCCATGTCTTGGCTATTGTAAATAATGCTGCAGTGAACATGAGGAGGCAGATACGTTTTCAAGTTAGTGTTTTCATTTCCTTCAGATAAATAATCAAAAGTGGGATTGCTGGATCATATGGTAGTTCTATTTTTAATTTTTTGAGGAACCTCCATATTGTTTTCCATAACAGCTGAACCAATTTACATTCCCACCAACAGTGCACAAGGGTTTCCTTTTCCTCATAGCCTCACCAACACTTGTTATCTCGTCTTTTAATAGCAGACATTCTAACAGGTGTAAGGTGGTTTTGATTTGCATTTGCCTGATGATTAGTGATGTTAATCATTAATCACCCTGGTGTGGACTTGTTGGCCATTTGTTGTCTTCTTTGGAAAAATGTCTGTTCAGATCCTCTGCCCATTTTTAAATCAGATTGTTTATATTTTTGTTATTGAGTTGTGTTAGTTCTTTATGTATTTTGGATATTAACACCTTATCAGATATATGATTTGAAAATATTTTCTCCCCATTCCATAGATTGCCTTTTCATTTTGTTGATGGTTTCCTTTCTTGTACAAAAGCTTTTTAGTTTGATGTACTCCTACTTGTTTATTTTTGCTTTTGTTGCCTTTGCTTTGTTGTCAAATCCAAAAAATCATTGCCAAGACTAATGTCAGGGAACTTACCACCTGTGTTTTCTTCTAGGAGTTTTATGGTTCCAGGTCTTATGTTCAAGTCTATAATCCATTTTGAGTTGATTTTTCTGTATGGTGTAAGACAGTGGTCCAGTTTCATTCTTTGACATGTGGCTGTCCAGGTTTCCCAACACTATTTATTGAAGAGACTATCCTGTCCCCAATGTATATTCTTGGCTCCTCTGTCATAAATCATTTGACCATATATGCATGGGTTTATTTCTTGGCTGTATGTTCTGTTCCATTGGTCTATGTGTCTGTTTTTGTGCCAGTACCATACTCTTGGTTAGTATAGCTTTGCAATATAATTTGAAATCAGGATGTGTGATACCTCCAGCTTTGTTCTCCTTTCTCAAGATTGCTTTGGCTATTTGGGCATCTTTTGTGGTTTTATACAAATGTTAGGATTGTTTGTTCTATTTCTATAAAAAATGCTGTTGGAATTTTGATAGCAATTGCATTGAATCTGTAGATTGCTTCAGGTAGCATGGACATTTTGACAATATTACTTCTTCCATTCGATGAGCATGGAGTGTCTTTCCATTTATTTGTGTCTTTTTCAATTTTTATTTGTCAGTGTTTTATAGTTTTCAGTGTACAGGTCTTTCACTTCCTTGGTCAAATTTATTCCTAGGTATTTTATTCTTTTTGATGCAATTGTAAATGGGATTATTTTCTTAATTTCTCTTTTTGATAGTTTGTTACTAGTGTATAGAAATGCAACTGATTTTGGTTCTGAATTTGTTATTAGTTCTAACAGTTTTTTGGTGAAGTCTTTAGGATTTTCCCTATACAATATTATGTCATCTGCACAAATAGACAATTTCACTTCTTTCTTTCCAATTTGGATACAGTATTTCTTTTTCTTGCCTAATTTCTCTGGCTGGGACTTCCAGTGCTATGTTGAATAAAAGCTGCAGAAGTGGGCATCATTTTCTTGTTTCTGATCTTAGAGGAAAAGCTTTCAGTTTTCCACTGTTGAGTGTGATGTTAGCTGTGGGCTTGTCATATATGGCCTTTATTATGTTGAAATATGTTCTCTCTATACCTATTTTGTCAAGGGTTTTTATCATGAAGTGGGTGTTGTACTTTGTCAAATGCTTCTCTGCAAATTGAGATGATCATATAATTTTTATTCTTCATTGTGTTAATGTGGTATATCACTTTGATTGACTTGTGGTTGTTGAACCATTCTTGTATCATTGGAATAAATCCCACTTGATCATGGTGTATGATCTTTGCAATGTACTGTTGAATTCAGTTTGCTAATATTTTGTTGAAGATTTTTGCTTGTATGCTCATCAGGGATATTGGCTTGTAATTTTCTTATGGTCTCAAATTTTCTATAGTCCTATTAACTTTTGTATGCTTTCTGTCATTTACTGAGGAAAGAGTCTTAAAACTTCCATCCACGATTATATATTTGTCTGTTTCTTATATTAGTCTACCATTTTTTGCTTCATGTATTTTCTTCTGTTATTGGATGCATGAATTTTTATAATTATTATGGTTTTTTATGAATATACCCTTTATTGCTGTGAAATCTCCCTCTTTAACTTTGGCAAGATTTTTTTCTTGGATTATATTTTGTCTGAGATTATTGTAGCTGCTTTGGCTTTTTTTTGATGAGTATTTGTGTAGAATATCCCTTTCCATTTTTTTGGTTTCCTTGTATTTTAAGTTGTCTGTGTGTGTGTATGTATTTGAAACCATATGAGTGGATCCTGATTTTTCCCTAGGCTCACTGTTTTTTTTATTGGATTGCTTAGTCCATGTACATTTCATGTAATTACTGATGTAGCTGGGCTTAATCTGTTAGCTTGCTATTTTCTTTCTCTCTTTTTTTCTATTGGTTCTTTTACTTTTTTCATATCCTTTGATTGGATTTATTAATAAGTTTTTGGCATTTCATTTTATCTCCTCATAGGTTTTTAACTGTAACTTTTTAAAAAGTGTTGATTTTGGATTTATAATATGCATTCTTGATTTATAATTCTACCATGAATTGATATTATAACATTCATATACCATTTATAAACCTTATAACAGTATAATTTCATTTTTACCTCCCTTGCTCTTTGTAATATTGTCATTATATATTTTACTGTATGCAAATATTATAAACTTTACCATGCATTATTGTTAATTTTGCATTAAATTATCAACATTTTGATTTTCAAAAAAAGCCTTTTATAATTACCTACAATATTTACTGGTTTTCATTACCTTCATTCCTCTCTCCAGATATGGGTCTCTTTTTGGCTTCTACCTGAAGAACTTCTGTTAGTACTTTATGTTGATTGCGTCTACCAATGTTGAATTCTTTCAGTCTTTGTAGGTCAAAAAACTCTTTATTTTTGCCTTCATTTTTTGGAAGTGTATTTAATTACAGATTAGATATAGATTTAGGTGAACATTTTTTTCTTTCAGCACTTAAGATATGTCATTCAGTTGTCTTCTGGCCTCCACTGTGTATGGAGAGAAGTCAGCTGTAATTTTTATTGTCTTTATCCTGTAGGTATTTTATCCTTTTTCTCTGGTTGATTTTAATATATCTCTTTGTCTTTTGTTTTCAGCAATTTGAATCTGAGGTATTTACGTGTGTTTTCTTTGTACTTATTCTCACCTGTGGTTCACTGAGATACTTGGATTTATGAGTTGACATCAGTCGTGAATTTTGAAAAATGTTGGTCATTATCTCTTCAAATATTTCCTCTGCCACATCTGTTTCCCCCTTCTGTCTATGACTCCAATTGCATGTATGACTGTTTGATATTGACCCACCAATCTCACATGCTCCGTTCTGTTTCCTTCCTTTTTTTCGCTCTTTCTGTCCTCAGTCTGTACTTAATAATAATCTGTTTTGAGTGCATGCTTTTCTCTTTTTATTCCATTCTTCTGTTAAGCATGTGCAATATATTCCAAACTTCTTTTCATGCAGCTTCTCCTCACGCAACTTCATTGTATGTTTCAGTTCTAGAATTGACACTTGGATTTTTTTTTTTAAGCTTCCATTAATCTGCTGAAATTTCCCCTCTGTTTCCCTACCATATCCACCTCTCCACTAAATTCTTTGATATGTTCATTGTAGTTGTTTTGAAGTTATTGTCTGCTAACTGCAATATCCTGGTCATCTGTAGGACTGTTTCTGTTGACTTTTTATTCTTTTGATTGTGGATTCATTTTCTTGCCTTTTTGTATGTCTTTTAATACTTGATTGTATGCTAAACATTATAAATGATGCATTATGGAGACTCTACATTATGTTTTCATCTAAAGAACACTTTTTTGGTCAGGCTGTTAAATTTGATCTTGTCAAAGCTTGGTTTTAGCCTTTGCTTGGACAGTACTGTTTACTTTTTCCTTTGTCGTTGGGCACAGCTCTTACTCCTAGGGTATGGTTTCCTATTCTTAATGCATGACCTTTCTGGGGTCTCAACTGAATGCACTGAGATTTTTACAAGTCTCTCGCCAAGCCTGCTTGATCAGAAAGTTTCATAATACTAAATGCCTACTGAAATTTCTCTTCATCTCTCAGCCTCAGCAGGTGCAGTCTACCAGGCTCCAGAAAGACTACCATTTGTATAGCTTAGGATTTGGGCAGGAACCTGAGTGAAAACTCTATACCTATTTCTGAAGTTTATTCTCTTAGCTCCCTTCTCTGTAGTAACCTGCATCACAAGCTCCCACTGTGTTAGCAAACTTGAATTCTAATCTCTGTTTTTAACAACAGAACTGTTTCTTATGCCCAGTAAGCTCCATGCTGTGCGCCTGGGCTCAAATTCCTTATGCTATAGTTGTGAAATTGTTTCCAGGAGAAGGCTAGTGTGAGGCTTACCTTATATGCTTTTGCTTTCTCAAGAATCTCAACTAATGTCATGTCCAGTGCTTTAAAGTGATTGTTTTATCTATTCTGCCCAGTTTTATAGTTGTTTATGGCAAGAAAGAAAACCTGATACCAGCTATTCAGGAACCTGTTATTTTGTAATAATTTAGTAAGCACCCATGAACTTGCCATACCAAACAAGAGCTGGAACCGTGGCAATAATTTACATCTAACCATTTCCTCACCTTATCCCATTTCCCTGATTCCTCCAATTTGTGGCAATTATTTTATTGAACTCATATTCATCATTCCTTTGCTTTCCTTTTTTATGTTTTTTATATGTATATGTATTCCTAAAAACATTAGTTGTTTTATCTTTATGAAACTTTATTGTTCAGTTTTTTCCACTTAATTTTACATTGCAGCATATTAATATGGGTTGTGGCAGCTCATTTATTTTGACTGCTGTATGCTATTCCATAGTATGACTATATCACAGTTTTTAATCCACTCCTGCACTCATAGACATTTGGATTGTTTCTAAATTTTTTGCTGTTGTGAACATGCTGCTAAGAACATTCTTGTATATATCTCCTTTTGTACATGTGTAGGAGTTTCTGTTGGATATATTCCATTCATATGTTCAACTTTAAGAGGTAATGCCAAAGTATTTTCAACAAGTTTTTCAGGCAATAACAGTTCAATGCATTCGTAAATGGGAATGAATTGGTTCAAGAACAAAACCTCAATAAAAAAAGTTGGACAATCTTAATCATAGTTGCTGCCAGGAGGTGCCCTTCCTGCATCCCTCTCTCCCTGCCTCCCTTCCTTCCTTCCTTCCTTAAGCTAGGTATAAAACTTCCCTGTATCAGTGAAGAAAGGCCTTTGAAATAGGCAGGAGTACCAGGTGTAGCACAGGCCTTAAAGAACACAGGGTCTAACGTTTTCGTGGATAAAGTCTCCAGATTGCCGGGAAAAACTGCATTGTCTGTAGTAATATTAAGTTAGGCTATTTGGACTCATCTAGGTCCTTAATGCTATTTCTTGGGGATTATTTTATTTACTCTCAATCAGTTATCACAATTTCCCCCTTCCCTACACACTCCCTTATCAGGAAATGAATTTCTTCTTGATTTTTATCTCTACAAACAATAAATGCTAAATCTCTAAATTTGTTTCCACATCTGAAATAGTTGCCTCCTTCTTACTAGCTCTTAGGAATATTTCCTTGCTTTTTCTTCTCTCATACATGATGCTACTTTATGAATTGTCTCTTTTATTTGATATTTACTGTTAAACACTGAAAAAGCTGCACTTGACAGTTTTCTCTTGGTATAAATCTCCACTGTCAGCAACGAGATGGAAGCAAGTGAATGAGAGTAAGATTTTCAATCCTCAAAGACTGGTGTTCTCTTTTATTGCCGCTAGCTGCAGAAATGCAGGTGAGCCTTGTTACCCTGATCAGCTAGCTCTTCCTTCATCAAATCTTACAGATGGTTCAGATGTTTCAGAAGTCTCAACATCTGTTTAAAATTCTCAAACTGCTTTCACCAAATTTGTTTGAATCCTATTTGTAGTTACACTTGATTATACATCTGTAGACATTCGAGGATTGGCATTAGGAAATAGCTTTATGCCTTATACTTATTGGATACTGCCATTACTTCTATTGCAGCTATAATTGAAGTGGAAAATAAACAAAAACAAAGCCAAAAAATGTATGAGATTAGGATAGGAAAAGAAATAGAGCTTAACTTCGTTTTATGTGGGTTCATAAAATCTTGCATGTTAAACATAATCCTAAGTTTTCTATTGACCTTCATTATGCTTTCAGTGATTTGATAGTGGAATAATGCTTTTTGACTTCCTTCCATGTCAAGTGAAAAAAAGAACATAGATGTTTTTGTTTTATAAAAAAGAAAAAAAGCATAGAAAAAAGAATTGAAGAAAATATACCAAAATATTAACAGCAAATGCCTTGGATTTTATCATTTTAAATATAACTAAAATATAAATAATGTGACAGTGAGTTTTATGAAAATTAAATTAGCTAAAATATGTAAACCGTTTAGAATATGACCTGATAAATAGTAAACACTAAGTTAATAATAATATTAATATCTTTTTTCTTTTTTTTTAAAGATTGGCACCTGAGCTAACTGTTGCCATTCTTTTCTTTTTTTTTTCCCTGCTTTTTTCTCCCCAAATCCCTCCGGTACATAGTTTTATATTTTAGTTGTGGGTCCTTCTAGTTGTGGCATGTGGGACACCGTCTCAACATGGCCCAATGAGCGGTGCCATGTCCGTACCCAGGATCTGAACCCTGGGCCGCTGAACCAGAGCGTGTGGACTTAACCACTCGGCCACAGGGCCAGCCCCCCTATATCTTTTTTTCTATTCAGAATTTCACTCCAAAAGATTCCCTGAAGTCCATTTACGAGGTCAAAAGCTATCAACTTTTCTAAGGCTCCTATTATTGCCAAATTGCTTTCCTAAAAGGTTAAACTAATTATATTTCCACGATGAGCACATGAAATTGCTTTTCATAATGGCATTGATTGCTTTCATATTGTCTTATTTTTAATTTCATTGGTTGTTATATGTTTTAAAAATATTTTTAAAAAATATGCTCATCTATGTTAGTTTGCTTAGGGCTTCCGTAGCAAAGTACCGCAGGCTGGGTGGCTTAAACAAGACAGTTTTTTCTCGCAGCCTGGAGACTAGAAGGCCAAGATCAAAGTGTCTGCAGGTTTGATGTCTTCTGAGGCCTCTTTCCTTGGCTTGCAGATGGTTGCTTTCTTCCTGTGACATCACATGTTCTTTCCTCTGTGTGTGTGCATCCTTGCCTGTGCATCTCTCTGTGTCTCCAAGTTTTCTAAGGACAGCAGTCAGAATGGATTAGGGCTCTGTTCCTAATTGAGACATTTCTACTGCGGCAGGCACTCAATGCGAGCATGTTGATATTAGTGGAATGAGGCTGGTCAGAAGGAAACATAATGGTTAGTTAAGTGAAAGAGAAGTAGATAGATAATGTGGATCTGAATATACAGACTGCAGAAAAAAACAAAAATGCAAGAAAGAGCAAACAGGGTCATAGAAGAATTCATAGCCTTTGCAAGGATGTTTGATAATTGTTTTCCTTCTTTTAACTGGATTGAAATGGCCCTGGGCCCCAAATATGGTTCTATTATAGCAAGAGTAACAGAGGGATTTGATCAAATAGGGACATAAATGTTACCTGCACTTCACCTCAGAGTGTTTATGTTTTTGATGCTTTCCCTCAGTTTATCATTTACTGCTTTGCTCCTTTTCCTGTTTTTCTTGATTTGTTTCCTTATACACTGTTTGAAATGTTAGCTGGCTTTTTCCTTCCACAACTGTTTTCTATTCAGATTCTTTATTCTCTGTTTTTTCACCTTTGTTGAAACTTGCACAGCCTTAGACAAAACTTAGCTATCTCCTTGAATTTTAATCTGGAACCTTGACCCTGGCGTAGGCCTTAAATTTTGCTAAGTTCTTTTCTAGGACACTGAGTATACATAATTTTCTTCCCTCAACAAGTTAAGAAAACATCTATTTTAAACAAAGGCAGCTGTCAAGTACTTTTTATTGATTCTTTCAACTAATATTTGTTAAATACCTACAATTTGCTGAATCCTTTATGGGCACTGAGGGGGAAGTTGGTAAAAAAGACAGTCTCCAAGGTCTTTATTCCTGTAGAACTTATACTGTGACTTGTCAACTCACTACAAGGAAAATTTGGGTTCAAAGAACCCTTCTTAAACTAGGTGTTTTGTCTCACCTTGATTCTGCTCTAATTGAAAAGTTACTTACAAATGACTGACTCTCTCACTTCCTTTTTAGTTTGTGTAGAATCTGGGGCCTGAGGACTAGAAGTCAGAATCTTGATACTTAATTAATGTTATTCTTGAAGTGTACTTTCTTCTTGCTACCTTGCACTTGAAAAGTCCAGTTTAATAGAATTTATGCTAAGAGTTATAAAAAGAAAGAGAGGAGTATCTTAGTGCAAGTTGCCTTGAAACAGAGCCTGACAGGAATTCAGGTGTATATGCTTTATTGAGTGTGCTTTTCAGGAAAAAACCAGAAGCGAATGAGTGAAGCAGGATAGGGAAGAGCTAGACAAAGATGTGTCTCAGGCTTTCTCTAGCCATGGGTTGGGGGATGACTGATGAGCACGAATCATTCCTCAGAGTTGTTCCTTCTATCTGTATACTTTGGTCTCAGTTACTCACAGGTTAAAAGCTGTTCTTGAAATGGATGAGATGGTTGTCATCATTTCAGGGCATTTCTTTGGCCAACAGGGGTAGCTGTGAGAAATTAGCAGCCAACACTCACAGCAGCTGGAAGATGGTTGCACTGGCCTGACAAAAGGTATTTGGGCAGACCACCAACAATGTGTACTTTAGTATATCCTTTGCACCATTTGGAGCCAATTGCCTCTGACAATTAAGTTTACTCCATTCAGGCACAGGTCCTCCAGGATTCTGTGTTCACAATTTCGATAAAAACTTACACAAGGATGACTGTGTCCCCCACCACTGCAGTTGACCCTGTGGCTATAACTGATACTTATCAACTCCTTTTTTTCCCCCCACTTCTATTCATCTAATTGACTTGCCTGGTGTGTAGACTCTGATCCTCATCCCTGCAGAGTCTAAGCCTCACGTCTTCATGTCCTTATGATGGTTTCCCATTAATAGTGGCGACATGACTTGTGTATAAGAAGAGACACTCCAGTGGATAACCTGAATGTCAGACATATGCTACTGCCCCCACTTTGTAGCCACCATCTTACCTCCTCACAGTGATCAGGGTCAATTACTCTTGCCAGTGTGGTTTTTCTTTTCTGGCACAAGGAGCACAAAGTGAGTAGGCAGTAACCATAGCTTTAGTTGTGTGTCCTTGATGAAGCATTCCCTGCTTTGGGAACCAGGATCTCTAGACCTATAGAACCTGAAGCAGCAATATGTTACAAATTTCCCAAGTAGATAACTGGCAGTAATGGTTAGTGGGCCACTCTTATTTCTACCCATTGGTTCCTGGCCTGTGTATTCTACTTTTGAGGGGCACAACAACATATGCTAGCCAGTGATTTAGGAAGTATACTATATCCTAAAAAGATAGTGTACCTTTCTTGCAGGGTATCCACCACAGGCTGGAGTCTCAGCTGTATGTTTAACAGGACGTTACTACTCTGTCAGACTGAAGGGTTCTGGATGGCACAGTACATGGTAGGATCAGTGGATTCCATGATTGATGTCCCCATTGCATTACCACTACAAAAGAGATATATTTCCTTTGCTTGGTCTGAAGTATGTTGTGTCATATCCCATAAAGGTAAAGTAGGCTCTCTATGAGTGCATGTATAGTGGTACTTATTGAGGCACTTCAGGCAGGAAAGGCACACCCATACCTGAGTGGTATCTATGCCTGTTTGAATGAATTACTGGCCTTTACATGGTGGAAGGTATCCAGTGCAGCCAACTTACTACCATTTTGATGTCTTTGAAGGATGGAATCATATTGAGGGGTTTCTGTGGTTGACAGGTCAGACATTCAGCAGAAGCAGTAGCTTTGTCAGTCTTGGTGAGAGTAGAATTTGTTGTTGGGCACACGAATAGCTTACATATCTGCCACCATGGCTTTATTTCACTTATGAGGGTGGGTGGGGTTGGTGCGGACAGATGCCGGCTTAGATCTCATGACCAGTCCATTGCTCTATGTGGTTATTTAATGCCTTGTTTGTAGCAGATGTTCCCTGGTACATATAATGGGCAACACAAAGATCCACACACATTTAGCCCACTCCTATAGGTCCATCCACATGTCTCTTTATTGGAACTCCCTGTCCCTGATCTTCCACTCTTGCTTTTTTTCTGGCCCCTAATCAATCAGCTAAGCTATTCATCACTACCAATGAGTCCGTATATGTTTTTTTCTCTTCATACAAAGTAGATAACCAGGTATACTTGCTAAAGTTTTGCCTATTGAGAGAATTTCCCTTCATCACTGCTTTTTTTTTAAAAGATTTTATTTTTTTTCCTTTTTCTCCCCAAAGCCCCCCAGTACATAGTTGTACATTCTTCGTTGTGGGTCCTTCTAGTTGTGCCATGTGGGACGCTGCCTCAGCGTGGTTTGATGAGCAGTGCCATGTCCGTGCCCAGGATTCGAACCAATGAAACACTGGGCCACCTGCAGCGGAGAGCGTGGACTTAACCACTCGGCCACGGGGCTAGCCCCCCATCACTGCTTTTCAGGGTCAACCTTGAATGGGCTGAAGTCCAGCAGCACTCCATTTTTAGCTTACACTCACATACTGAGCTGGCCCATTCATTATCCAGGCCCAGCCCTTTTCTTTCTTCTTCAGCTGATTGCAAGTGAATATGAACTTCAGAGGATATATTGATGCAATAGTGTTAAGTGATTGGTAGTCTGGTCCACCTGTTTGTAACAAGTAAGCTACTTGTGTCCTCTGGACCTGCTCAACCCCAATCCCAGATATGGAATGCTGCTGAGCCTGTCTGACCTTATGATTTGGTGCTCTCGTGATGGGCTCGTTGGGATGCATGGTCACTTGATGTCCCAAGGTCAGATGTCCCATCTCTACCAGGACCCAACAGCATGACAGAAGCAGTTTTTATAATGGTTCTCTGCTTTGATAGCATGGCCTTGTTCCAGAATCCTGTGGATTTATGTTACGTTTCTCCTGTTGGGGCTTTCCTGAGACTCCACATGGCATATTTTTGTAGCTATCTCTAGTACCATGGGTTATATGTGATTGTATAGCAAACTAGATCCATTGTAGATCTCTTTTTTTGCTCTGGGCCCTACTGAAAACAAACGGCTTCTTTTTTTCTCTGCCAAAATGGGTCAGAGCAGTACAGTCATGTGTCGCTTAATGATGGGGATAATTTCTGAGAAATGCATCCTTAGGTGATTTCATCTTTGTGCAAGCATCATGGAGTGTACTTACACAAACCTAGATGGTATAGCCTACTACACACCTGGGCTATATAGTACTAATTTTATGGGACCACTGTCGTATATGTGGTCTGTCGTTGACTGAAACATCATTACGCAGTGCATGACTATATTCTCAAGTACGGAATATTTTACCTTCAAAACCCAAGGGTCCTAACAAATTTCAGACTTTTTTCTTAGTGTTTAGAGGTACAAGGTACAATCAACATTACTTTGTGTTGGAGATGTTCTGGCATGTTTCATATTACTGAAATCCTAAAAACTTAAACTTACTGAGATTTCTCTCTCACTTCACCTTCTGGAGTGCATGTGGCTTACCCTCAGGTTGCTGTTCTGGTTCAGTTAACATGCTGTTATCAATATAGTGGACCAAAGTAATGTTCTGTGGACCATTTCGGTAGCAGGTTTCCTTTTGACTATATTATGTCAGAGAGCAGGAGAATTAACACATTCTTGGTGAATATATACAGTTATTTGGCCTATGTGAATGTGAATTGCTTCTAATTCTCCTTTCCAATAGTGAAAGAATACTTTCATCAAGTGAATAACAACACATCACATATTTAAAACTGTGCTCATCAACTCTAGTAAAGATACCATGTTTGGCACAGTGGTTGCAGCTGGGGCTACTACTTGGTTATATTTACAGTAGTATATTATCATCTTCTGTGGTTCATTTGGATTTACAAAGGCAAGACTGGTGACTTAAATGGGGATATTATAAGGACCACCAATGTGGTACTATTTAAGTGTTTGAGGGTAGCACTAATCACTGACGTTTCCCTCAGAATGCAAATTGTTTTTTATTTACTATCTTAGTGGTTGTAGTGGAGTCACAGGTACTCTCCAGGGTAAAAAACCAATATTTTGGTTCTGCCAATTGCTAAGTATGTCCATTCTGCTTATACGTTTGGAAATCAGGGAAATAATCCCTGGTGGGTCTACTGTGAGATAGATATAGGCTGGGAGTCCATTTCTTATCTGACACTGTATGCCCCTACTCTATTTGGGAGTCAGGGATCATGATGGTGCTTTAGGTCCCTGGATATTAAGTGTCCACTTAGATTCTGTATCCAACCCTGAAAAGGTCTGGTCATTCCCCTTTCCTATCATCCCCATTGATGCTAGAGAGCCCAGTTTTCTAATAGCCTGGGCCTACAGAGGACAGCCACCACTAGCTTTTCAGCTATGCTTATGTCCCGCTCACCAGAGTACTTGTACCAACTTGGTAAATGAAATGGCCCCTGGGTTTGCCTGAGGAACATAGTCAGCCAGTGTGTTTCTCAGTCTTATGTAGCAGAACTATTCTAGCATACATATTTCACTAACTCTTTTGAGCCCTCCCTTTGTAATCTTCCAGGGTAGTACTGGCATCTCTGCTTCTTTTAATGTAGACTGTTACTTTATAAGCTTTCAGGAGCTATCTAGCTGCATATTAAGACTATCTGCTGTGGCCCTTGCAAGGGCCCTTGCAAGAGGGTTAAAATCTGGAAGTGACTCTTTGGTTGAGGAGGGCACTTTGCTGAAGGCGGGAAGTACATGCCATTATAGCAGTGAACACTCACAGCAGCTAGGGGAAGGATTCATCAGCCTGGTGAAAGGGATCTGGGAAGGACACCAACAGTGTCTACCATAAGGAGAAACAAAAATTATGCGTATCTTCTTGAAATAAAGAGACTTAGAGACTGTCTATAGATTTCAGTGTTTTACCATATCAGAAGAATTAGCTGTTTTGTCTAGAGAAGGAGGAATCTATATATTTCATAGGGTAGTTAATGAGGAAAGTGTTGAAAAGAAAAATGATCTAAATATAAACGTTTACATATAACTTTGCTAAAGAGGGTGAATGTAGAAAAATACAATTATTGAATGGATTACATACTCCAAAGATAGCAATAGTTTGATATTGGGAAATTTGCCAATATCTTATCTAATGAGGTATTAATATTTTTTCTTTTCACTCACTTTTCCAGAAGTTTTTCTTTATACTTGAAGATAATGTTACTTATGGAGTGCTCCCTGTTTAAATGTAGTTATTCAATCACATATGACTACTTAACTACACAAATGGAAAAGTTTCCAAGATTTGCATCTGTAACTTCTATTTGTAGAGCTGAAGAATAAAATATGATCTCATTTTAAGAAAACATTTTTATGAAATGGTTACTTAATTTTAAAATGTAATATATACTTGGTGTTGATAATAAATTGTCAGACAAAACTCTCATCCCATCATACTTGGGGTCCCTAAGTCATGGACAGCTCAGTAGATTTCCTCTGGTGTGCGTGCCATTTGGAGTCCTGTTACAGAGGCTGCTATGTACACTATCTTGGAGGAAGGATCATCTTCCAATGTAGCTCCCTGGTGCCTGTTTAGTTCTCCAATGCATGCCAAAGACCAAATGCTCTGGTTTTTGGTTGAGGGTGGAGGAACTGGAGGTACCCTAGTTCTGATCTCTTTATCTTTTGTAGATACCTAGTCTTCCTGTGTGACTATGACTTTCTAATTTACACTTATATTTCCTGTTAACAACTGTAAGGAAGCGGAGTTAAGAAAGTAGGCTTGGGGTTTAGTAGGTAAGTCATATATTTTTAATGTGAATGATTGAAATGTATTGGATCTGCCCTGTTGCACATGATCTTCTTATCTGAAAGTATTTTTAGAATCTTATATTTTTTCTTATTATCTGCTACTGGATAAGACAGCTAATTCTTGAGTATAAAATGTATTAGTTATATGAATTTCTATATTAAATCTATGATGTCTTTGAGTAGGGCAAGCTTTGGTGACTTTTAGATAAATGTTAAAGAACATCCTAGTTATTTATTCAGTTTGTCAGAGTTCTGGACAATTAATTTTTAAATGCTCATTAGACTTTATAGTTTTACATTATAAATTGTCTACTGTGACACCTGATGCAAACTTTTACATTCAGGCATCAAGGGTAAGGTATTTAGAGAACAACTCTTTTAATATTCTTTTAAAAGTTTCTTCTTTATGAAGTAATATGGTAGGTCTAAAGGAAATCAAATAGTTACATGTTAGTTTCCTTATTGATTTTTTAGAGCCAAGGAAATTGACTTTAAAGTGGTTGTAAATTTTCCATTCATGTATGTATTTCTAATAAGAATTATAGGCTATTTGTTATTGTATGTTTTGCTAGTTGTCCTATAATTTTGATAATCCAAAAATATTTGTAATGTCCATAAAATGTGAAAAAGTCTGATAAAGTTATGGGGATGATTCCTTGAAATAAGAGTGGTTTAAATAAGCTAAGAAAAATAATGTAAATAAAAAGTTGCATTCTACATAGTTAGAACAATGAGTTTCAAGTATGTGGCTAACAGCTGGGTATACTTTCTTTTTCTTTGTTTTCAGAAAATAGTTTGATTTCAGTATTCTCACAATTGCTAACTACAGATCAGTTGCGTATTTATATGTGCATATGCCTTTTTATATACGATGTATGTGTGTATATACACATACATGTAACCCAAAAGCTGAAGATTAAAAGGATGACATAATTTTGGCCAAAGAAATTGTTTAAAGTGATGTACAAAATGGGACTTAATATTTGTTATGATTTCATTTTCTGTCTATATTATGGATTGTACTGTAAGGACAAACAAAACATGAAAATGTAATTGCACTTTTAGAAGAATGATTAATTAGTTCATGATTCAGCACCACAAAAAGCCAAGAAAAGATGAGACACATCTGGATTGTAGCTCTCTATCCCTCCTGTGTAGATGCTGCAAATGATATTCAGGCAGATGGGTATTTAGAGTAGTCTTCCACTGCAGTTTCTATATCCTTCCCCCTTACTCCAAGATAGGAAGATACTAATGACTTTTTTCCCCCAAAACATTTTCTTAGAGAGTGAAGAGGCTATTTTGACTGTAGGACAGTGGTTGCAACTTCCAGCAATACTGGATGCTGTTTTTTTTCCTTATGCTATAGTAACTGGTTTGCATGAGGAGAGTCAGCCCCAATAGAACTAAGAAACACAAGAGACAAACAGAATATAGTATGGAATACAGTATATACAGAATAGAATAATAGCAATAGTCTTATGTAGGGACGTGGGAAGTAATTTTAGCAGTTTATCAATAAATTAAATACACACAAAATGTTTTTCTTTGAATTTTGAAAGATCATAGATAATATTACATAATAATATTTAACTTTTGCACTTTACAAGGCATTTTTTACATACAAATTTTAACTTACTAACGTGGCACCTAGTAATACAAAACTGTGTTTTATCTGTGACTTTTGCATTAGAAAGTCATTCAAAGACATTTTTTATTCAGAAGTTATCATCTCTCCTTCACATTAATAATTTCCAGTTGTAATTGGTTAATTTGTTAGGATCAAGTTCATATTTCAGTTTGAAAAGAGGGGATAAAAAGGGCAGAAGAAAAGAAGAAAGTTGAACACCTTTTGCAATTTATCAGGATATGTATAAAAGCATTCATTTTTTATAAATAACCAAAGCATTAATTCTACTTATGATAAATATAGCATATATCTAATACTAGCTACAATAAACATTAATTAAATATTTCCATTAATAGTTTACCATCGTTAAGTTGGTTGTATAGTATAGATAATGCAGATCTCTTTAAAAAGCTTTCCAAAGAAGTTTAAGCTGAGTTTTTTTTCCCCTTTAGATATTCATATAATAGGTAGAGACATTTAATATCATTACATTAAACTTTGAGGTTTTTTCCCTTCAAACATGCAGACTCTTTTCTTAGAAGTTTGATGATAGCTAACAGAGTACTTTCTGCTGTTCTATAACATTTACTACATATACTACATTTAACGAAGACTCTGAGGATATGGCTCCTGCCTCAGAATCTTTTATTGAGCCATTTTCTTATTTTGAAATGGATAAGATAGGACACTTCTGATTTGTTGAAATGCTTCTTCAATCATGTATAACCATGCTCACTTCTTTTCTTATTTGTTATTATTCTTAAGCAACTTTTTGTTCATATGTATTATAGCAAAATTATTTCTCAACATTTAACTGAATATTTAATATAATACTTATCTTTGAGGTCTTCATTTACCACTTTTGTTGGGCCGTGAGGCTTAAGTTTTGCTTTGGTATATATTGGTTTATTTTAAGATATATGTATATATGAAATTGTGTATTTTAGCCTTTAGTTTCATTTCACAGTATTTGATGATCATTACTTCCCCACCTAGACGTCTGAATGTTTACTATTTTTAATTTTACTATGAAATTATTATTATACTCTATTCAATTTATTATTTTTAGAATTACATTTAAATGAAAAACAAAATAATAGTCAACAGATCACAAGGTGTGTAGATGCTCTCTGTGATCTCACTAAATGTTCCCTACAACTATAGATTCTTCTCTACTACAGAAGCTGCGAAATGAGAAGCTCATCTTTTCATTGTAGTGTCAGTGGCCTTGTGACTCAGTTCTGCACAAAGAGAACATGGTCCACTAGTGCAGCCTCTCTGGCTTCTCCCTTCTTCCTTCCTGACACATGCAAGAAATGCTTGAGTTGCAGTATTCAAAGTCCAGGATTGTACAGCAATACATTACAGAGAGCCTGGTGCCTTGTCGGCATCATCGAGTGCTGTACCAGCCCTGGGCTGACTCCTTGTGCGAGATAGATGAATACTTCTCCTGTTAAAAATGCTGTTTGATGGATTTTCTGGGACTTGCAGCCAAAGGCAGTATTAATTGATTATTAGATTAGCTTTTAGAGATGAACTGCAAAAATGTTTGCACATTATTGCTAAAACAGGCAGGAGACATTGTCCTGGCTAGGCCTTTGTAACATTTTTATGTATATCCTCAGAAAACACTAAGAGATACAGAGAATATTATTTTATTAACACTTTTAATCCCAGTCATGTCTAGCAAAATGCTTTGTGGCAGTAGGAAATTAAGATATGTATGAAGGAATAAAAATTGAGTGAAACAGAATATATAAATTATTGTTTACTGCTTAAATACATTTTGTTAATATACACTTTCTGATTTTAATTTTTAACATTAAGGGCATATTGCCTTTATAATTTTTTATTCAGATTAAACTACATGAATTTTTTTAATGCAATTGTTTTATACATTAAAAATTAGTGTTAAGAAAGAAACTTTATAGGATTGCTAATTAAATTACTAAAATATTCCTACCTTAAGCTAGACAGTTTATTTTATTGCACTGCTATTTTATCAGATAAATTAGAACTGAAAATTTTCAATGTTTGTTGATAGTCTGTATTTAAGGGAAAAGAAAGATCCCATTGAATGATTAAGAATCTGTTACTGTCACAAAATCTACCAATTTCTAGTACTTCATTCAGGTTTCAAGAAATCTAGCCAATGTACGGAAACTAAGAAGGAAAAACTATGAGGATTTATTAGGAGAGAGGAGTTAAATCTAATCTCTATTTTTGAAGAATCAAAAAGTTGTATGTATTCAGTTATTAGTTCTATTAAATTCTTTTAGAATACATTTATATTAGGAAAATAAGTAACATTTGTATACTACTTAGATATGTGTATATTCTTATATAAATGCTATTAAGGAACAATTTAAAATTTTGAGAGTACATCAGAAAACCCAAATAATATAATTACTCTTCATATTTGTGTAATTACGTTTTTTTTGTCCAGATGACCAAAAAATTCAAGACCCTATTATTTCAACACAGCCAGGAGAATATTATTTTATAAAATTGCCAAACCCCACAATAGACAGTGCAGAAACTCTCCAACAAATAAAAATTGCTGCTGACATTATTGTTTGTCAATTATTAATGTTAATTAACCAACTTTATTTATTTTGTATTATGTATTTATAGAATTTATTTATTTTTGTAGTAGTCATTGGATCATGTGTGCCTTTATTCAATCATAAAGGAAAATGCTTCTTAAATTTTAAATATTAAAGTAAAAAAGAAAACTTTCCCATTCATTTTAATGTTGGTATACAGTAAAACATTAGATTATCATGTAAAATTAGGAGAAATCAGCTCACAGAGATGAGCTGATATCACCTTAACTCAGAACCTGGTTACCTAAAGTTATCATGATATATTTCTCCCAGCTGGATAGTATAGTAAAAATTCTACAACAAGTATATAGCATTGTAGCATCATAATTTACAACAATATAGTATATAGTATGTGATTATAGTAGGGTAGAATTAGAGGAGATCTTCATTTTCTAATCTGAATCATGCGTTTTACAGAGAAGGGAAAATAGAAGCCCTCTAGAAGGGTATTTTTGTCATTCGGACATGTGTATGATGGGTTCAATTTGAGTGGTGCTTTATAATGTACAGTTGAAATAGGTAATTGTGGCTTAAAGAAATTTTCAGTATTGAATAAACTTAAATAAATACTACCAATGATAGCATGGGACAACATGAGACACCGAATAATTGTAATAGGCTATGGAGTGGGTCTTTTCTTGTTGCTTTGGAATTAGGGACTGAAGCCTAATGTGGACACAAAAGCATTAAGTACCCCATCATTAAACAAAAGTCCTGCCAATAATTGGGGCTCAACATTTCTCTCAGGGTTTTCTAAAAGTAGATAAACTGGTAGCTACTTTCAACCATCACCCCTAGTGGAATCTTCACTTTCCATAATGTAAGAGAAGACTGGGGAGAGAGAAGGGGGAATAAAGCAACCTGAATAATGAATCTGGAGCCTCCTGGGGAGAGCAGTGGCCTTCTCCTTCTCTTTCCACTAGTTTGGAAAGGAATATGCTATCCCTCTCCATCAAAAACCAAGTGAAGGTACTCTGAGTTACTTGTAGTGATTAGAGGCTATAACAGGAAGGGGATAGCGTTCTATTCCCTGGTTAGCCATCTACTTAGACAGTAGAGTTATTGATCCATCTATCTTTGTGCCTATTTCAACAGAGGCAAAGGTAATTGGAAAAAGAGTGGGCGTAGGGGATGCATGGGCAGAGAGCAGCCTGTGTTTCCATGTGGGGTGGAAAGGAATGCGTAAGTGTATTATTCATGTTTGGCAAGGTTATGTAGCAATAATGAGCAAATCTTCAATGCTTAACATAAAAAAAGTTACTTCTTGCTCGTATGTAGTGCAGTATAGTATGGTACTGTGGGTTAGCATGACTCTCCAGAGCAATTGCCTCCCATGTGGTTCTGCCATACCAACTCTATCATCTTGCGACTGCACTATCTAGTACATGTAGGCAGAGGAAGAGAGAGTGGAGAATTGGGCATGGATTTTTTCTTCTACCAGCTCAGCCCAGAAATGATTCACTTTCCCTCAGAGCTCACAGGGTGGGATCAATAACTTGGCCTCTTCCATTTGGAAGGGGAATGAGAAGTACAGTCTTCTGTGTGCCCAGAAGGGGAGGAAAATTTGATAACACAGGACTCCAGCACTATCTACCACAATGAATTTCCTGTAGGTGAAGTCGACATCAGTGAAGGTTATGCTTGAATTATGCTCGATGTCTTTATGGAATGGGAAAGATAGTTGAATACACAGGTTGGAGAAAAATAATAACATTTTCATATTTATTCCCTGGCAAGCTGAGACAGTTTGCTAAACCGCACACATAAAGTACTGAAGAGTTTTAAGAGTACAGGTTCTGGAGTAAAACTGGGCCCAAATTCAAGGTCTGTCACTCCCTAATTGTTTTCTTTTATTTGACGTCTCTGAATTTCACTTTCCTTGTTTGTGCAAAGGGTATTATAATAAACCTTTTTCAGAGTTGTTTGTCAGAAGTAAATGAGATAGTACAGTAAATCACCATGTATGGTATTTGGCAGATAGGAAGTAATCAATAAATGTTAATGACCATTGTTGTTGTTAGGCATTTGGGGGCTTAGGGAAAAGGTGCACTAGGAAGTAAACTAGGAATAAAGAAAAAGATGTGGGAAAATATGCTTGACAAAATTTCTTTAATTCAACATTTCTTCTAGGTTCAACTAAAGGAAAGAACACTTTCTTTTCATACAATTGGCCTCTGCATTCCCAGTTAGCAGAAATATCCAAAAATAATACCTTTCATCATTGAGCACTTACTGTGTGCCAGGCGTTGTGTTAAATACTGAACATGTATTACCTCACTCAACTTTTATTACATTTCTTATTCCCATTAATAGATCAGGAAACTGAGGTCACATTACTAATCACAGAGCTAAGTTTAAAACTGCCTCTGCCTACTGTTTAGTTAAAGTGGTGATCAGATTTTCATTATTTATAAGCAGCTATGAATATAGTACAGTTCTATTGTGGAATAAGACAAAAAAGTTAATGTGATTCATATAACATCGCATGTGTTTTCATTATTAATTAGGCATATAGGTTAAGCATTTAACTGCAAGTGCTTACTTTTTTTAACCAAATCTATCATTTTTAGCTTTTAAAATTTATTTGTTTTCCCAGCTGTTTAATTGGCTCTGAGATTGACAAGTTTCCAGGATCTCAAGTACCTTTCATGTATGAGGAGTGTTCACATATAGCATAGTGTTTAAGAGCTTAAGCCTTGGAGCCTGAAGAGCTAGTATTGGTGTCCATCAGCCAGACAACCAGGAACATATCTCTAGTCAAATAAAGTTGAATATTATTATTTACTATAGCAAGGGAG
This sequence comes from Equus quagga, assembly GCF_021613505.1. Lineage (NCBI taxonomy): Eukaryota > Metazoa > Chordata > Mammalia > Perissodactyla > Equidae > Equus > Equus quagga. The sequence continues at coordinate 34,638,610 of NC_060282.1, read as the reverse complement.
GCCACACACCTTGTGAAATTGTGGGGCATCTCAGCAAGAAAAGGTTAAGGGAAGCCTGTTATAGGATTTGGGCTCATAATAGATGATTTGGGTGAGGATTCAAAGAAATGGGGGTCTATGTTGAGTTGGATGCTGTTAGACAGCAGAGGCAGTTTGAGTATCTTAATTTTTATCTAGGAGGTGAGAGGAACAGAACAGCAGTAGAGTTGTTACTGAAGAAGCAGTAGTCTCTTTTGTAGCTAGGGGAGGGGAATGTTTGATTATTTTGGTTGCCCAGTGTCTTTGCTTTTATCTCTGTTTAGACTTGATGGTGGAGTGGTATTGTTTTTGCCTTGTTCCATATTAGTAGCAGAGAGTCATTGTCTGGTGTTCCTTGAAACTGTTTACATTTACCAGGGGCATACCAGAGCCTAACTGATAGCAACTAGGCCAACAAGAAGCTGACAGTTGTAAGGACAGCTTTTTCTCGTACTAGTTTTAAATTCCTCCTCTGCCGGTTACCAGCTATGTTATTTTAGGAGGGGTAAATAACTTTGCATTGAGTTTACATATCTGAAAAATGGGGATGATAGCAGTACTACCTTCTTCATAGGATTATTTTGAAAGATGAATGAGTGGATATATGTAAGTGCCCAGAACACTACCTAGTACATAGTCAGTGCTCAGTTTAGTTAAACCACCACCACAATAATAATAATAATAATAATAAAAACAATAAGTCAAAAAATAATACTACTCTTCATCACACGTTAACTTATGGTATAATGTGTTCAAGCATTTATATCCACTATAGAAATATAATCTACCAAGTAGACAAAGATGCTTGTGTTGGCTAGTTAGGACATATTTTGTTCAGTGATGGAGAAACACTACCAGATTCTTACTGTTCAGTGTTATTTATTAAATATTGGACAATAGAACATATATTTTCCTACAAACCTTTCCCTCTATTCTAAATCTTATTCATTTAGACCCTCAAGAAAAAAAAGTTGCAAACTTTTGTTTCTTTCTTTTTCCTTACCTCCTACATCTAATCTGTCACAAAGTTTCCCAGATTTAGCCTCCTAGATTTGTTTTGTTTCACTGTCTTCTACTGCCTTAGTTAAGGACCTCATAATTTCTTACCAGGATCATTGGAATAATCCAATTGATCTTCCTACCACTAGACTTCTCCTGTCCCTTGGTTTAACAAGACCATTGCATGAGTTAACTTCCTAACACAAAACATCTGATGACCTATTCATTGTCTACAGGGTGAAACTCCAAAATGCTTACCATGTTACATGAGCCCTTTTTAATCTTTACCCTGCTTTCTTTTTTGGTTTTCCAGATTTTCTATTTCTACTTAACTGCTTTCTATGTTTTATTTTTTGTGCCATTTCAAATTCTTTGTGCAAATAATTATGGTATAAATAATGCCAATAAATAAAATAATGTAAAAAGGATTTTGCATAATATAGAAATCTAGAATAATGAAAAATGAGAATAGTTCTTTTTTGTGGTTACCTCAAGATGCAGACTCAGTTATATAATCTAGTGCCATCTAGCGGTAAATACTTTGAGTTTTCTCTACGTGACCCACTGGGAAACTTTAAAGGCAGCTTCCCTGTCTACCCTCTTTCCCTGCCTACTGTCATTACACTGACCAGTGGACCTTTAGAAATCATACTTAGCAAGATTTTTAAAAGCTTTAACATATTCTACTTTCATAAATACATTTAAACTCTGTCACAACATGTAATTCAAACAGAAGAGGGTAGGATCGGAGTAGAATGTCATATTCAAAGAATTGCAGAGATTTTCAGCTGCTGTTAAATTAAAACTGAAGGCGTTTGATTTCTGATTTTTAGTTCTTTCAAAAAGTAAAATTAGGTTTATAGTTATCAATGACTGAGAAAGAATTCTTTCTTCCTCCCTTACTCTCTTCCTTTCTCGAACAGTGACTGAGCTCCTGCTAAATGTCAGCCCCTACATTAGGTATTCTTTGCAGTAATGAATTGAACTCTCAAGATGAATAATCATAGCCATTTGGCTAACCATTGCACTTTTTTTCTAGGCTCTTGTTTAGCTGAGCAACGGGGAATAAGCAGTGCTGTGCTGGTAAATATTTGACAATAAGCTCTCCAAAGAAAAAAATACTGATTTATAGCATTTGCCAATTTTCTTGATGTAAATATTCCCAATATGGCTGATTTTAAGCTACCAGTATGACATCACTGAATGCAGAGTTGGGAGGAGATGCTTATAGTAGATCTTGGCTCCAGCATGACACTGGATAAGGAATTATGACCTGTGCTATAGTATTCTGCCTCTTTCATTTGAAATTACTCTCCCCTTGGCTTATACTTTATTAGACAACCTACATGTGTTTTCTGTTCTTAGACCTTTTTCACCTATAGCAGCCTCTTATTTACTTGTTTTTTCTTTTGAAATAGCAGCCAGGTTACTAGTGACCCAGATGCCTTAGAATTCTCACTAGGGACAAGTCTCTAGCCTCAGTTAGCATTGTGTTTAGCTATATGTAACATAAATCTCATAACCATAATGCTTAAATAAAGAAGGAGTTTATGTTTTTCTCACGTAAAAACAAGTCTGGAGATAAATAGCTCAAGGATGATACAACTGCTCAAGGAAGTCAACAGAGACCTATGCTCTTTTTTGCTGACTGTCCTGCTACCCACAGTGTGTGGCTTTCAAACTCATGGTTAAAAGAAAGCTGTTGATTTCTAGGCAGCAGGACCACATTTCAGTCAAAAAAGAGAAAGGGCAAATTATGACAGGTGTATGCCAGCTTGCTCTATTTCTTTTCATTAGGAATAAATAGCTTTTGTAGAACCGCTACCAAGTAAACTGCTATCCAAATCTTATTGGCCAGGACTATGTCACATGACCACCCCTAGCCCAAGAGAGCCTTGAAAGTAGATTTTCTAGACTAAGCACACTGTTTCTCTTAATAAGATTCTATCTTTAAGAAAGAAAAGAGATTCGATATTCAGTAGTCAACCATGTTTGCCACATTCTCTTTTGCCTTTGGTCCTGATTCAATCCTATGAACACTATAAATCTATAAATCCTTACTACTTTCTCATCAACTTACAGGTTAAACAAAGTGTTATTCTGAACCCTAAATCACGAAGTCCTGTGTTCATTGGAGCTGCTTTACCTTAACACAATTCTAGACTTCAATTCTAGTTCTAGGGTTTTGGTGGATACCCTCCTTCCTTACTCCTATGTTTCCTTCCATGTGGAGAGAACTGCTTTAGAATAGTATTCCTAGCTTCCCTGTACTCCCTGTTCTACTCTGCCCGTGAGGATAAGGAAGTAGCACAAGTAGCACTTTCATTTTCTCTTCTCTTTCTCTTGGGAACAAGCTGCTCAAAAAGAACATGCATTCTCTTCTGTTCCTTCCTTAAGTTTTACAGGGACAGGCTATAAAATAGATAGTCTTAGACCAGTGTTGTCTGTCCCTGGATAGTTGTGTTTGTATGATTCTGAAGCTTAGTATTAGGAAGCCCACTTTTACATAGATACAGACCAATTCTCCAATTTCAGTTTTATCAGTAATAGAGATAAGATTTTACGTGCCATCTACGTCTTTTGTCTGTTTCAGATTTAGCTTGGAAGTTGGGTAGGGGAGAGTTTAATGTGAATTACTTAGAAAAAGCAGCCTGTTGCTGTTGCTTGAGACTTGTTGAGTGTGATTTGTTTTTATCACTTTCTAGCATTAAATAGAACAAGTCTAATGTCATAATTATTGTATGAAATTTAATATTAAACATAAAATCTTGTGATTTTTATCTCAGAGAAAATTTTTATCTCATTAAATGACTGCTGTTAGTGTAAAATTGGAAATGCTTTAAAAAACACCACATGGTTTTCATACATAAGGGTCTCAGAGTACTTACTTTTCACAAAGGAAAAACCAATTTCCATAGAAACAGAGTCCATAAACATCATGACAGCTGAAGAGAAAGCAACATACAGACTATTTAGAGTCTGTATCACAGATTCTGTGTTAGCCAAGTTTTTAGTTGCAAATAATAAAAAACCCAACTGAGACTGGCTTAAAAAATAAAGGAAGTTTGTTGTTTTACCTGATATTGTTTTACCAGAGGTATGCATTGTTTCAAGTGAGAATCGATCCTGATTCTCACATAACATGACTCAAGACATAATTTCTTTCTTCCTATTTTTATTGTCACTAAGTAGATATTGACTCCATTTTGAGAAGACTCCTCCTACTCATGACCCTAAATTGACTTCCGGTAGCTTTGAGAGTTACACGAATTCTCCATCATAAAACAGGAAATCTATGTCTCAGCGCTGTCAGACAAATGTCCTTAGGAGTCACTGTGATCGGACCAGCGTAGGTCGTTGTGCCAGTCATTATGAGTAGGGATGGTACATGCAGGGATAGTACTCTACTAATCATGGCTCCACCTCTAAGGCAAGTGAGGCCAATTCAATCCAAACCACAAAACTGAGAAAGGAGGAGACATTCCTTCCCTTCCAAGGAAGAAGGAAAATAGAAGAAAGAGGACCAATCAACAAATAATCCTTATAGTTGTTTGCAGAGTACATTTCCTATTTTCTTCATTCAGAATACTTTAAGTAATACAAAAATTCACCTATTTTTAGCTTGTTACCTAACAAATTTTTAGAGAATCTACATAAGTGAAAAGTTAAGCAAGTAATTTCACAGTGTGGTATTATTTTCTGTGAGTTACCTTTAAGATTGCTGAGGAAACTGCTATAAAAGTGGTAAAAAAACCATAATTTATCTAGGGGAATTTATATTAAAAAACATGTCCACATTCAAAAGACAGTCCTAACTCCAATATCTAATCTGGTGTCTTATCATCCTTATAGTCTCAGGCATGCCTTTTTGTTGATATACTTCTTTTAATGTGGTGTTTAACAGAGAGCATATCATGTTTTAAATATTATCAAACCACACAAAAACACTTGTTGAAATTTAACAGCCTTCTTTCACAAAGCTCAGCCCTGCCAGTGTCTTCCATCACATTCTGTCTCTACTTACTTGGGCCCTAGCTCTAGCAAGCATTACAATTTTTTTCCTGGCTGTAGTACATCACTGGCAGAGGAAATTTGTAGAGGAGTGTGGGGGACAAGCAGGTATTTAATTTTAATTAAATCTTTAATTAAATTTATTTATTAATTTATTTATTATTTATTAAATAATTTAATTAATTAATAAAAAGAGGATGTTTTATGGAAATTTTGCTCTATGAGATACAATGCTATCTTCTCTCTCTCCTCCGTAAACTTTCCTTAAAATTTCCAGCATGTTTTAATGCTTTTCTAGATATATGCTATGTAGATACATGGATTTTGGGCAGACTTTCTGAGGCTGGGAATAGAGTGAAAACAATGGTACTCCAAGGAAAAATTGTATATGTACCATTTTTGAAGACAGCCACTTTTGAGGACAATCTGCTAGAGTCCACTTTATAGTATTTTCCTGGTCTTAAAGAATTAAGGAATCAAGAGTATCTATCTTAGACAAAATCATCCCATTTGCAACAACATGGATGGACCTGGAGAGAATTATGCTTAGTGAAATAAGCCAGACTGAGAAAGATAAACACCAGGTGATTTCACTCATATATGGAATATAAACAAGCACATGGACTAAGAAAACAGTTCAGTGGTTACCAGGGGAAGGGGGATAGGAGGTACAGGAAGTGAAGGGGAGCACCTATGTGGTGACAGACAAGAAATAATGTACAACTGAAATTTCACAATGATGTAAACTATTATGAACTCAAATTTTTAAAAAAGACAGGAAACAATAAGGGTTGGAGAGGATGTGGAGAGAAGGGAAGCCTCATACACTGCTGGTGGGAGTGCCAACTGGTGCCGCCACTATGGAAAACAGCATGGAGATTCCTCAAAAAATTAAGAATAGAACTACCGTATGATCCAGCTATTCCACTGCTGGGTATTTGTCCAAAGAACATGAAAACACAAATGTGTAAAGATACATGCACCCCTGTGTTCATTGCAGCATTATTCACAAAAGCCAAGACTTGGAAACCTACATGCCCACCAAGGGATGAATGGATAAAGAAGATGTGGTATATATACACAATGGAATGCTACTCAGCCATAAGAAACGATGCAATCCAGCCATTTGTGACGACATGGATGGACCTTGAGGGTATTATGCTAAGTGAAATAAGTCAGAGGGACAAAGTCAAATACTGTATGATCTCACTCATAAGTAGAAAATAAAAACAACAACAAATAATCACGTAGAGACAGAGATTGGATTGGTGGTTACCAGAGGGGAAGGGGGGAGGGAGGAGGGCGAAAGGGATAATTAGGCAAATGTGTGTGGTGATGGATTATAATTAGTCTTTGGGTGGTGAATATGATGTAGTCTACACAGGAATCGAAATATAATGATGTACGCCTGAAATTTATATAATGTTGTAAATCAATGCTATGGCAATTTAAAAAAAGGGGAAAAAAAGAGTATCTATCTTGAAGGGAGTACACTGCAATATATAAACAGTGGGGCTGGTTGGTGCTTAATTTGAAGCAATGCAATGTTAGTATAGATAGCTAAGGAACACCAGCATATCATGCTGGCATGCAGATGTTAGTTGCTGTTTTCTCTCTTAGAGAAAGAACATTCTGTGAACTGAAAGATAAATTGTGTTTCTTTAATTGATCTAATTGAGTCAGATCTGAATGTGCAGATCATGTAGAAGTAATTTATGTCAGTTCCTTCAGGTTTGTATGGAGATGTATAGCATGCTATGTGTCTATTTATTGGCATGTAAACATACAGGAGTTGTACAGGAAAAATTCTCTTGCCACAAATACTGGTATAATGAGAATTCCCACATTTAAATAAAATGTACTTTGTTTTGTCATGGTAGTTGCACCAAACAGTACTGTATTGATTTGGTTATCACGAATTCTTTTCCAAGAAAACTCTTGTTTAGCAAGTGCTTTCTTTGTAACTGTCACTCACTGAAATAATTTGATTGAGCTGTATTCTCATGCAGATTAGTGGCAGGCTAATTGACAGAGAGGTACCTCTATTTTTCAAAGATTCTTTTTGTTCTGCTACTAAGAAACAGCTCTTCTTTGACTCCTCACCTCTCCCTATCTCAAACAATGCAGTTTTCTTCACATCTTTGAAAAAAACCACTTAAATTCTCAAGTTGCTCTTACATATCAACAAAATAGCACAAAAAAGATTCAGTAGTTGAGAGAGTTAAGAGGTAAATATTCTCAAGACTCCTGCACTGAAGGCACATGTTTTGCTTGTTCACTTGAGAGTAGTATTTTGGGTAATTTGTGAGTCTATTTTTCAAGGTAAAATACAATTAAAGAAAACAAGTAGTGTGAGTTTTGGCTAATTCTATCAAGTTAGTATTGCAGATAGGTGGTCTAATTGGGCAAATGAAATTTATTTTTAACACAATGTAAAAAAATCCCTTGGCTATGTAACTTTATTTTCTTATTCAATAAATATTTGAGTACCTACTGCGTGCCAGGCATTTGGAAATAAAGTGACCAAAACAGTGATTACTGCCTGTAAAATTTACAAATGAGGAGACAGACAGTAAACATGACAAATAAAAAATATAACATTATTAGAAGGTGATAAATGTTATGTAAAAGATAAAAAAATAAAGCACGTTAAAAGGATTGGAATTAAGGGTGCTAGGGGTGGAGGCAGAGATTGAACTATTAAATAGAATGATCAGGGTAGGCCTCCTTAAGAACGTGGGATTTCAGGGAAGACTTGAAGAAGTTCTCTACTGACTGGAAGACTAGAAAGTGTCTCTACTGTACTGATCTGGAGGGAAAGCATTCCAGGCAGAGGGAGCTGCCAGAGTAATGGTCCTAAAGTGAGAGCATGCAGGGAAGCCAGCACAGCTGGATCTGAGTGAGCAGGGGCGAGCAGTAGGGGAAGAGGCCAGAAAAGTACTGGGTGCCAGATCCCACAGGACTTGTAAGCAAAATGGGGAGTTAGTGAAGGGTTTCAAGCATTTTAGTGATACAATCTGACTTACATTCTTGTAGCTGTGTCACGACCGAGCTGCAGGAAGATAGAGTGGAAGCAGGGAGACCATTTAGGAAGTTTTTGCAGTAATTCATATAAGAAATGACGGTGACTTAACCATGTTTGTACTAGTGGACGTGTTTGGGTTCCGAATATTTTCTGAAGATATATCCAATAGAATTTTCTCATGGATTGAGATGAGTGACTGAAAGGAAAGAATTGCCATTAACTGAGATGGAAAATGCTGCTTCTACTTAAACCTGCTTATCTGTATTTTCAAGCACTGTATGATTCTTTTTCCTAATAAGGAAATAAACACTTAAGGTGAAAATAAATTATGCACATGTTTGGTTTGCAGATAAGCGGCACCTATCTTTTTCTTTGCTATATACCTCTAGATGTGTTTGTTTCCTTTTATAGAAAGAGATTTGTCTTTTCTGAATAGCTGTGGTTGTAGGTCCTAACCAAAAATCTCTAAGTTGTCTCCTTGGAGCAAATAGAAAAAGGAGGAATAAGTGTATTAAACCAGTCATTGGAGTTCAATAAAGGAACTGTAATATTGAAAGAATATACAAGATTTCAGGGAAAAATGGAATAAAATAGTCTTTCTGGGGGCTTTCACTGATTTTGGAAGATAATTGTTAGCTAAACTTATTTATACTTTTTTCCTCTTTTATTTCTTCCATCTTACTCATTGTACTTCTTTGACTTCTTTGTATTGTTTTCAAGAAATCTTTCTTTATTGTAGGATTGTTTCTAAGGCTGCCCTAAACTCAGATAGAGCACCTTAAAGAAGGAAAATAAAATCACTGCAGGTTTAGATTATCTCCTAGTATAGAATGGTTCCCAGTCTTTGTGTCTGTTTTGATATGGCGGTTTGGGGAGGGAGAGTGGGGAGTACGGAGTGCGACAGGGGGTTCCTATATGAGAGTATCATTTGTGCACCATTTCCTAGAGATTTGAATATACAAGGTCTTCATCTTTCAAATATAAGTTGAAAATCTTGTCATGAATAAAATAAAAGTTAATTTAAACTGCTATTTGATTCCTAGAATCATTTTGTTATTTTGTACTTTTGAAGGACTAAATACTAAATACTAAAATTATTATTATTCTCATGAAAACTTTTTAAACCTTAAGTTGAGTCCTCATAAATTTGAATGCATGGAAAGCATTTACCCAGGGAGTTTTTAAAAAATGTAGAAGTAAAGAGTTAAAAAAGGGGAAAATAGTCCTAAAAGGACAATGTAACTCTCCAAGGTAGGGAGGAGGAAATAGTAGACTTAGAAAGATCAGTAGAGAGTAAAGGGAAAGTGGTAGTGGTATTAGAAATTACATGAATGCAAGTCTGGGGTGGACAAATAACAGCAGCTAGAAACAAGGTTAATGGTAGAGGAGTAGGCAGAGTGCAGCAGAGTGTGCATTCTAGTTGGGAGAACACCGCCAAGAGAACCCACTGTAGTGGTAAAAGTGAATGGAAGGCAAAGTCAAGAAGGTTTGCTATCATAGCATCAACTGTAATGTTTCTGAAATCTTTTGAACTTATAAGTTTGGAAGAATCAATATTTTCTGTGAATTTTTTATTCAGTTTGATATGAACCGTGAGGTCTAAATGGTTGAATTTTATTATTGGTTAATATTCCTGTGAAGATGAATTATCTTGAGTTTTTATTGCATTTCTGCTTGAATAATCTACAGGTCTTTGTTAAGAATCTCAGAGGGTAAAAATGACTTTATTTGTCCCTGCTCCTCCCACCTCCCCTCCCAATCTCTGCTAGATCTCTATTTGATTCTAGGAGAGAATTCTGTAGATGAATACTGCACAAATAGTTGAATGGTGGCACCATGTGTTCCTAGACCTTCAGACTTAAAATTCAGGACACCAAAAAACAGCACAGCATTTTTGCATGTCTCTCCACTCTTCAAACACTGGTCTTTTCTCAATTTTATGTGTTTATTTGGAATCACTTAAATATAATTCTTAGAAGTATAATATTAACATCTAAGGAATTTTGTGGTATTATCTTCTTTTCTATTTTAATTTTTTTGGATGACTGAATAGAGGTATTGAGAGGTTAAGTGATAAAGTGAGCAAAGCTTGATTTAAACTGGGTGTCTAACCAACTTCTTAGTTCATGGAACACATTATTTTTTATTAAATTTCTACAGAAACTACTACTTCCTGTCCCATTATACCTTTGGGGAAGCATTCTCTTTTTAGTAAAGATTGAGAAACCATCACATTTTATTATCACTATGCATTCTATAGTGAAAGCAGTGCAGTAGACTTAGTAACAAGCACAATGAATTTTATTTTGAAAATACTGTATTCACATAGGAGAACGTGGTTTACAGATTTCTGAATCTGTCCGTTGTAAGTATAGTGCTCACAAATGCCTTGGATGTAGGACGCATTTGGTGTTCAGTATTGTGAGGCACTAATCAGCTAAGTACCATAATCCTCCTTGCAGGGTACATTCTTACTTGACCTGGAGCTATATACAGCCACATAGTAACAGCATTAAAGAATAACTTTTTTCCTAACAGGCCCATCACTAGGGGATTTTATGACTCCATCCGTGAATGAGTGTTGTTTTATGTGTAACTTTTTAGTAATTGAGTTTTGAAGTAAAATGATTGCAAGCAAGTAGAGACTTTCAAATCATCTGATTAAGGATGGCTCCTATGATTTTGCTAGAGCTAGAAGGATTAAATGAAAGCACTGCCTGGCACAGTGCTGATGTATTTTTGTCAACATGATGCTTCATGCTCGACAGATGTGCATTGTTTGAGCAAAAGGTAAAACTATAAAAATATGTTAAATATTGTGATATTTAAAAAAAGATCTTATTTTTTTGATGAATATAAATTGATTTGTTAAAAGATTTTGTAGGAGTTGTAGGAATGGAGCTTATATATTTCATGTTTTACAGGATCATACACTTCTGTTAAATCCTTGATTTAATGTGTCTTGATAACTTCAAATTTCAGAATTTGATTGCAGTGTTATGTTTAAACTATATGGTTAGCATTACGTAATTGAGTTAATGAAGTATCATTTTAATTTATTTAGCAATATCCATGCTTTATAAAGCTTTTAAAAAAGTGGAGGCTTTTTTTTCAGATTATTGATTCTTCAAGTGTGATTTCTATTCTTTTATTTATAAAATGACATTTATTTAATGATCTTTACTAATAAAGATTATGAGTAAAAGATTTTCATAAAGGTAGTGCTTAATTGTAATAACATAAATTTGAATCTGTAGAATTAGTAATCTTTAAATTCTTCACTCTATTTTCAGTGTCATTATGATTCTTAAAAATTGTATAGGTGTTATTAAAAATATATGAATATTAAAACTTAACTTCCATGTAACCTTTCACTGTCCTTATAAATGTTTTCAAATGTTTACTGGATTATGTTTTCAGAGACTGGATGATTATTTTATAGTATATATGGTCAGTATTGTAAGTGGTATAACACAAACCACATAGGATGGTAAAGCTTGTAAATATTAAGATAGAAACTATGGTAAAAATGTGATGAATTAGTATACAACGTTTAAATTGAGACTGCCTTTAGTAAATTGTGAAAGTGACTATAATTGGGGAAAAACTCTCTTTATTTGGAGTTTTCCTATCAGTCAGTTTTATTTTTAGACGTAGCATTTTGAAGAGACTATTGGTAGTTTCTTACTCAAACTCTTATGCCTATTTACAATAACATTTATAATGGAGTGTCAGGTGTGAATATATAGCTAGAATATTTAAAAATAGATTGAATTGTTAGTCCATATGACAAAAAATTATAAGTAATGAACAGAAATGCTACTTATTAAAGTCGATTTAGGGTATTTCTGTATGTGAGTTTTTATAAACTGGCTCCAGTTAAGACCACTATAATATGGTGAAAGAGAAAATGATTGTAACAACCTAGGTTTCAATTAAGAGAAGCAAGATGAACAGATATTAGGTAAATATAAAGTGGAGATAAATCTGTGCTGATATTGTTCTATCAGAAATAGGGATTGGCTGAGGTAAAGGAGTAAGATTAAGGTGCTGTACAAAGTCACACATACATTTTATTCTAAAGAGAGGCATAATTTTGGATTCTATTTCTTAATTTCTCAGAGTCTTTGAAGGATTAAGTGAAATATAACATCTTAGATGAATTGCTCCATTCTTTTGAATTGCAACCTATGGGTTAAGTACTGTTATATGCTTTAGGATTGTTTAGAGTAGAGAAGTGTAAAAATTATCTTTAAGTCCTTTTGCCTATTAAACGTTTTCCAGTTGATAATAGTAAATGCTAAGACTTGTTTATAAAGGCCAGTAATGAAGATAGAGATTAGAGTTATAGTACTTGAATTTTCATGGATTTTCTACAGTTCCTGGAAAAACGTAGTGTCTAAGAAATATAACAGCTTTAATTTAAAGGAGAGTATATATGAAATAATCCATGATACAGTTGGTAAAAATTGTTTTGACGTAATATTTTGGAGTAATTGGTAGCATATTCTTCATTGTTTGGTAAGAGTATTCTTAGAATAACTCTTGCCTTGCTTCTAGCATAGCTTTAATATACTATAAGTACTATACCTTAAAGTGTATTTTTAAAAACCTAATTCTATGTTAAGTAACAATGACAATTGTCATCCCAATTTTAGAAATCATGACCACTGTTCTATTTTTACTTAAATCCAGTACAAATCAGCATCTACAGTATGATTCACACGCTTCAGGCAAATTCATAATCTCTAGAACAAAGTTGATTGCTGGATTTGATATTGAATTTTATTTTCCTAAGTTATGATTTTTAAAAAGCACTTAGATGGCTTGCTAAGGAGTAGTTAGTAATAGACTTTCTTTTGCAACTGAAGTCTATAATTAAATATTCTTATTTATCAATAAAATAGAATATATTTCCTGTGTTATAAAGGCTTACTATGTTCACTTTGTTTATACCTACTTACTTTCAAAAACTGAGGTTAATTCCTCAGGGAATGAAGTGTTTCTTTTTTCCCCTTGCCTCTGTCCTATAGTACTCAGTGTGATGTTAAATACATTAGTAGATATCCCTAATTTACAGAGATTTTTTCTAAATGTTTATTTGTAAAGTGATTGACACTCAAAATACATTTTGTCAAAGAGTCATTTTATAAACAATGGTTGGATTCTAAAGCCCAACAACAAAAGTGAAATTAACATATAATAGAGCTAAATTACACCACTAAAACAAGTAGTTCCTTCCCTTCACTTAAGGTACTGTTACTGCCATGACAGCAGTTGGGGAACGAGAAGGACTGGACTATTTTAGCAAATTAGTGGGTTTGAGTATAGAAGAAAAGAGCAAGCCATGAAAAGTAGAGATATGCTAAAGGATAATTAACCAGTTCTTTAATTCAACAGATGTTTATTGAGCACCTACCTTGTGCCAGCCTCCTTAGATCCAGGTTGCCCATCCTCATGAAACTTAACATTTTAGAGTGTTATAGTCATTCCTGGATAGAAAGAGATAAGATTACCTAGGAAAGAAGTGCAGTGAGGAAGAAGGCCACTGTTAGGTTTGAACTGCCTTCAAAATATCCAATTTCTCCCTTAACATTTTGTGAAGATTCTTACTTCAATTTCTTATATGACCTTACATTCCGCATTTTAGAGATTAATTTATATTAACAATCTTAAGTATTTTTGATAATATTATAAAACCATCCATCCATTCTGATTTAATCTGCTTATTTTTCTTTTGACTCCCAGCTGAAATTAAGTATAATGGGGAATTGGAATTTACCCAGTTTGGGATCATGAAATCTTTTGAAAGGGAAGGATATGTGAAAAAGTTTTAGGTAGGTTCTAGAGAGGAACTACCTTGGAAAATCCTCGATTTAATAAAACAATAATTAAGAATTCAGTAGATTTATATTTTATAAAATAGCTTTGAGTAAAAAAAGAAAGAAAAGAGAATAGCAACTTAATGAGAATACGCAAAATATTTCCTCTACTGTATATTTTATATAAGTGGATTACACTCCATATAACTACATTATTCAGGTCTTAGTTCAAATGTACCCTTTCAGAAAGACCTTCTTTATGAAAAGTAGGTTTCCTCAGTCACTTTTCATAATTTTACCGTTTCAAATTTCTTTCACAGTACTTATCACTATATGAAATTACCTTATTTGCTTATATGCTTTCTGTCTGTCTCCCTCACTAGAAAGAAAACTTCTTGAGGGCAGGGACCTTATGTGTCTTTTCTCTGTTATATTCCCAGCAACCAAAATCATATCTGGCACATAGTAAGCCCTAAATAAATATTTGTTGAATGAGTGAATAGATACTAGAGCTACAAAAGTGTATTAGACGCATTCCTTCCTGCCTCAAAATTTAAAGTCTACTGGGACAGTACAGAATGCTAACTAGGTAACTGTAAATAGGATGAGTAGTATTATGCTGGGGAAATACAAAGGCACAAAAGTGAGAGTTGTTGAACTATCTTACTGGTCTATGGGAATGAGGTAATACTGCTTTCATTTAACAAATCACATTTTACCTCCTTTTTCTGTTTCCAAAATTTATATACTTATATATAGTTATAAAACTTGCTATTGAGTCCACACTGAATTTTAGGGAAATTAGAATGTATTTAATTAAACAATCTCTAAATGAAATTTTTAAAAAATTTGTAACTTTTAAAAAAATTTTTAAAAATTATCTAATTTCAGGGCATAAGTATACTCCATATAAAGTGTGTCAGGCATGCAATAACCATATCAAAAATACCTTTTCAATTTCGTATTTGAACTGAATAAACTGAAACTTTCAGTAAAACTTTTGTTTTGGCATGACTTTATAATAAAATTTTAAAAAAAGAAGCAAAAGAACTATTTGAATTTATCCATCAAATTCAACCCACCAGTCAATCAATAAAATGTAAAATTGTTTAAATGTTGCTTTTCTTATCATTCTTTTTCTTTGGTTACTTAGGAAAAGAAGTCCATCAGTGTCCAGAGATCAGAATAGAAGATACGACCAAAGGGAAGAAAGAGAGGAATATTCACAGTATGCTACTTCGGATAGCGCGATGCCTAGATCTCCGTCAGATTATGCTGATAGGAGGTCTCAACATGAACCTCAATTTTATGAAGAATCTGATAATATAAATTACAGGGACTCCAACAGGAGAAGTCATAGGCATTCGAAAGAATATATTGCAGATGATGAGGATGTGGAGAGCAGAGATGAATATGAAAGACAAAGGAGAGAAGAGGAATACCAGGCACGCTATCGAAGTGATCCGAATTTGGCCCGTTATCCAGTAAAGCCACAGCCCTATGAAGAACAAATGCGTATTCATGCTGAAGTGTCTCGAGCAAGGCATGAGAGAAGGCATAGTGATGTTTCTTTGGCAAATGCTGAACTGGAGGATTCCAGGATTTCTATGCTAAGGATGGAACGACCATCAAGGCAAAGATCTATATCTGAACGTAGAGCTGCCTTGGAAAATCAGCGATCTTATTCAATGGAAAGAACTCGAGAGGCTCAGGGACCAAGTTCTTATCCACAAAGGACCACAAACCATAGTCCTCCTACCCCCCGGAGGAGTCCGATACCCATTGATAGACCAGACCTGAGACGTACTGACTCACTAAGGAAACAACACCACTTAGATCCTAGCTCAGCTGTAAGGAAAACAAAACGGGAAAAGATGGAAACAATGTTAAGGAATGATTCTCTTAGTTCCGACCAGTCAGAGTCTGTGAGACCTCCACCGCCAAAGCCTCATAAATCAAAGAAAGGGGGTAAAATGCGCCAGGTTTCACTGAGCAGTTCAGAGGAGGAATTGGCTTCCACACCTGAATATACAAGTTGTGATGACGTTGAGATTGAAAGTGAGAGTGTAAGTGAAAAAGGTAAGCACTATATTCTAATCACACATTTCCCTGTAATTGATTAGATAGGGTTTTCTTTTTAGGTTGCATTTCTGAGTAAACATTTAATAGCTATTACTACCTTTATTTTGAAAGTTTTTTAATGATGCTGATTTGTGAAGAAATTTCAAGTTATAAAAAGTGAATATCTTCTGTTGTTCTGGCAGAAGAAAAGTCTATTGATTTAAAAAAAAATTTCTTTTGCTTTGTTTCTGAAAATTTTCTTGCATCATTTGATGGCATATTTTAAAAATACCTATTAGCCATAGTTGTAAATTTACTTTTTTGTGTTTTCTTTTAAAAGTAACAATATGTTTACTATAGAACATCTGAAAAATTCCTCAAGGTGTAAAGAATGAAATACAAGCTATCTGTAATCCTTTCCCTCAAATATAACCATTGTTAACATTTTGTTGTGTTTTCTTCCCTTTTTCCTATGCATATATATTTTATATATTTATAAATTTGGTATCATACAATAAGTAATATTGTATTCCTGTTTTTTCAATTGATATCATATCATTAGCTTTTTTCCAAGCCATTAGATGTTCTTCAGAAATATGTTTTAAATGGCTGCACTAAGATTCTATCATAAGGATGTATCACAAGCTAACTATTCCTTTATTGGGGGGCATTGCAGTTGCTTCCAATTACTAGTATAAATAATATTATAATAGTTATCTTAATACATATTTTTTTGCCTATATCTCTGAGTATTTCACAAATACGTATTTGCGCTTTGATTCTTTTAAGCTTTTAATTCAGAGTACCAACCTGCTTTCCAGAGAGGTTATAATACTCTATACTCCTATTAGATGTGCTTGAGCTTTCAGTCTTTTTTTCTTTTTTTTACTGAGGAAAATTGGCCCTGAGCTAACATCTGTTGCCAATCTCCCTCTTTTTGCTTGAGGAAGATACACCCTGAGCTAACATCTGTGCCAATATTCCTCTATTTTGTATGTGTGTTGCTGCCACAGCATGGCTGCTGACGAGTGGTGTAGGTCCATACCCAGGAACCGAACTGGGGCCACTGAAGAGGAGTGTGCCAAATTTAACCACTAGGCCATGGGGCTGACCCCCATAAGCTTTCAGTCTTTTTTTCTTTTTTCTTTTTTTTTTAAAGGTATACTCTTTTTTGGTGAGGAAGATTGGCTCTGAGCTAACATCTGTTGCCAATCTTCCTCTTTTTTTTCTCCTTCCCAAAGCCCCAGTACACAGTTGTATATCCTAGTTGTAAGTCCTTCTAGTTCCTCTATGTGGGAGGCCACCACAGCATGGCTTGATGAGTGGTGTGTAGGTCCATGCCCAGGATCCGAACTGGTGAGCCCTGGGCTGCCGAAGTAGAGCATGAGAACTTAACCGCTATGCCACTGGGCTGGCCACATAAGCTTTCAGTCTTGATATGCCAAATCTTTGTCAGTTGAATAGGCCTGAAAAAATACTCTCTTTGTCCTTTTTATTTGAATTTGATTGTGAAGTTGAATGTTTTGTATGTTTATTGGTGTTTGATATCTTTTTTTATATGAATTATCTGTTCCTTTTGTTGCTTCTGCCCATGTTCTTACTGGGTATTAATTAGTATTTCCTCATATTGATTTATGAGCTTTTCATATGGTTAAGATTTTACCCATTCAACCATCATTTGTTCCAAATGTATTTCCCATTTTGATGTTTACCTACTAATTTTTTTTGGTCATTTGGAACTGTTGAATTTAATATAGCTAAGTCTTTGCATCTTTGCTGATTTTTTCCCATTCCTTTTATCCTTAGAAACTCTCTATTCATCCCCAAAACAGTTAAATACTTAATGGTATATGTTCTCATATTTTTATTATTTACTCTTTTAACTTTTTAATCTTTCTGTAATGTATTTTGGTGTATGTCAAAATAGACCAGAAAGGTGAATATCTAACATGAACCCCTTGTGCCAATGCCCTCCCACCACCAATTTTCGGATACCATTTGATGAATAATAGATTTCTTGTTCCTAAGAATCAACAGGAATCAAAAGAATTCAAGAAGGCAGCTAGGTATGAAATTAATACAGAATCATTTTATATTGCACAAAAAATAATTAGTTAGAAAATATAAATGAAAGGCAGTTCCAATTCTGAGCTAAAAACAGAAAATGTGATTTTAAAATAGCTAAAAAGAAAGGAGTGCCTACATGAAGAAAGCTACAAAACTTTACTGAGTAATATAAAGGAAGATGTGAGTAGAGATTCATTTCATGTTCCTAATTGAGGAGGCTAAATACTGTAAAGATGCAGGTTCTTTCCAAACGATCTCTTGGGGTTAATATTCTAATCATAATCCCAGTTGGTTCCTTGGAGTATCCTATTTTTACAGTTAATCTGGAAGGTATAGAGGAGGAAAAAGCTTAACTCTTTTTTTCTCTCTGTGTATTTTAGGTTCATTGGCTGGGACCCTTGTAAATTAGACTGACAAAAGACAGATTAACAAGAGAAAAAGAAGCATGTTTTTATTATCGGGTACATTGCACATGCATATGGGAGCACTCAGCTATGAGAAACTCAAAGGGGTGGTTAGAATTTGGGCTTTTATAGTATTTTAACAACAGAGCAATAACTTTTTAGAGAGAAGACGAGACAAAGGCAAAGGACTTCAAGCTTCTAGGGCAGCAAATTGTGGGAAGGTAAACGCAGAGGGGAACTAATGGAAGATAAGGGCTAGCTAGTAAAGTTTGTTATGTACACTTCGCTGGAGCCGTCTCTGGGCTGAGAAAGAGTAATTAACTTCTGTCCTTCCTAGTAGAGACAGCAGGGGGGACACCTTTAAAAATTTGTGTCCTGTTTTCAGGCAAACAGGAGGAGGGCAGAGGGCTTTTATTGTGACTGCTTCTTCTCAATTGCCTTCAGCTCAAAATAATCCTTATGCCAAAGTGGCATATTAAAACAAATAAATGATAAAATCATGGAAAGCACCGCAAACCAAGAGGAAAGAGATAAATTATTCAACAAATGGCTTGGGGAAAATGTGTATACAATTTAAAAAATCGCATTACAGCCTCATTTCATACAAATTGCATTTAAATTATAAATAAGAAAATTGTTTATTAAAGTATAAAGATTATAAAGAGAATCTGTAGATCTTAATATTATCATGGAGCGTATAGAAAATTTATTTCCGAGAAGGTATAATACTTCCTCAAGTGTATTTAATAATCTCCAGTTTGGTCATTGTCCGTATTTGTCTGAGTGTATCGTGGTACTAAAATGTAAGAGAAAGAGAGTTTCGTTATCCTTAGTGGTTTGGTTTAGATTCTGTTACGTACTTCTGTTATTCTTTGCTAAAATAATGCCTTCACTTTTACCTTGTCAAGATGTAAAAAAACAAACAGAAATGCATCAAACCAATGCTTGAAAGCTTTTTATATGTGGTATCTTTCCAAGGGCTTATACTTTGTTTCAGGATTTTGAAGTATACACTTATAAAAATCTCATGTAATTAAAAAGCTGTCTATGAGATATTAAAATCCAATGTAATACTATTTAGCAGAACTAAAACTTTGATCAAATATGGAAAGAAACTACATGTCACATTTGTATTCTCCCCTAACTTGAACTCCTAGTAGACACTCTTAGAGAAGGCCCTCTTTCTCATCTATCTAATAATTTGTTTTACAGAGTACGGTTTCTGCCAACATGTATTTCCAGTGGACAATCATAATTTAATTCAGCTTTGGAGGAAGAAATCGACATAAAATAACCTTTTCCTGTTTGATATTACCCCCAATAGTAGTATTCAGTGAGGAGAAGTAGCTGTTGAGAGACTGGAATAATATGGGAAAGAGATTAAATTGTGTCATATTTTGACTTTCATCATTAGAATAGCATTTTTGATACTTGTGGGAAAAGTGTCAATCTGATTTGGGAATAGGTGCTTTAAAAGTTATCTAACATTGAGATTCATAGCCATCCTTGGTAGTTAACTAGTGTTTGAAAATTCTTCCTAATAATTAAAGAACTTTTATTAGTGGCATTTTTTCCTGTATATTTATATGTGGATACATCATTCTGATGAGAATCAACCAACTTTTAAAAGATAGTCATCCTTTTGCTTTATTACCCCTCGACTAAATAACTTCAAACAGTATGTTTTACAACTGAGACATATTTCTCATTATCTTTACTTTTCTGTGCCTTTTCATTCTTGTATACGACCTTTCAAAAATTTGCAAAACCAAATTTGGATCAAGTAATCCAAAGTATTAACCAACAGTGTATAAACAGCACCAGACAACATTTTATCAGCACAGAAGGATCCTTTGCAGGTCCTTGTATGTTATAGCATAGCTCCTACTACATGCCAGAATCTTTCCTGATCTTTAAGTAATAAAATTCCATTGATAATCCACAGCGAGCTTATAGTTTACTTAAATTTTTTTTCTCTGCTGGCCTATTGGCTAGTCTTTTTTTTTAATCTTCAGCTTTACTGGTGCTTTGGCTTTTCTCTTATTCATTTGTCAATTTGGATAGATCTTATTATTTTAAATACATGGAATTTCTCCCAAATTTATAGTAGATGTCATTTTGCTCAATATGTTCTGTTAAATGATGCTGATAATACAGTCTATGAGTGACTGGATCATTATTTGTGTAACAATAACAGGGAGGTTTTATGGGAAGAGCATGGGTTTTGGAGTTAAAGAGAAGCTCAAATACTGCCTGTGCCATTCACTAACTGCATGATTTTGTCCTACTGTTTAACTACTCTGGGTCTCTTTCCTTATCTATAAATAAGATAGTATGTTCATTGTTTGGTAATTGTAGGGATCAGTGAATATATACTTGTCAAACATTAGGTATTAAAACATTTTTAGGTTACTTATTTAATGTTCTGTGATAGTCAAGACTTCTACAAGACAACCTTCAACAGTTTTGAATGAAAGTATAGTCGTGGTCACATGAATTGTGGTCATTTGTGTTGGTTTCACCTCTTCCAGGATCTGCCTCATGCTGAAGTAGGCTTGTATTTCCAGGCTAAGAAGAATATACTTTTTAACTTGTTGAGATATAATTTTGAGATGTAATCCAATGTCTCACTAAATACTAGACACCTATTTACTCCTTTTTCTGCAAAATACTTTTTCTAATGCCTGTTATTTGCAAGGTGTTGGATTGGACCTTGTGGAAAATGTAGAGATCAATAAGACATTCTTTCTACCCTCAAGAAATTAAGAGTCTAAAATAATTAGCAATATAAGCCCATTGTACTATAGGTTATAGGACTTCAGAAGAGAGAGTTCATCTCTTGGTCATCTCCACTCATTTTGTGTGATTTGTATGTTTTGTAACACATCTCTTGACTGAGTATGATATAGTTTGCTTTTCACAATGCTATATTTGTTTCTCACTTCTCCATATTTTGTGTTGTGTTAGAAAATTGCAAACTGATTTTTTACTTATTTCGCCTGTGGATTTTGGAAAGAAATAAGTCTTAGATTGCTGATGTCATATCATCTCTAAATTTAAATGTGGGATATTTCTCTCAAAGTTTAAAATATATTTCTTTCATAAGCTTTAAAAAGTACTACTGCCTTTACGATATGTCTATTATTTCTTTATTAAATAATCTAGAACAGGTTTCTCCACCTCAACACTGTTGACATTTAGGGCTGGATAATTGTTCGTTTTGTGGGACTATCTCATGTATTATAAGGTATTTAGTAGCATCCTTGGCCTCTCCCCACTAGATGCTAGTAGCAACCCCATTCCCAGTTGTGACAACCTAAAATATCTCCAGACAATGCCAAATATCCCTTCTGGGGCAAAGTCCGCCATTGCCACCTACCTCCCTCCATCCCTAGGCCCTCCGCTTATTCTCTTTCCCTCCTCACTTTCAGAACCAATTGAGGGGTCATGACCAGTTTTTAAAAAAGAGGAAGACAGGAATAGGATAGAGTAGAAAATATCAGAATGAAGCACACAGAATAAGGGTAATTGATCTGTAAAACATTTTTTTAGTGTTGTGTGTGTACTCTGTAGGCTCACAATGTAAAATATATGTTTTTTACTGTGGATCATGGCCAAAAATGTTTTAAAGCTACTCCGCCTTATTAGAATTTTATGTTTTGCAAATACATATTGTGAAGCAGCTTTCAGACTTGAAATTATATAACATAAATGTAAGCAGATTTAGAAGCTAAACTAACTCAAAGTTAATTTGTAAGTATGTAGCTAGAAGGTGGATTTGCAAATGGGAATAAAATAAAATTTTTGTTTTCTGACAAATTGCAGCATATAAAGTGTTTAAGGTGGTAATTCCTTCTGTTTGCAAATATATTTCCATGTTAATTATGGATGAAACACTATTTTAAGCATTTGCTTAAAGAAAAAGAATTGTTTTGGGGGCTGACCTGGTGGCGTAGTGGTTAAGTTCATGTGCTCTGCTTCGGCGGCCTGGGGTTCATGGGTTTGGATCCCTGGCATGGACTTACACACTGCTCATCAAGCCATGCTGTGGCGGCATCCTCCATACAAAAAGTAGAGGAAGATTGAGGCTGTGGCCGAGTGGTTAAGTTTGCACCCTCTGCTTGAGCAGCCCGGGGTTTCACCCATTTGGATCCTGAGTGTGGATGTAGCACTGCTCACCAAGACATGCTGATGTGGCATCCCACATAGCATAACCAGAGGCACTCACAACTAGAATATACAACTATGTACTGGGGGAGCTTCGGGGAGAAGAATAAAAGAAAAAAAGAAGATTGGCAACAGTTGTTAGCTCAGGTGCCAATCTTTAAAAAAAAAAAGTAGAGGAAGATTGGCACAGATGTTAGCTCAGGGACCATCTTCTTCAAGCAGAAAGAGGAAGATTGGCAACAGAGGTTAGCTCAAGGCCAATCTTTCTCACCAAAGAAAAAAAAAAGAAAAAAAAGGAAAGAAAGAAAGAAAAGAAAAAGAAAAAGGAAAGCAAAAAAAGTAAAGAAAAAGGATTGTTTTTAATGGAAAATTTAGCACTCAAGGAAACTACCAAGTAGGTATCAAGAGAAAAATCTTAATTAGTTTGTGGAATATTTGAGAGGCTGCTTATCTAGTTGAATGAAAAATTAAAAGCAGAAGTATATTATAGACTAGTTGTTGTAGTTTGGAACATAGAAAATGTTAACTTTTAACTTAAAATGATGTCTTTGTTAAGTTGGATTAGAATTCAGTAGATGATGCCTGGATATTGATATTTAGTACAGCTTTAAAAATTTGGTGATGAAATTTGTTCAATGGATAAAAAAAATAAAAACCTTTGTGAAGAACATATTGTTATTAATTGATAAGAGGCATATCAGTGCAAATACCCTAATGGTGTTACAAATGTTGTACAAGCCAATTATTTGAGTTAAAAAAGCATTGAAGTAGCAAAAAAGTCAAGTCTAAGACTCATTCAGTATTTCAAGAAGTATACAGTAGATTGATTAATTGGTTCATTCTTTATTTCATTCAACTAAAATATATTAAATGTCAATAATTGATAGCACTAGAGTATGAAACATGAAATGTGAAAGCATTATCTATCACTAGAATTGCAGCTTTGTGGAACATGAGTAAAAACTTGTGCTGTGAATTTGACTGCATTTATGCCAGCTGACTCATCCAAGAAAATTGTACATCAGATGGACTTTCACTTTTGTTAGGTTGTGCTAGAAGCTGTCTGTTTTCCTTTCTAGGATGTATCTATGAGAAGGGCTTTTTGAGGAAATATTTAGGGTGTATGGAGTTGTGTTTCAAAGCAGAAGGGCAGCTTAAATTATTGCCATCTGTAACCCCATTCCCCCTGGACCTGCTTATCTGCCTCTTTTTATAGGACTTAGCTTGGTTAAGATATTTTTCAGGAACAAATAAAGTAAGCCTGACATAGTAAAATTAAAGCATAGACTCCTAAAATACAAAACTGCTGTTAATTCTTTTAACAGAGACCTAATGAAGTGTAAGTAAAGGTTTAATTTTGTAGGAATCTTAGATGCTCCTGATACTTACCTTTTGTCCAAATCTTGAAATATATAATTATATTAATTAATTTATTGAATAGACTGTTGAATAAAATAGTAGGATCTATGAAAATCATGAACTTTAATGAATGACCAAGATGATAAGAACAAGTTAGATGAGGGACATCAAAAAAAGAATTTAACTAAAAGAGAATTAAACAGATGTTAAAATTCTCGGTTAAGAATAAATGGGCATGAATGTAATACTTTGCAATCTCTTCAAGCCAAATGCATTTTAGATTTGATTCTATTTTACAACACAGTACATGTATTCAGCTGTGTGTGCGCATTGTTGGAAGAGTCAGCAGATCAAGTTTTAAGTTGTATTGTACGAGCCACTTTAAGCACTTCCTGTTCTGTACATATTGGGAATTTTTTAAAGAAAAAATGTATTTCTCATGGGACTACTGACCTTTACTTTGTAATTAAGGATTTGATTTGATTAACTTAGAATTTGAGTCTCATATCCTATTCTTGAGATAGTGGAAGGGGGAAACTCTCTGACTTTTAGTGAGGAAACAGGAAGTATGTGTTTATAATTTTGAACTTTAGGTGCATTTCCCCAAAGAAATAATGTTATAAATGACAATAAATAAATGCCTTTTTATTCATTTGATTCTGCAAACTTAGGGAGCCAGTTCTAGCTCCTAAGCAAGGCACTTGGATCCTGCAGTGTAAAAAGACATATGTCTCAGTTTTTGTTTTGTTTTAATCTGGGAAAACAGTTTGGTTTTGTTTTAATCTGGGAAATCTTTTTATCTCACCTTCATTTTTGGAGGATAATTTCTTTGGATATAGAATTCTTGGTTGACAGTTTTTTTTTTCCTCTTTCAGCATTTTGCATATGTCATTCCATTCTTTTCTGGAGATGAGAGTCTTTTCTCTTGCTGTTTTCAATATGTTCTCTTTGTCTTTGGATTTCAGCAGCTTGACTATCATGTGTCTAGGTTTACGTCTCTTGTATATATCCTACTTAGGGATCATTGAGCTTCTTGAATCTGTAGATTAACGTTTTTCCTTACATTTGGGATGTTTTCAGCCATTATTTCTTCAACTACTTTTTCTGCCTGTTTTTCTCCCAGGAATCCCATTATGTTTATGTTTATATGCTTGATATTTTCTTAGATATCTCTGAGGTTCTTTTCTCTTTTTTTTGTGTGTATTTTTTCTCTCTATTCTTCAGAATGGATGATTTCTACTGCTGTGTGAGTACACTGATTGTTTTGTCTGCCATCTCAAATTTGCTGTTGAGTTAACGTAGTGACTATTTTATTTTGGCTATTGTATTTTTCAGCTCTAGAATTGTCATTTCATACCTTTTACAGTTTTATGTCTCTAGTGAGAATCTCTATTTATTGCCATTGGCATTATATTTTCCTGTAATTCTTTGACATGGTTTTGTTCATTTTTAAAATATATTTATAATAGCTGCTTTAAAATCTTTATAATAGCTGCTAAATCCAACATCGGAGTTCACTCTGAATCAGAAGATTGCTTTTTTCCCTGGTTATGGGTCACATTTTCCTCTTTCTTTGCATGTTTCATAATGTTTGGTTGAAAACTGGGCATTTTAGATGATATATTTTAATAGCTCTGGTTTCTTACTTATTTTCAGGAGGATTGTCTTGTCTTTCTCTTTTCTTTTCTTTTCCTTTCTTTTCTTTTCTTTTTTAACAACTTACTTGGACTTAAAGTGTGCGATCTGTCCCCTCCTGTGGTATATCTCCACTGATAGCTCTGCTCAGTTTGTTTTACTCAAATATGTATATATCTACCTTTTTATAGGTTACTTCTGTGTCTACATAGCCTAATTGTCAGCCAAAGATTTGGGCAGAAATTGTAAGGCTTCCACCTTCTGCCAATCAATCTGTGTGTAATGTGGGGACACATTCAAAGTTCAGCCAGTTCTCAAGTCACTCTTGGGTGTTACTTTATATGAGGCTATCTCAGGACCTCCTCTGAACATGATGTAGTTTCCTAGTCAGCCTGATATGTGCAGAGAGTTTGCCTAGCTTTTTTTTCTGTGAGTCTCTCATTTCCAAGGTCTCCCTGTCAAATTTGTGTCTGGTCTGCCATTCTGTGTGGGACTGCAATCTTTGGCCAGCAAACCTGCAGGTTTTCTCTCTTTATTTCCTGTTGAGTTTGCCTCTTCTAGCTGACAAAGCCATAGGTTTTCACCCCCAGCCCAAATCAAGTAGCAATTCTGCTGGTAGCTGCTGGTTTTCCCAGCCAGCTCCATACTACTAAAACGATTGATCTTTCTGTAGACCTCTTCCCTTGTTTGTACTGTGCCAGAAGGAGGTTATGGGAGCAATGCCAGGTGAGAAGGTAACAGACTTCTATTGCTTTAATCTGAAGCTTTAGCAGTTTCTCTCAATTTTTTATGTGCCTTTGTTTGCTTTCCACAGTCATGCAATTATTGTTTTCATCTAGGCTTGTACTTTGTTTTTGTGAAGAGACCTTGTTGACACTTCATGCCACTAAGCCAGAAGTCCTTCTTTTTTCATGATTTTGTGAGTCAGGAATTCAGGGTGGGTTCAGTTGGGTAATTTTTCTAATTCAAATAGTGCTATTAAGGTTAATTGGTGGAATTCAACTGCTAGTATGGGGTGTTCTGGAGGGTTCAAGATGCTTTCTCTTGTATATCTGGTGTGAGATTTAGAATGAAAGTTATGATCATTTTAATAATGATGAAGATGATGGTGATACCATGAACATTCAGATAACTCTACAATTTTCAAAGCACTTTCATGACCATTATCTTATTTAAATATCTCAACAATCTGTGAAATATTATAATTAATCTCTTTTTATACAGGTGAGTAAATGAGGCCTAATGTATTATGTGACTTGCCCAAGTCATAAAACTAATAAGAAGTGGAGCCAATACTTTAATATACATTTTTTGGCTCCAGCTATAAAACTCTTCCTGTTGCAACATGCTGCAGCTGTATAAACATGGTTAAATTAAAAATGAAGATGTTGAAGAATACCTTTGTATAATATGTGATTTAATTGCCAAGACTTTATTAACTTAAAGTAAGGAAAAACAGTGACATAAAACAGTTAATAAACTTTGCATTCATTTAATGACTGTAGAAAAATGTAATAAATAGAATATCTGAACTTTTTCTATGTATTAAACACATACACACACACATCTACATGCAAACACATACACTATTGAGTTAGCGTATATTTTTCAGTAGAGGTAATTGAAATAGAAATCTTAGCCTAACAAGTGAATTTTTTGATTATTTTTAACCAGTTTTCATATTTAAATATGTTTAACTTGCACTAATAGATTCATTGAATATCAGAGTTGGATAGGATTTAGTATGCTTTTAGTGTAATGTCCTAACTGAAGCACTGATTTTCTCTGCATCGTGCTGACAGATGGTATTCCAGCCTTTTCTTTGAACATTTCCAGTGACAGGATAATCAATACCCGTGAAGGCAGCAACACATTATTTTTAATTTTGAAATACTTATAGATTTGTAGGAAGTTACAAAGATAGTACAGAGTAATCCTATGTGCCCTTCACCTAGTTTCCCCCAATAGTTACATTTTGTATAACTATAACAAATATTGATACAAATACAATGATATTGCATAACAATATCAAAACCAGGAAATTGACATCAGAACAATGTGTTTAGATAGTTCGGTGACATCACAGGTATGGATTCATGTAACCACAGCTATTGCAAAAGTACAGAACTGCTGTGCCACAAAGATCTTCCTTGTGTACCCCTTTGTAGTAACACTTTCCTCTCCCTCATCCCTAACCTCTGCTAACCGCTAATTTATTCTCAATCTCTGTAACTTTGTCATTTAGAGAATGTTATATAAATGAAGTCATATGGTACGTGACATTTTGTGATTTTTTTTTTTCCACTCAGCGTATTGCCCTTGAGGTCCATCTGTTTTATATATCAATAATTTTTTTACTTGAGCTGTTTACCTATTGAAGGATATTTTGGTTGTTTCCACTTTTTGGCTATGACAAATAAGGATATCCTCTTTGGTGAAATTTCTTTTCATATAAAGCATTCAGCCTTTTACCATTAAGTATGGTCTTAGCTGTAGGTTTTTGATTGATGTTCTTTATTTATTTGAGCAAGTTCTCCTCTATTCCTTGTTTTCTGAGAGTTTTTTTTATCATGAATTTTTTTTTTGCTCCAATGAATAGAATCATGTGTTTTTTTCTCCTTTAACTTGGGAATATGATAGGTTACTTTGATTTTCAATATTCAACCAGCCTTGCATTTCAGGAATAAACCCCATTTGGTCCGAGTGTATAATTTGTTTCATATGTTGCTGAATTATATTTGCTAATATTTTGTTAAGGATTTCTGTGTCTATATTCATGAGGGATGTTGGTCAGCATTTTCTTGTTTGCCATTTTCTTTTGTATTTTCTCTTTATTACCTCTGTTTTTTATTTCTCTGTTTTCTTGCTTTCCTATGGGTTATTTGGAAATTTTTTTAGAATTGCATCTTGATTCATTTGTAGTGTTTTTCAGTATATTTCTTTGCAAAACTTTTTTTT
Source organism: Equus quagga (assembly GCF_021613505.1). Lineage (NCBI taxonomy): Eukaryota > Metazoa > Chordata > Mammalia > Perissodactyla > Equidae > Equus > Equus quagga. Next base: position 34,610,084 of record NC_060282.1, on the reverse strand, counting down.
AGTGGTTGCTCTATGTAATATATTACAAATGCACAACTTAATACATCCAACTGGTGCTGGTATTTTATTAGTTAGAGTGAAATGTGGAAACCTTACACACTTTATTTTAACTTTCCCTATTTATAATGTAATTGTCTTAAATATTTCTTCTATATATGTTGAAAAGCACATCAGAAAATATATAGTTTTTGCTTCAAACATAATTTAGAAAACTCAAGAGAGAAGGAAAGTCCATTGTATTTACCCTTAATTTTACTTACCATATTCTTTATTCCTTCTTGATATTTCCAGGTTCCTTCTTGTTTGTTTCCTTTTTGTTTTTAGAACTTCCTCTAGTTGTTCTTTTAGAGTAGGTCTGCTGGTGACAAATTCTTAGTTTCTTTTTATCTGAGAATATCTTTATTTTTCAATCAGACCTGAAAGATAATTTTACCATATTTAGAATTCAGGGTTGACATTTCTTTTATTTCAGCAATTGAAAAATATTGTGTCACTTCCTTCTGGCCTCCAAGGTTTCTGATGAGAAATCCACTGTCATTCAAATTGTTCTTTCCCATTAGGTAAGGTGTTATTTCTTTCTTGCTGCTTTCAAGACAGTTTGTCTTTCATTTTTGGTTTGATTATGATGTGTCTTGGAACAGATTTCTTGGCATATTTCTTCTTTGGGGGTTTATGTAGTTTCTTGAATCAGTAGGCTTACTTACATGATTTGTAAATCATGTAAATTTGGGAAATTTTCAGTCATTATTTCTTCAAATACTTTTCCAGTCCCATCTTCTTTGTCCTCTCCTTCTGAGACTGCAATGACATGAATCTTTTGTTATAATCCCTCAAGTCCCTGAGGCTCTATTTGTTTTATTTTATTCTTTTAGTATATTTTCTCTCTGTTTTTCAGATTGGGTAATTTCTGTTGTTCTTTTTTGAGTTCATTGTTGTTCCTCTGTCCTCACCACTCAGCAGTTGAACCCATCTATTTGCTTGTTTAATTTCAGTTATTTTTCAAAAAGTTCTAAAGTTTCCATTTGGTTCTTTTTGTGTCTTCTATTACTTTTTCTAGAAATAGAAAGCCCAGCAATAAATTTTTGTACTGCGACTAGAGGAGGGATATTTTATTTTCTTAGTTCTGCCCTTTGAAGCTACACACAATAGAATATTAAGTGATAGGTATTATTAGCTACATATTAATAGTCCTAGAAGTTGAGGACTATTTTCTATATGTTTTACATTGATTACTGTATTTCTTTTATTAATGCTGATTGTTACTCATTCAGCAAATGTTTACTGAATGTCTACCATATATGATACTCTATTTTTGTCAGTCAAATATATTTGCTTTAGTGTCAAATAGTTAAACATCTGATTTCCGTTATTTATAGAGGAAAGAACTACATTACCACTTTTTTGATAGGTTGCAAGCATAGGGAGAGAAGAGAGATTTTGAGCTGAAATCTCACAACTTTGCAAATAAACCGGCCAAGAATTTTCATTTACAGTCTCCATACTATATTTTATCCAACTCAAAGATTTGTCAATGCTTTGGAACAATAATGTATTTTGAAAGGGTTATGGATTTTTTTGAGCTACAAATACCGTCAGCTTTTTTTTGGGTTGCCATAAAATTATAATTGTCTATTTTTGCCATGGAAAAGATTGGGAAGCACAGCTTTAGTTCACAGATTAATGACTGGGATTTCTTTTTCCTATAAATTGAATTTTGTGTACGTCAGCACAACTTCATTATCCTTTACAAATAAACTTCTTAAAAGAATTGTTTCCAGTGGTTCTCAAACATTAGCGAGACCATAATCACCTGGTGTGCTTGTTAAAATCCAGATTGCTAGGCCTCACCTACAGAATTTTTGATTGATTTAAGTCTAAGGTGGTGCCTACGAATTTGCATTTCCCACAAGTTTCCAGATGATGTTGATCATGCTGTTTTGGGGATTTCACTTTGTGAACTATTCATCTACACACAATTTTTCTACTTCCTATCTCTCTTTGACTCTTTAGTTACTTCAATCTGACTTTAATTTTCATCATTCTATCCAGAGTGCTTTTTCTAATATCCTTCCTGATCTTCGTGTTGCCAAATCAAACACAGCCTTTTCAGTTCCTTATCTTACCTGATGTGTAGATATCATTTAATATAGTTGATTTCTCCTCTTGTGTAGGAAACTCTCTTCTATTTGGTTTGGAGAGCTCCATCTCCCACCCTCCTTCTTTTCATTCTCTGCATGTTCTTTCTCAGTTCTGTCTCTCTCTTTTTCTCAAATCAAACTCTAAATGTTGGAATTCAATCTGGGTCCTCTTCATATCTTTCTTTACCCTCTGTTCCTAAAAGATCTACGTACTCCTGTCTGTATGTTAATAATTCCCAATTTATTTCTCCAGCTCAAACCTTCCTTTTAAGCTTTATTACAGCTTAACCACTTGATTTCTTATATGCTCACTTGAATAACTTACAGTTGTTTCAAATAATATATCCAAAATCAATCACCATGTTTAATAAATTCTAAGATGCATTTTTATCATTTTAATATCTATGAATCTTACAGTCAGTGACATCTTAGATTCTATGAAATAGAGTAATTCCTTCCTACTCCTTCCTTAATGAAAAGTGCTCTTTCTCCAGTCTTCTCCCTCTCATAAATCGTCTTTTCTTCCATTCAGTTGTTAGTCCCAGAAACCTAGGAGTTATCCTTGACTCTTCAGTCTTTCTTAACACTCTTATTTCTACCTCCCAAATATCTCCCAGTTGCCTCTTGTCTTACCATGTCTATTGCCATCACCTTTGTTCAAGTCATAATCGCCTGTCCCTTTTGCGAATGCGTTTTAACTCTGATATCTTCCAACCAATCTCTATTTAGTACTTAGGTTCATCTTTTAAAAATGTAAACCAGTTCATGTCACCATCTTGCTTAAAATCCTTCAATGAATGAAATTCATAACCTTCAATATGGTATAAAAAGGCCCCTCTAACCTAGTTTACGCCCCCTCCCCAGTCTTAGTTAGCCATGTATTCTCCCTCATTCTTTTTGGTTGAGACACACTGGTGTTCAGTCAGTTCTTTTACAGTACCATGTTGTTATTTCTTCCTGGAATGCTCTTTCCATCTGCCTATTTCCTTACTTGTCCTTTAGGTTACATATTTCAGTTCTCATCTTAAACATCACTTCTTTAGAATTGATTCTTGACCCCAAATTTTAAATTAGATCCTGTTATACTCTTTCAGTGTTTTGTACTCTTCTAATCGATGTGGATGATTTACTATGTTTATCTCCACTCTGTTTTATGTCTCATTGTTTTACCTCTTACACTAGAGCTTAGCACAGTGCATCGCAAATAGAAGGTGTTTAGTAAATGTTTTTAAATAAATGAACGTTCAAATAGAGCTTAAAAAGATATATGTGCAGTAAAAAGAAATTCTTTTTTCAGATATAAGGCAAATAAGGAGCCCAAAACTTTGGGAAATCGATATTCATTCTCAGTTGCCAACTACATTAATTGTCTGACAAAATTATTTTAAAAGAAAATTTACTTTTTATGACAATGCAATTTCTGAAAAAAGTTGAAAAATTATTTCAAAGTAATATTAAGTAATTCGTGATATTTAAGTAAAGTTTATTTTTACTAATAGAAATTGAATAAATCTGTTTTGTCATTTTTATACATAATTAATTTTTTGTGTAATCAATTCTTTTTTTTTTTAACTCCCCGAACTTTTTAGGAGGTTTCAGCATTTATAAAGAATATCATATTGTATTTCAGGAAGTGCAGTTTAATTATCTTGGCTTTTTATTATAGTGGTATTGGCGAGCTGCTGTTTAATTTTTAAAATGCTCTTTTATCTTTGGAGAACAAACTCATGTCTGTAGGCCGGAAAGAAGAAAACAGCATGAGTAACAGACATAGCTAATAGTCTTTTTCTTTTTCAGAATATATAATTTTTTCATTTCTATTCCTGTGTGTTATTAGCCTTTCTCTTCTTGCAGGACTTTTGTTCTATAGGGTCTGTCTAGAGTATAAAGACTTTATACTCTGCATTCCATAAATTTCACTCATTTGGAATCTTAGCTTTCTGTTGGTATGTACAGTGAGTGCTACAGATGAAGTTCTTGAAACCAGACAGGATCATACAGTTTAAAATGTTTGTAATGTCTTTGTCTGTCCTTTCTTTCGCTGTCTCCTTTACTGCACTCTTTGTCTGTCTGACTCTCACAGGAGACATGGATTACAACTGGTTGGACCATACGTCTTGGCATAGCAGTGAGGCATCCCCAATGTCTTTGGTGAGACATGTGGAGCCTTACTATTTACTTTCCGTTATCATTTCACTTTTCCTTTTTTTATTTATACCTTTGCATGTTTTCTTTTCTGTATTTTTTTTTATCCCACACCTGTAGGGGACAGTCAAAAGGGAAAAAGAAAAACTAGAGAGCAGGCAGTTTTGTCGGACTCTAACACCAGGTCTGAGAAACAAAAGAAAATGATGTACTTTGGTGGCCACTCTTTGGAAGAGGATTTGGAATGGTCTGAGCCTCAGATTAAGGACTCTGGGGTAGATACCTGTAGTAGCACAACCCTTAACGAGGAGCATAGCCATAGTGATAAGGTACTGAGATTGTGGAGCCTGCCTTTTAACCTGCTCATTTGGTCTTCGTTTGCTCTCTGTCACTCATTCAAACAGAACATAATAAAAGGACAGGGCATTTCAAGGGTCAATGTAGCATTTCTTAAGGTGCAGAAAAGAAAAACAAAACGAAAACAAACAAACCAAAATACTTCTTGCTTGCTTTGCTGTTTTTGTTGTTTGACGGCATACCAAAAAAATAAATGAAATAAAAAATTAGGAACAAAGGAATGTTTTGTCTATGGTTGCATGAGAGAACTTTGTAATGTTAATATAAATCACAAATATAAAGAATTTTTTGGATTGGCTTATTTGATTGCTTGCATATATTTTCCTTGGGATGAAAATTAAATTATTAACAGTTTGAATCCCAGGCAAAAGGGAGATAATTGGGTCTGTTTGCACAGAAAAAGTTGTTTTTCTTTTTTCCCTTTCACTGTCATTTTGCTCTTTTGTTTTATTGTCATAGCATTATAATGTAGTATTAATTAGTATTAGAACCATTGCCATTTGCTTGGGTATTTATTATTTTTGCTTTGAGTGTAGTGAGACTTTTGAAAATTTTTACCATATAGATGTGATTGACTGGAACTTGTCTTTTGCCTGCTAAATTTTGCATGAAGATGTGCATGTTCCTTTTAGATAACTGTGAAGCTGTGATTACACAAATCATTTACTTTGTTATTTGACATATAATTCGTAATGGAATGGTATCATGAGTTATAAATGACTTGGTTATGCCCTGAGAAAGAGATAAATTCCTAATATTTTCAAGGTTATTTAATAATGAATACCATTGGATTATCTAATAAAATTAATTTACTAAATAGATCAAAGACCTGAAAGCATCAATCGATGAACTTCCAAAAAGTGACAAGTGTAATCTATCCTGACCTTTGAATTAGGCCTATTTCTCCCGTACAGATTCAATTGAAAGCTATTGGGGCTTATGTATTTTTTATAATTTTAATCTAGGAACCTATTTCAAGAAAACCCTCATCATAGACTCAAATTTTATGTTTTAATATAATTTGACCTTTTAACTTTTACTCGAGTCTTACTTTATTAGAGTAAATTCTTTTTACTCTAGAGAAGATTAAATTCTCATTTTTAAATGAGTTCAGTTGCATAGAATTTCAATCTATCTTTTCTGCCTGTGAATTTTTAGTTAATCTCCAGCATATAGCTAATTAAATTAGAGTTTGCATGTATTTTAAGTTTTTTAGATTTTGTAGGATTACATATATAACTTCAGTATTATGTCAGAGCACTGTAAGAATTTGAAGCAATTGGACTTTGAAAAAAATTGAGATTATACAATTGAGGTTATAAGCATAATGTAGTAAGCCCTTTTGATCACTGTTTTGAATGCAAACTGGTTTGTGTAATCATAACACTTCGGAAATCTGAAGTTTAGAGAGATTGTACGATAAGGGGTCATTTGTCATAAAAGAACATTAATTTTTTTGTTTGTCGATGTAATATGTCAGCACCCTGTGACGTGGCAGCCATCTAAAGATGGAGATCGTTTAATTGGTCGCATTTTATTAAATAAGCGTCTAAAAGATGGAAGTGTACCTCGAGATTCAGGAGCAATGCTTGGCTTAAAGGTATGTGATGAAATACATGAGATTTTGGTTCTATACTCCTTTCAGATGTATCAGAAAAGCAAATGATATAGTAACTCTTTTTATTACACCAATTTAGTGAGGTTTCTTTTAAGTTTCAAGACTTTCCAAATATTTGCACTCATTATCCAAAACTTTTTCATTTTCCAAGTATTATTTAGGAAGTTGCCATTATTCTACAATAATACTTGTATATATAATTTTGGAAAATATAGTTTGAGTTATATACTTGAATTCTAAATACAGCACTCAAACTTATTTTACTATACGGTTTGTCCATTTAGTCTGTATCTGTTTATAGTCTATTAAAATCATAGTTTTATTCGGTTACTAAATATGCAAATGTGGGAAATGTAATATATGTATTTCATAAGGATATAATTTCTGTATTAGTGTAGCAAAATGTGTGTCTGTGTGTGTATTTGTGTATATGTGCATGTGTGAGAGAGAGAAAGAGAGACTACTGTTTGAAGTCTGGAAACTCACTTATGTGAGGAGATTTAACATAAATGTTGATTTATAGTTTACTGTAAAATATCAGACAATTATTTGGTAAGTACAGCAAATAGAGCTCTGTTTGTTTTTTGTGCATCTATATGGCGAATTAAAACCTGAAATGAAAAAAGAACAAATGTTTTAGAGTTAAGCCGTTGCTACAGAAGTTGTCCTGTAGAATACAGTAAGTGAGAGATAGAAAACTTTGGGTGTAAGTGGAGTTGGGCAACTAACCTTTATTGGGTGGCTGCCATATTGCTGGTATTTATCTGAGCATTATACATCTATCATGTTGTTTAACACGCACAACAGATAAGAAATAGGCTGCAAGAAGTGGTGTAATTTGCCCACAGTCAAAGATGGTAATGAAAGTGGGATTTAAATCCAGATCTGGCCAGTATAGCATTAGAGCAGTGTAGTATAGAGCTTAGGAAGTCTTGGTTTGATTTCTAGTTACAGCAATTACTTCTACGTGACACTGGGCAACTAAGCTTCTCTTAGCCCTCAGACTCCTTGTCTATACAATGGAGATAATACTACTTACTGAATAGTTATAATAAGATTAAACAAACATTTAGTACTGTGCCTGGCACTCTATAAGATTTCAATAATAATAATTATAGTCAGTAATATTAATTATTATTATTAAAGTTTATCAAGGCAAGAAAGTTTTTAAATATTAACATTGGGGTGTCAGCCCATAATATCTATACATTTAATTTTCAGACTCAAACATAAGAATAATTACTTAATGTTAACTGAACTGCAACTGAGTGTAATTCACTGCAATTTAGGAATAAATACATGGGATAAGATAAATTAATGCTTTATGAATTCAGTTATCTTCCACTCAATTTAGAAGAGAAAAAACTACTTTAGTCAATGAAGTTAGTTACTATTATTTGCTTAACTTCCTATAAAGTTGATATATTTATTAAATGGCAGTTGATGAGGATCAAAGCAATAATTTTGTAAGAAGTCAGTCTTACAGGTACACATATGACTCCACAGCATTATTGCTAACATTTGTTTTTTCTTTTTCTGAAAGACATATATTAATAGAAACATAAAAATAGAAAAATTAGGATGCACATGGTCTAAAGTTTACATTAATTCTGATGAGATTAAGTAAATTCTGTAATTTTATCAGGAAAAAAATCCATCATTATGCACATTATCAATGTGACTAAGAGATTTCTAACGAAATTTTGGTAGGATATCATAATTATATATAATTATAGTAAAAGTAACAAATATTTATATTTTTATTTTATTGAAACCTGTAACTAGAAGTGTTAATTTAATTATATAGTACTGTAATAACGTGTTTTTAGAAATGACAAAAGTAAGAATTCCGTAATAAAGATAGAAATTACAAATTAAGTTTTTTCTAAGGTATGGAACATTTTCAACAAATAGATTAGATTGTAAAACATTTGGAATATGTAAAGAATTCACTCTGGGGACATGTACTCAGTTCCTAATAACACTATATTATTTAAAAATTATTTTTAGTGTATTAAATTATAGTTTTTAGTTCCAAATTGTCTAGTTATTTTTTACTTGTGTCTTCAACTATGTTCATTTCAACAATATGCCTTTTTTAACACGTTCCTCTTTTAAACAGGTTGTAGGAGGAAAGATGACTGAATCAGGTCGGCTCTGTGCATTTATTACCAAAGTAAAAAAAGGAAGTTTAGCTGATACTGTAGGACATCTCAGACCTGGTAGGTTTCTATCTTTGATTATTTACATTTAAACTCTTAAACTTGAGTAGTTACAGAAAGCTGTCCTCATTTAGAAGTGGTTTGGCCAGTAACGAAGAGGTAACCTAACTTAAATTAAACCTTCGTTCATTAGCAGAAAGGCGTAACGTTTCTTGAATCACATCAGATGAAAAAGATTTTTGTATTTATTCATCTTATTTTTTTTGCTGATGAAAGTTCCTGGTCTGTGTCTAGTATTAATCTATTTTATTTTCCATAAGCCTTCATTTTCCTTTTTATAAAACTCCAGCATAATTAGGGAAACAAGCTTTATTTTAGGAAATATGTATTTCCTAAAATATATCACTCCTTATCTCTCTGGTAATGGATGCTATTGGAGAGATCCTGGAGTGCCCTGGAGAGGAATTCATTAAGATGCTAAGTATTAAGTCTTTTACAAGAGAGTTTAGACAAAGTGCTGAGATGCATATATATTGAGAAACCTAGAACACAGAGTCACAAAATCTTTGAAGAGGCAACTGATCTTGACAGTTTCTAGAATTAGAATTTCTATCAAGAAATCATAGAGAAAGAAGTGACATCACCAAGATGGTAACATAGGTCGTTCCTAACTTCTCTGCCCCTCGCAAGAACAACAGCTATTCATGGACAAGACATCACTGAGAAAATCATAGAAAACACAGAAGATAACTTTCATGTAATTTGTCCTCTGACACTTGTCCTTTTGGGTGAAAAATACTAATCATCCTGGTCATCAAATTTTATGCCACTGGAGCTGTTCTTCAGCATATTTTTTATTCCATAATGGTGATTTTATTCTATGGAGTTCATTGCCACTTAAGATTGCTTTTGTTTCAAATGCATTTTACGGGATTAGTTTTTCTTTCTAAGATTATCATTACTGACACACACAATAGGTGATGAAGTGTTAGAATGGAATGGAAGGCCATTGCAAGGAGCCACATTTGAAGAAGTATATAACATCATTCTGGAATCCAAACCCGAACCACAAGTGGAGCTTGTTGTTTCAAGGCCTATTGGGTGAGTTGGTTTCATACATGTATAAAGTTGACTATTAGTAAACAATTTGTAATGTGCAATCCAAAAATGTCTGATTGTTTTATAAAAATAAATAATTTTGAGGACAATGCTCTTTTCTCCTTTATTAAAAGTACCTCTTCAAAAATCATGACATCTCTTTATCTGATCATGCTAGAATATACAATTACAAAAGAAGAAGAAATATTTAGGTGTTTATTATTTCTATTATTTTCATAGCTTAGTAGACTACTAAAAGCATTAGTAGAAGGGGACTATATTAGCAAGTACTTTTAAAGGAAATGTCGTGAACTGTTGGTTCTCTACATTGTAAAAATGAGTATCAACTATATTCTATGAATTTTACATATTTGTTTCAAAATGGAGATTTCAACATAGAAAGGAGAGGCCTAATGGCATAGTATTCCCAAATAGAAGGAACAATTTAAGGAAAAATATAACATCTTTAAGGAAACAGACAAAAAATAAGCAAGTGCCAATTACTCTTTGGCTTTTGTAATTTGTTACAAAATTTATGGACAATTTTCAGAAGTTGGCAGTAAATATAATCCTTTGTTTCTATATTATGAGAATTACTCATTAAATATCAGAGAAATATTTCCTTTATAGAAGCTTATTTTCTAAGCCAATGTAGAAGGTATACTTATAACTAAAGAAAGCAATAAAAAATATAAGTTGACAGTGAATTATTACATGTATGTTCGGAGTAAGAGCATTCTAGGGTGGAGGATATAGAAATTATTCTTTATTGTAGAATACTAATGTCCAGTTTTTATGTGTTCAGGAAATGATTGGACTATATTATTTTGATCCCTATTTATGCTGGAGAAAATGACTTAAGTTGGTAACAGTTTTTGAAATGTTCCTTTCAAAAGTAATGAATCTGGTACATGAAATTGTATCTATTTTTCATCTTGTCTTTTCATAGTTTTGTAATGTGGTAAAACCACTGTATCAGCTTAGTGTATTAACCAAATATATTTCTTGGTGTTAAGGATCCACTAATCATATTTTTATTTAATGTCTTAAATATTCTTTTATGTAATTCTCTGAATGATTTTAACCATTACTATCTAACCATCGTGGCAAATCTCAAAGAAAAAGAAAAAGGAGTATGTATTTTTGGTGTAAATGAAGTTATAAGGTACTTTTGTAAATCCCAACAAGAAACATGTTTGCATTTTCCTCTGGAGTTATTACATTTAAAAATTTCAATCACAATCTGAATGTTTTAATTTTTGTTTTGTAGATATTTTCTTTGAATTTTAATGTTATTGATTTAGAACAACAGCAGGTAAAAATAAAGCATAGAATAGAATTAAAATGTTTCTATAAAACTTATCTTGTTGAATACAGAAACTTTTTAGAATGGATAATTGTTTAGTGAGGCACATAGAAAATAAAGTGTATGTTTTTGCAAATATGAATTTTAATTCAATTTAAGTAGTTGGAGTTAGCCCAGAATACTTTTATTAGCAATAAAGTACTATGAATTTTGTTTTCTTATTTATATAGTGCTGCCATCATACACATTTTGTTCTTTTTACACTGCCATGTTATAATATAGGTTGATAATGATCAAAATAGCAGTTGCATTAATTGTTGCAACAATTTCTTGTTTTCTTTTTCTTTTCTATCATTTCAGAGATATACCTAGGATACCTGATAGCACACATGCACAACTGGAGTCCAGTAAGTTTCTTTTATTCTAGAAGAAAATGTTATTAGTAATGTCATTCAACAGGGATCAAATGAAGTTTTATCTGTTAATACAAAATAAGAAATGCAGTAATCTTGTTATTAAATATATCATATAAAGATGAAAAATTTAGTATTATTTCTTGTCATTGTGAGAAAAGTACAAAAGTTTATAATATTTGAAGACAATTTTTTTAACCACATCTTAATTACTGTGTATCTTTAGATAGCTTTATTAAGGTATATTACAATAAACTGTACATATTTAAAATGCACAATTAGATAAGTTTTGACATACATGTGAACCTATCATCACAATAAAAAATAACAAACATACCATTACTCTCAAAAGTTTCACTTTCTACCCCCCTCAAATTTTCCCTGATTTTAAAATGTACTGCTTTGTAACCTAACCCTCAGTTAAGTGGGGAAATACTTGGGACAATCTAGTGAATAATTATGTATATTCTAATTTACGTTTTTAGAAAATGCCATAATAGTTCTGATTTAACATTAGAATAGTAATGGAACAATACACGTATAAGTTTAAATAATGTTAAATACACACTTTTTATTACTTGTATTTGAGTGCTATTTCAGATGTAATACAAATGAATTTTTTCCAGTGAACCAAATTTCTTGTTTGATTGAGAGTAGCAGGTTGCAATTTGAAATATGTTGATCAGGATAAACCACATTGAGAAGGAAGGATTGGAGCAAAGATGTGAAAGAGTGGCTATCTGGGGGAAAAGCTTTCCTGGTTCAGGGACCAACTGTGCAATGGTTCCAAGGCAGGAAAGCCTAAGATGCATTTAAGGAAAAGCAAGGAGGCCAGTGGGGTTGCAACAGAGTGAGCAAGGTGAAGAATGGTAGGAAGGAGGATTGGGGTAATGGGCAGCCAAGTTGTGTAGACTTTACAAGCCACTGTAAAGACTTTCAGTTTTACTCTGAGGGAAACCAAGAGCTACATAGAATGGTTTTAAGGAGAGACTTATGTTTTAAAATCTGGCTACTATGTGGAAAATAGATTAAATGGAGTCAGGAATGAAAGCAGAGAGACCAGTGAGAAGACTGTTTTAGTGTTTTTGTTGTGAGACGATGGTGACTTAGTCCATGGTGGTAGCAATGAAAGTGTTGAGAAGTGGTCAGATTCTCTACACACACAATAACTGAGAATATACTATTAAAATAGGTATTTTCTTTTATATTACAATTATGAGTATAAATTTCAAAAAAATCTTTACCAGAGAGGTGAACTCCTTTTGGAATGGCGTAGCTCTTCACTATAAAATATGGTCATATGGCCTATTTGACTTAGTACTTTTGGCTAGGTGTTAAATCATTTTATCCAAAATAATATTACGATCACATGAAACTATAACATAGTAAGTACAAGTGTAATGATAATAATATTCATTATGTATAATGATATTATCATCATCATGATTGCTCCCATTTTATTGAGTGCCTGAAACTGTGCTTGATGTTGAACCTACATTGTCACATTTAGTTTCTACAACAATCCTATGAAGTAGGTAAAATTTTTATTCACTTATGTTACATCATTGTGATGTTATGTGAGCAGTGTGGAACCCTTTATCTTGTTACAGCTATTTAAGAAGACACAAGGCTACAATTCCAAAATTGTTCCTGAGGAGACAGGGGTCCTTTCTCAAATTAGGTTCAATCCTTTATCCTTTAAACGTTGAAGAATAAATTTCTCCAAGGCCCAATTCTTAACCCTCTGTCCTTAGTTCCTCAGTAAATTCTTCTCTTCATATGGTTTTGATTGCCATACGACTCCTGAGTTTACATTATCAGAATGCTCTATCATTGTCCCTTCATCCCTGAGTACTTAAAGAATATGTTCTAGGGGCCAGCCCGGTGGCCGAGTGGTTAACTTCGTGCACTCCGCTTCGGTGGCCCAGGGTTTCGCTGGTTCGGATCCTGGGCGCGGACATGGCACCGCTAGTCAGGCCATGCTGAGGCGGCGCCCTGCGCAGCACAACCAGAGGCACTCATAACTAGAATCTACAACTATGTACTGGGGCGCTTTGGGGAGAAAGAGGAAAAATAAAATCTTAAAAAAAAAAAGAATATGTTCTCTTAAGTGTCTTTCTGTTACTTGAAGCTTAACACGTATAAAACTGAGCTTATTTCTTACTATAAAGTCAGTATTCTTTCCATTTCTAAATACTATAAAAAGTATCACCATTACTTCTGATTCCAAGACTTGGAGTTTCCCCCTTTATTTTACACCGTGCTATACTCTCTCTGGAGGTGAATTTTATCCACTTGTGCCTCCAATTAGGGAGACATTTTACAGTTTAATTTCTAGTGGTACTGTCTACTCAACATTTTGTCTCATCCATATATCCAGTTACCTGCTTTACATCTCCCCTTAGATGTCTTGGAGGTGTCACAGGATCACTGTGTTCCAAATTAACTTCTCCACCCCTTCCCTCAAACACAGGACTTCTCTCCAGTGTTCTACGTCCCATGGAACGTCAGCACTGTCCCGTGCAGAGAACAAGACAGAGACATAGGGGACTTTCTTGACCCCATGTCTCATCATAAGACTTGAAATCTTAATGTTTTCCCCCCTCTTCCCTTTATCTCTCATATCTAGTTATTTTTTGAGCCCTCATTTTCTTATTTTGTGATATTGTCTGAATTCTCTCTTTCCATTCCATTTTTGCAACTATTCCTATTGTTATTTTATTGAATTCTACTTGTTCTTAACTCTTTTCCATCTTGCTCAATTGAATCTGCACTTTAAATAAGTGGTAAAGTCATCTTTCTCAAATGCAATTTTATTGCCTCAATCATAAGAGCTTAGCAGGGATACTTTGTTAATGCTAAAATGCATAACCCAGAATTCCAGGCACTTAATTCCCCCAGTATCCCAATACCCCCATTTTCATTAATTTTCTGATTTGTTCCTTCCCCTCCATAGAAATAAATTCATACATATAACTTCTGGGTACTGTGGTTCTGCTTTTTCTACTATTCTGTATCTTTTTTCATAGCTCTTCTCTTCCTTTTTGCCTTTATAATTCCAGATATGGTTAAAAAAGTCACTTCTTGAAAACATTTCATAATTAACTTTCTAGTACTTATGTTTCGAGCATTACAAGTTTAGATCATCTTCAAGTTGCTGTATTGATTTACATTTTGGCTTTTCTTCCCTAAGTTTCTATTTTAAAATTTTCTTAATATCTTTTTGCAAGATATGAGTTTAGCACACATAGCAGACAAAGTAACTAGGCCCTGAGGTAGAGGTCTGTCTCTAGTATAATTGGCACAGAAAATGATTCACCCTTGGTCTTAAGAGAATCCGTAAGCTGCACTTAGCTTAAAAGAAAAACCCATCTCAGTGTATTTGAAACATTGTGGCTAAGAAAATGGTCTGTATAATGACGTTTTGTGGACATTTAAAAAATAATTTAAAAGATATGTGATAAAGATTATTAAATATTAATGAAGAGTCATTGTTATTATTCTTCATGTATAATTATCATTTCAGGTTCTAGCTCATTCGAATCTCAAAAAATGGATCGTCCTTCTATTTCCGTTACCTCTCCTATGAGTCCTGGCATGTTGAGGGATGTTCCACAGTTCTTATCTGGACAACTTTCAGTATGTAATCACTAAATTAATTTCTCTTTTTGGAATATCAAGTAGTGTTTTTACTATATGATGCTAGTTTTTAGTAAACCAAGTTCTTCTTAGAATATAATTTGCTTTTAACTGTCAACTTTTTCATTCTTAGTAATTTTAATTCATTGAAATTCAATTTTAATTATTTAGTGTAGTACTTTCTTTATTAAAGTTAGTTTTTCTGGAATTTAATGAGAGTTAGAATTTGTGAAGGTACCTAAAATCTTTTTTACCTTAGTAATTTTATTCCAAAATTCAAGGTCATGATTTTGCTCAATACCTTAAAATGACTATAATTTGTCATCGACTTTTAAGAGAAATAAAAATGCTACAGTGTACAAAGATGGTGTATTTAAGATAAAGTAAATATTTATATACTCTTCCCTGCTTTTCAAACTTAAGGAAATTTGGGGTGAATTTCATAGTAATCATTGGGATATGAATATTGTTCTGAAATGCTTTTGTCAACAGGCAAAACTAAGTAAATGGGGAAATACATAATAGATTACTGAGTACACCAGGTAATTTCATATTAAGTGATCCCTAATTTGAACATTTTATAATGAAAGTTAGTATTTCAATTATGCATTTTATGTTCATATTAGAAGAGCTTTGTGAATGTAAGCCCTCACTTTTTATTAATTTCTTCAGTTGTCATTCTCTTTTTAAACCATTTAAGTATATTAAAATACTAAAATTTATCCAGTTACATTTTAGAAACATACAGGTTAATACGGACAGTAATGCCAGGGAATTACTAAACTGGAAATTTTGTGAGTGTTAAGAACTATTTAGATTCTCAAAATTCAGACATTGAATTTTGGATAAAAGATGTTGTGACTAAAAACTAAACTATTCTCTTAGTTTAGAGTAAATTGTACTCTTAAAACTAATATTTTAAGAGTAATAAAAAAAGCCTTTTGTTAAATCAGGTACGAAATTTCTCTTTTTATTTTTTTGGGAAAGGGAAGGTTGATTTTTGCTGAAGAATTTTCATTAATTAAAAGGAGATATAGGAAGTATATACAAAATTAACATATTAAAATTATTGAAAAAGTCATTAGACATGTCTGTTCTAGGACTATTTTAATTACAAAAGTGACAATAACAGAAAAGTTATGCAAGAAAGAAGATGAGATACTATTAGGAGATTGTAAATGTCTTACTAAAATGATTTTCTTCTCTTTATTATTTTCTTTTCCTTTCTCTTTCATAAACAGAGTGGGCTTTTTCATTTGAGGACAGTGGTCTTTTTTCCATTTTCCACACTAAGTAGTGTCTTTCTACTTATTCTTGTACATATATTGACAGCACAGATGTTGTCATTTATGCTTACAAATGTTATGTGTATTTTCTTCCGCCATTTTAGAAAGTGCTAATAAATGTTAGCTGTTTATTTTATTTTATTTTATTTTATTATGGCTCTATTTAATTAGTTCATCTGTAAATAATACTCTGGGTGGCTGAATGATGCTTGCACATAAATAAATCTGTGTGTGTGTGTGTGTGTGTGTGTGTGTGTATGTAGTTGTCTTCAGTTGGAGGAGGGAGCGGGAGTTAGACTTCCTTAATAAGTAAGTACCACTTTGTTACCTCCTTTGAAATCCCAAGGCCCTATTAGAAACTGGACTAGGAGGGGAGTGTGAAGAGCACAGTGCAGACATTTAGAGAAATTTTAAATTGAACTGTTTTTCCTCATGGTTCAAAATGAATATGGTAGAAAGCTAAGACTGTTAAATATTTTGGGGGAAATGTAAACTTAAGTTTTGCTTCTAAATGTATATGTAATAGTGTAAAGTTATAGTATTTAGATTTATAAATGATATCGGTTTAAAATCCGTGTAATTGTAATTTAAAATGTGTACATTTTATCATTTTCTTATGATTTGGAAGGGGTATGTTCCAGTAAGATAATATTTATAATACATATTTGTTGCGTTAAATCTAGAAAGTACAGATAAATAAAACTTAAAAGTCACCCATAATCCTACCATTAAAATATAATCATTCACTACATATAAATTTTCAATCAAAACTGTAATAAATCTGTGTATACTATTTTGAAACCTGCTGTTTCATTCAGCAATATATTGTACTTTTTTCTTTAAACCTTTTTCTCTAAAAATTTCTCTTAAAATGATTTTAGTAGCTATTTAATACGCCATTTTAATGTGATTTGCTGTTATAGCCTATCTTGCTTGTTTCTAATTTATATTGTTATAAATAATGATGCCATGGAAATCCTTGAATGTAAATCTTCCATATTTAGTTAGAACAAAATTCTTTTGTTGGGCTAACTTTCCAGAAGTAAAATTACAATATGAAAGGAAAAAGAACAATTTTAAGATTATTGAAATCTATTGCCCAGATTTTCCTTCAAAATGTTTTTCCCAAATTAAACTGTAATTATTTATTCAAGAAGTAGATGTTAAGTTCTGACCCCAGGTGAGCCATAATACTAGTAGCTGGGAATACAACAGTGAATAAGATAGACGTAGATTTTACTCTCATGAAACTTAATTTTATATTCATTCTTTGCATGCAGGAAAACATAAGCAAGATACCCTTATGGATATGGTATTTCCTCTTATATTAAACCCTATTTCTTCCAACTGGAGACAATTTTGGTTTGCTCTAATGATATAGAGGTTGAGAAAGTATGTGTCCACATATATGACCCTTCAGGAAAACCCCTTGGAAGTCGCAAGGCAACATTACAATTCCTATATCCTTCTACTTTATCTTTGGGCAGTTTTGCTTTTGGTGAAATTTTACTTGGGCTCACAACTCGCTTGCAAAATCATGACATTTCTAATGCCTGAGAACAAAGATAATTTGTATAGTGTGTGAGCTGACCTTTGTTAATATATTTATGTCAGTTCGTGGACTGATATTTTCTCAAATAGAAAATACACATATAATGCAAATTGTTGTTTAAACTTTTATGCTCAAGGCTCTTAATGATTTTTAAAAGTTTATCCAGTGTGTTTCCTCTCCATGCTTGAATTGTGCTGCTGCTTGTTATTATTGTAGGGCATAATTATGAAAGCTCCATTAATGTATTTGGTGAGAAAATCTGTGTGAGCTCAGGTTTATGACATCTGAACTATATGTTAGCCTTTTCAGTGTCACCACTCCCGCATTTTGATTCTTTTTAAAATTTGTGATTTCTATAATTTAGCAGTTTCCTTCTTCAGAGGATCACTTTTGTAATCTTCTCAATATTTTAAAATTATTTTGCAGTTTTTGGCTAGTTTTTTGATAGAATGTTAAGATAAAATATAGCCTTCAACTCTTCTAAAAGTGAGAAATGGCTCAGAATTCTTTTTATAGGAACACACTGATTCTTATTGACATTTATAGTTTATTTTACTTCAGAGTCTGTGGTTGATTTATGGTTGCAATGTTTCCCTAAGTTATTTTGTTTTAATATTTTTCTGACTCCATTTTTAGTGATGAGCTTGTAAATATTGTACATATCACTTTTATATGCCCATTTAAAGGGAATGAGTAACAGAAGAATAGGTATGTATCCTTTATATCTCCTTAGAAACTCTATAGCCTTCTTAAAACTTTCGTAAATGAAAGTTTTTCTTTGAGCTTTTTTCTTTTATATGTCATTGTCACGACCTTGTTATTCCAGAAGTATTGCATAAAAGGAATGTCCTAAAGAGATTAGTGCAGTATATAGTGTGAAGTGACATTAAAAACGCAAAATAAATTGTGATATACAAATTCAAATTCTTCATTTGTATGAGGCTGGGTTGTTACAGATATTTATCAGATATTTGATTCTTAAAATAAATGAATTAATATTAATTACAAATTGTAGTGAGATACTCAATACTTTACCATTCCTATATGAAATATCCAAAATCCATAGAGACAGAAAGCAGCTTAGTAGTTGCCAGGAGTTGGAGCAATGGGGGAATGCAGAGTGATTACTTAATAGATACAGGGTGTTCTTCTGGGGTGATGAAAAAGTTTTGAAACTAGGAGGTGCTGGTCGCACAGCTTTGTGAATGCACTGAATGCCACTGAAGTGTGCACTTTAAAATGGTTAATCGTACATTATTTAAATTTAACCTCAATTAGAAAAAAACTAATAAAAATATGTTTTTATAGCCGAGTTTAGTGTATAAACTTATGGGTGAAGATTAGGTTTAAATTGCCATAGATTTGAGACAATTGATTTCAGAAATCTGTGTGTTGCTCATTTGAAATCATTTTAGAAAATGGAAAAATGTTTGCCTTAAAGGATTAGTTTATTTCAAAGTACTATTCCTTTTAAAGTAAATCTTTTAGTTTATAAAGTCATATTTACTTGCAAAAACCTTCCATTACCTTGATATTTTTGGTCTAAAACAGTAGAACAGGTGAGAGGACAAGGAAAATAAAATCTATTTCTAAGTAGAGTCCCTTCCTTCACCATGCTTAATCTCTATGAATTTCATACATCCCTTCCCCATTTGCCAGAGAATTATCCGCCTAGGGTTATGCAGACAGAAATCAGTAACACACTCCATATCTAAACATTCCTTTTTTCCTTTGGGAATGTCTCGACATAAAAAGGAAGACAGCTGAGATTTAAGACTGCCTTGGTTGTTGGAGAGAGAGGAGGTGACTCATATAATTGAATGATAATCTGCTTTTAGGATCTGCTTTCCTTTGGGTTTTAGATTTATGTCTTAGTGGCCGTCTGATGATGGTTGAATTAGACAACGGTCCGCCTAGTACCTATTATCCATGTAGCAGTGGAAAAGTCTGAAGCCTTTAACCATATACAGGTGTTTGAATTAGACAAGAGAGACATCCGTGAGAAATGTGAGGAATGGAATGGAATCTTGGGGAAGGAAGCAAGGTTAAATGCCTTGAAATCCATTTCCAAACCCAGAGATATGCATCTGGTTTTGTCCCTGATTTAACTGTTGGCAGGCCTTAACAAAGGCACAAAATTCTGATTCTTGTGGTATCTTTTGGAAACTGTTTCAAAATGAAAACAAAATAAGTGAGAAGAGAAAGGAAATTTGATTTTACTCTAAGAATTTGAAATTTAATTTGATTTGATTTGATTTAAGCAGAACTGAGTTCTATTTTCTACCTCTACACCATCTTACCTTTTGTTTGAGTGTTCACAAGTGCATCTAGTCTTTTTTTGAGTCTCTGTTTCTTCATCTACAAATTGGAGATAATAGCAAATACCACCTAGCATTGTTAGAGGTAATAAACTTGCAATAAGCGGTCAGTAAAGACTTGGAAAAATATAAAGAAATGAGATATTATTGTCATTATTAAGTGTGATTAGCAATAAACAGTGTTATCTTAAACGGTACATAATAAATGTCTGAAAATAGTGTTTAAATACCAGAACCTGATACAGATTCTTAAAGTATGAATCAGCTAATTAATCCAGTGCATCCCAGCACACTTTTATCTTACTGTGTTTATTCTTTTAAGAAATGCTAAAGCTGACTTGACTAATGTTTTTTAGACTTTTGTTAGACATCATTTTGGATAAGTCACAATTCTACAGATGACTTTCCACTAATAATTCCGTACTGCATTTTCATCTAACTTCTTGGACTATAATTTTTTTCTTTGTAGAGTGTTTAAGGGTGAAACTTGAAATTTCTTGACTCTTGGGTTATATTCACACGCGTTCTTTCAGAATATATGAGCCCAAATATGTTATTTTACATTCAGTCTTAATTCCTGTTATATTGACTACATTAAAAGATCTTGTTTAAAATTTCTAAGATTTTATACGGTTTTTATATAGTTTAACATTTCGGCAAAATTAATTTATCCATTACATTGAAGTACTTAATTTAGGTATATATGGTCATGGAAAATTATGTTTAAGGGATAGTTGTGTTAGTTTTTACTTTTGGTCTTTTAGTTCCAGCGTGTTGTCCTTTTTGGTTTTGTTTTATTGCTTTTTTCTTTAATTTTGCTTACCAGAGCCAAAGCCTTAGTAGAAGAACAACGCCTTTTGTTCCTAGGGTTCAGGTAAAGGCCTTGTCTGCCTGATAGAAACTAAAGTTGTGTTTTAACCCTGATTTGTATGTTTTTGGAAAATGCGTAGTAGGAAAACTTTTTTTGGTATGTTGCTCCAAACCATATTATTGAATTTCAAATCATTTTATGAGCCACCTTGTAAAATTATGCATGAGGATTAAAGTACAATAAAAATTTAAAGAGACAATCTTTGTTAGTGATTTTATATGATGAACTGAATACTAAAACTCATAGGTTTCAGAGTGGCATTTAATGTAGATTCCACTTATATATGTACATTGATAGAAATAGCTAATTTTATTCTGTTGATATCTTCCTTTATTATGCTAAGGTTGCTGTCTCTTTAAATCATTCATTATATCACTTAACGTCATTCTCTTGCATTTTCCAAGCAATAACTCCTTGAGGAGATTGGCAAATAAATTTGTACCTTATCTAAAATATGAATTTTATGCATATTATGTATACTTTTGGAAAGTATATTACTCTGAAAAAACGAAATCACAATCAAATAAAATGTACTGGGTTTATTTTGTTTATATTTTGTAATTGTAATTCCATTTGACTTTACTGTACTACTTGGGTACAAGTTGTTTGCCTCTTTTCATTAGGAAACCCTTCTATGGTAAAGTAACGTCAATATAGTTTTTATTTTTAAAAGTAGTATTATGCTTTCCTTGCTTTGCTGCATGGTTTCTTTTGTTGTTGGTTTTGGATAATACTAATTTAGTTTAAATTTTAAAAACTAAAGTTGGAGTTGGTCTAATTAATATATGGTATAAAATATTTACTCGTGCTGCTCAGGTTCTGCTTAGGAAATATACAAATGTTATATCATAAAGCTGGAATGATAATTATAGTAAAATGATACCAAAGTTTTTATTAATGAAATTGAAATAAATTAAGAAGTATGTCATAGCTAGAATTGTGGAACTACATTTCTTGTATTTTGGAGAACAGATATTTAACCATTCGTTTAAAAAGCACAGATAAGAAATTTAAGAATGTGGTAAAATAATCTAGCTAATAAAGTAATACCATTTTGATAATGTGAACTGGATAGCTATTAAAAACTTCAATGTAAATCCTGTAATATAAAATGAAAATTAGAGCTATTGATCAAATGCCCAGCTTAGGACAGTTTATTAAAAAGTGTAATTTTGATCATGAAGTCAGTAAAATTAAGATGTACCTGTTTCATATTTATATTATTTTAACTTTTATATTTTTGTAAATTATAATTTAACAAACTGTAAAGTATTATTGTGAAAATATAAAGCCATATGCCTAATATGTTTGTATGAGAAATGAATATTATTAATAAGTGATACTTTTGATTTTCCATGGCATAAGAAAATCGAAAAAGAATACTCCTTATCAAGCATTTGAAGTATATATCTCAGATGTTTAGCTGTAATGATTTTTATTAAGGGAGCAAAATATTGCCTTTGGAGATGGCAACAAGTGCTTAGTCTCAATCCTTCCAAAAAAAACCTCACAGAAATCAATAATTTGCTCCCTAACTTATGAGCTTAGTCTAATAATAATAATTATTGTTTCTTTGTTTCTCAAGTGTAAAGTTTATTGGAAAAAAAATTGTTTTAGCCTTTTGGAATCCTTTTCTGTTTGAAGTGCCTAATATTCATGTCATGATTCTCAGAGAAGGATTTTTAATATCATGGAAAAATAAAACGATAAGCTTTTTTATTCCTATAGAAAATAGAGAATATCAGAAATTAATCTGGTTTTAGTCACACATTTTAGATGAACCATGTTGCTATCTGACAACATTTGTTTCATCTTGTATATGAGGCATTCTTGTATTTCTTACTTTTTTTTCCCCCTCATATCTTTTGTCAGAAGAATAGTTTAGTCTCTTTTTCCACCTATCCTCATCGGTATCTGTGTGCTAATATTGCTAGGCAAGCAAATATCTGAACTTTTTTCCCATGCAAATGTTAGAGGCTTTTTTTTCAGGTTGTTGATCTCCTAGACTAAGACAAGTGGTTCTCAAACTTTAATGCCCATGAGAATCACCTGAAAACTTGTTCAAATGCAAATTCCTGGGCCCCATTCTGATTAGTAGGTGAGAGGTGGGCCACAGGAATTTGGAACTTTGTGAGAAACAAGCCAGTTAATACTGATGCAGGAGGTTTGTTAACCACAGTTCAAGAAACACCTGTTTAGAGTCTGTTTCTACTTAGCAGCTTCACTAGGAAAACTTTGTTACACAACAGCAAGATAATACCAGCATTAAACATAAAGACTTAACATAAAGAATAGTAATAATGATTTTTAAAATTTAAATTTTTCTTACTATTATTCTTATAAGATGGCTAATTACATTTGACAGGAAAGAAAAGCATATAAATAATTTTATATACTCTTCTGGCCATTGGTCTTCCTTTTCTGTCTCAAAAGTCTTGCTCAGCCTCTCATTCTCTAAGATATGAAGTGAGGCACTCAACAAAGCCATGTTAGAATTGGAACTGAACTACCAGTATATCATCGATATACATATTTATTTATATGATTTTTATGTATATGATATATATTTATTTGTGTATCTTGGAGCCTGACCCAGAACTGACTGTCCGCTTTGGAGAGGAGAGGGAAAGACTGATGTGAGATGTATGGTTAAATTTGTTGAACTGATGCTAAATTTTTTAAATGTACAAATATCGTACATCCAAATAACAGGAAAAAATTAAACCATTAAAATATATATAAGCCATAAAACTATCTGCATTATATAAATATAATTTTATTTCCAAATTCCAAATTTCTGATTCAATTTTGGTTTTGAGGTAGTGATCAGAGATGTGCTGAGTTCTGAACCAAAATGTTAGTCAGAGCCCTAGTTCCAGATCCTGACACGGTAGAATCAGCTAGTCAGGTGTGGGAGTGTGAGATGTGTGTGTGGGAGGTGACACTTGTTAAATCAAATGAATTCAGCAGCTGGATGTGAAGTTCCAATCCTTAATTATGGCATAGAGAAATTATTCACATTTTCTCATCTTGAATTATAAAATAGACCCTTATTATTTTAAGGATGTGATACATTTGCTTTCACAAATGAGAAAGAGACTTTATATCTGTTTAAGAAAAATTTTAAAAGATGAATTTGTTATAGTTTTAAAAACAAACTTAAGGAGTCTATTGAGTAAAGCTATTAATAATTCCCCCTTGCTTATAATCTTTGAAATGTGTTCTGCTGTGGAATAACATAAAGCATTTGCTTAAAAATTCCCTATGAAAGCCATATAAACAAGTTATCTATTCAATTCACTTTAAGCACTTATTCTCAACTCAGCATTGTTGGGGAACCAAAATGAATTTCAGTGATTCTTGCATAAAGATAGACATACAGCAATCATTGTATATAAAGTCTTTAATAATGGTAGTGTAAATTATTATGTGCCTGTTAATAAGCAATCAAATTAAGAAAACAAAAAGTCCAAGTGATTTATCAATTGAACCAAAATATCTGAATTAATTCCTCTATTCATTGAAGTTATTATAGCATATCCTTTTATTTTAACTGACCACAATTTACTAAGTGAAATTTATATTCTGTGCTAATATTAGGGTAAGAGAATGGGGTCAAGATTGGGAATGTAAACATGTTGTGGTAGTAAATGTTTAAGCTGATAAATGAATATTTTTGCTTTTCAGATAAAACTATGGTTTGACAAGGTTGGTCACCAATTAATAGTTACAATTTTGGGAGCAAAGGATCTCCCTTCCAGGGAAGATGGGAGGCCAAGGAACCCTTATGTTAAAATTTACTTTCTTCCAGACAGAAGGTAGGGATATAAAAACAAAAATAAATGTTACTGAAAATAAAAGAGAAATGTTAATAGCAGTTCATGTTTCAATTTTGTATCATTTATTTTTATTGTACCAGTCATATACTTATGAAGTTTAACATAAGCATAATGACTTTTAGGAATCAAAATAGTGACAGTAAATACTTTGAGATTGTTTTAAAACTTATATCAAATGTTTATAACATAAATTACTTTATTGAATATTTAAGTTATGTGGATTATTTCTTAAATAATGTATATTTTCATTTATCAAAATCATTAAAAATTATCCTCTTTTAAATCAAATGCATTTTCAACACAAACTGCAGAGGCAAAAAGCTGAAAATGGTACTGAAAGGTACTCATCATAATCCTCTACAATTTCTATCTTCTCTTATTAAGGTATTATTTCTCTATATTCTGTAAAATTAGTGAGTATGCTTTATATTTCATCACCCCTTATCATCAAAGACACCTCACCACAGGGCCCAGAATCAGCTTCTTCAAGCATCGTTTGCTTTGTGCTGTCTTCCGGAGAGGGATACACTTCGGACTGCAAGGGAGGAGGAGGATATCCATAACTAGAGGGTTACATCTAGCTTAAACTTCAGTTGGATGACAGATGTCACAGCCATATTACCCTACCATCCTGGGGGCCAAGTCACTTGGCTTCTTAGAGCACACATAGGTTGCTTAGTCTAAGCATCCTTAGAGTGCCATCATAAAAACCTGCAGGAAATGCTGCATTCCCATCTCTACTTTTTTTCTTTTTGAGGAAGATTAGCCCTGAGCTAACTGCTGCCAATCCTCCTCTTTTTGTTGAGGAAGACTGGCCCTGAGCTAACATCCGTGCCCATCTTCCTCTACTTTATATGTGGGATGCCTACCACAGCATGGCTTGCCAAGTGGTGCCATGTCCGTACCGGCAAACCCCAGGCCACTGAAGCAGAACGTGTGAACTTAACCATTGCGCCACCGGGCCGGCCCCCCATCTCTATTTTTATGCACACACATAACTTTGGTTTCTACTCACTCAAACCTTTGAAGAAAAATACTTACTTTTTAAGATGATAAAAGTCTCTCAAATTAGTGAATTTATTTCCTGATTGACTGTTTTTGTTTAGTTTTATTTTATTTTACATCCCTCCACGAACTTTCTGAGCAGATAGAGCTAAAATGTGAGGGAAGTTCCTTTTAACCACTCCTTTATATTCCAAATTTAGTGTTTTTATCTTTTCTCAACACCAAAAAATGTGAGAAACATTTGAATATTTTATTCTCCGATTATTTTTTAGCTGAGTTTCTTTGTCAGTTATCAGGAATTTGAAGAATATTTAAGCAAGTTTGTAGCTTACTTTATTGATAGAATTTTGTCAGGGTTTTATCTTTAATAGACAAAAGAATTCTCTGGTTAACTCAGAAACGGCTACATTATCATCTCAACAACTTTTGTTATTGCTGTTTTTTGCTCTTGACGCAAGTTTTTGCATGAATGAGAAACTATGCTTTTGGATATGAATTATTTCATTTTTCTCGACAACTTCTCTGGGAGAAAAATTATTTGAATAAGTGAACATAGAAAACAATTGAGGTCATTTTGTTAATAAGAATTCCTGGAGGGGCAAGTGAGGCTACTTAGAAGAGATTTAGTCTAAAGGTCAGTATAGCAGCCAAGCCATTCAAAACACTGTTTTCTCAAAAATGTACTCTGTACTCTAAGAAATAGCTGGATGTGCTTTACATTTTTTTATATCTTGAAGTAAAGTTGGTTACCAGTCAAAATATATTTCTTTCTTTCATTTTGAGGAAAAATATCAAGTCTTTGCATGCTATTACTAAGTTAAATTAAATGGAAACCAAAAGTACTGGTAACATGAAAATAATAGAAAAAGCTTTAGATTAAATTTTATTTTTAAAAGAAGTAATTACAATCTCAACAATTTAATGATGCTGCTAGTGATCACTTATTTATTTTATTATCATTAGGCTGCTATTTACAAAATATCTCTATAGCATGCTTATTGATCGTAGGTTTTAAATACTTTTAGCAGCTTTTCAGTATTTGACTTATACAGCATGATCTTATTGTGATAACTTTAGTTATACTTCTAGAAAAAAATAAAACATTTACTTTTTTTTAACTTGCTGAAGATATGATAATTTTTATGGTTCTTTTTATGGATTAGTGCTTTATACACACTAATCTGCCTTATTAAATTTGTAATCATGTACGGTGGGTTTATGAGGAACCTCAGAGATTATCTAGTCTCTCTCCTACACAGTATGGAAAACCTTTCTAATATAGTCATTCTTTGAGAACTTTTTTCACTCCTTAAGAGCAAGTCTAGGCTTATTCTTCTATTCCCTTTCCGATTGCAGTATAAAGCATTCTTGAATTAGACAGCAATGCTCCTGCTAAATGCTTTCTTCCTGTCCTTCATGGAAGGAATGTTATCTCTTGACAGGGTCTCATATTTCATTCTCTAATGGATGGAATATAATTACTAGAAGCTTTGTAAATATTCATTAAAATTTTAGATGAAGGGAGGCAGTGACAGAACGAGTCATAAATCATAGTGTTTGTTACTATTTCTATTATTTATTTAGTTTTATTTACAGTACCACTCTTCCATAAATTTGAATAGAGATAAAATCTCCTACATGGGCTTTCAAAATTATTTTCCTACCAAGACCTCAGAGATTAATAAATATACATTGCTTTAAGGTGGCTTTGTGCCGCTTAAATGTGTGTGCTCTAGAAACGTATGTGCTCTGGATTACTTAAGGCAAACCTATATTAAACATTAAGCCCTATAGTCAACTAAGAGAAGAAGTTGCATAGCCTCCCCAATTCAGAGACACTTTATCCCTTCTTACGTCTCCCTGTTTCCTATTTCCCAACACACTTAGAACTGTACTGTGCTGAGAGAATTTGTAGCAGTTACTATGGTTCCACTTGAAGTTCATTGTCCACTTCTCACTTCAAATAGGCTTTCTAGATAGCTTAACGGTTCCTTCCTAGAAGATTTTCTTTCTTCCTCTTCAGCCATTGATCCTCTCTAATAAGCTAGAATAATGATCTCCAAAAAGAATGGATGTACTGAGGGGATATGTAAGACAATCCATTGGAGTTAGGATAAAATATTTATATTTTTATTTGTATCTAATTTTTAATTCCCATTTTTTAATATTTACCAATAGACACAATATATTAGTACGTCAGTATAGTAATACATGTATATAATTCATAAATATATGTGCATATAATGGGATACATAGTCAAAAACATTCCTTTGATAGAGATACATAGTCCAAAAAAGTGTGGAAGCCTCTGAGTTGGAAGTCTCATCTGTCAGGATTGCCAGCTTGCATTTCTATCCCACATTATAGCGGCTACCTCAGATACAGATAATTTTACAATGTTTTTAAAGACCCGAAACTGTCAAATTGGCAAGTATGTAGTTCTTGTATGTAAGAAAGTAACTTGATAAAATGTAATTACAGTTGCTCGTTAGCTAAACTATATGGATGTGAAGTTGTGAAGGTCACAATTTGCTAGACTTTTTGTACAATAAGACTTCTGTAGTTTAAGTGAATAGTATATGTAATGTTGTTGGTTAATTGCCAGTTTGAAGGTTTCCAGTAGGACAATATGTTAGAAAATTTTAACAGTTAGGATTCTTCAGTCTGGTTTTATTTAGATTTTGAGAAAGATTTAAGTTTTTGACTATCTGTCATGGAAAAATTTCAGATTTGTTGAAATATTGCTATTATTGTCATACTTATAAAGTGATATAATTATATACCTTATAAATTTTAGTAATAATTTTAAAGATTATAATATTTGTATTATATAATACATTTATGGTAAAACTTCACTTGGCTTATTTCTTGAGAAATTTTAAGTTAATTTTTAGGGCAATACTTAGAAAAAGGTTTATAGAAGTTCATATATTCTTATTTTTTTCAGTGATAAAAACAAGAGAAGAACTAAAACAGTAAAGAAAACGTTGGAGCCCAAATGGAACCAAACATTCATTTATTCTCCAGTCCACCGGAGAGAATTTCGGGAACGAATGCTGGAGATTACCCTTTGGGATCAAGCTCGAGTTCGAGAGGAAGAAAGTGAATTCTTAGGAGAGGTATCTGGAATTGTTTTAAAGCTTGGACAATTCATGTCACCCTGAATACTTTGGTTTATGTGACTATCAGTAAAATTTTATAGTTTGAATATCTGAAAAAGTAAACATAATTTCTTTAACAGAATGAATTTAGCCACTGCTTTAAGACAAAATTTTGATGCCATAAAAAACAATGGTTCTAAATACTCTGTGACAATTTTCACATTTATTCCTATAGATATCTCAGCATTGAATGATAAAAGGTTGGTTTGTATTTCACAAATATATTGTTGGGTTTATAGTGTATATATCATTTTACTTTACTGAACCAACTGTACCACTAGTAGTTCAATCCTTTATTCATGGATTTTTAAAAAAAAATTTTATTGAGTTAATGATAGGTTACAATCTTGTGAAATTTCAGTTGTACATTATTGTTTGTCAGTCGTGTTGTAGGTGCACCACTTCACCCTTTGTGCCCACCTCCCACCCTGTCTTTCCCCCGGTAGCCACTAATCTGTTCCCTCTGTCTATATTTTTAAATTCCTCATATGAGTGGAGTCATGCAGAGATTGTCCTTCTCTATCTGGTTTATTTCACTTAGCATAATTCCCTCAAGGTCCATCCGTGTTGTTGCAAATGGGACGATTTTGTTCTTTTTTACAGCTGAGTAGTATTCCATTGTATATATATACCACATCTTCTTTATCCAATCATCTGTTGATGGGCACTTAGGTTGCTTCCATGTCTTGGCTATTGTACCTAATGCTGCAATAAACATTGGGGTGCATAGGACTTTTGGAATTGCTGACTTCAAGCTCTCTGGATAGATACCCAGTAGTGGGATAGCTGGGTCATATGGTAGTTCTATTTTTAATTTTTTGAGAAATCACCATACTGTTTTCCGTAGTGGCTGCACCAGTTTGAATTCCCACCAGCAGTGTATGAGGGTTCCTTTTTCTTCACAACCTCTCCAACATTTGTTACTATTAGTTTTAGATATTTTTGTCATTCTAATGGGTGTAAGGTGATATCTTAGTGTAGTTTTGATTTGCATTTCCCTATTCATGGATTATTTTTTTAAGACCCGTAATGTGCCTGTAATATGCTAGGGACCGAGACCTCAGAGGTGAATAAGGCATATTACTTCTTTCAAGGAATTTATAATCCGCTGGGGATACACACAAGTGAATAAGCAATTATAGAATAGCAGTTGCTGTTGCAGGAAAAATGCAGTAGGAATACACATACTTGCCGTGCAGGGGAGGGCAAGTGGTCCAGGGAAGGTGCCATAGAAAAAGGAGAATTTAGCAAAGTCAAGGGGAGTGGATTTCCTGCAGTGGAAATAACATGATACTAGAGTTGAGGGGGTCTTGGAGTATTAAAATTGGAAAGAAAAGTGATAAGAAATGAGACTTGATGGTTAAACTGACACCAGATCATGTCCCTTAATATACCATATTAAGAAGTTTGGATTTTATCTTGTGGATAATGGGAACAAATGATAGATTTTAGAAAGAGAATGGCTTGATTGCATTTGTACTTGAGAAAAATACTTCTAGCTGTAACGTGAAGAGTCAATTGGAGAGTTAACTGCTTTCAGCTTTTTTGAGTGTGGTTGGTTTTCCTGAGTAAATTAAATGGTAATCTCATGGGAAAAACAACAATCCGTAGAAATATTGACCTTAGTGTTGTTAGATAAAGAGTCAAAGAGTGGTAAACCAGTTGGGAAGAAGGGTAACATAGTTGTTAGGAGCAAAGTCTGGGACCAGCTGCCTGAGTCTGCATTCCCGACACTACCACTTCCTAGCTTTGTGTCTTTGAGCAAGTTATTTAATCTATTTGTGCTTCAGTTTCCTCTTTAAGTGGGAATCATAGTAGTATGTAACTCAGGGCTAATGTGAGGATTAAATACGTGTGTGTGTGTGTGTGTGTGTGTGTATGTAAACATTTGGAACAGAGTGTCTGCAATTTTGAGAATGACTGGGGCAAATTTAGGAAGAAAGAAAGAATAACTTAGCTGTTCTGCATCTTTACCTCCTTAGCTAAACAGTGATTTGTCATTATATAACGGTTCTCATATACGTAAGCAAAAACACTGTCATATTTGCACATGACCCTAAAAGAAAATAAAAAGAGTCATTTATTTCTATGGGCTGATTTTCTTTGTAAATTTGTTAAATATTCATCTTATAAAATCCATATTACAATATGGTTCATATTAGAAATCCGTTCTTTTTTTTTCTTTCCTGTTTTGAATCCTTAGCAGCAGGATATGTTGAACACAGAGATTTAAGTAAGACAGACTTTGTTTTAGACTTGGTATTCTTATCTGTAAAACATGAATAATAAAGATCAAACTTGTAGGGTTTTTTTCTGAGAATTAAGATAACATTTTACATAGTTCTTAACACACAGTAGGCACTTCTAATTTGTTTTTCTCTGCCCATTTAAGACTTTTTCTAAAGGTTAAATAATGAATGCAAATAAAAATGCTTTTTTAAATTATAAAATCATATATACATATATTAGTTATTATTACAAATTTTTAGTAAAGTGTTATTTTGATAATGGCAAATTTAACAGCCTCTGGTAGGTGGCTGATCAAGGGTCTACAAAATAAATGTCTTAGATATTTAAAACTATTAAATCAATAAGAAGTTGTAAATATTTATCTTTTATTTAATTATTGTCAAAATATATTGACAGTTTTGCAATATAACCTTGCTTTTGACCTAACAGCATTACTGTTACAATTATCATTATTATAAAAGTTATGAGACCATTAAACAGAATTCTATTTTATTGGTATGTAACAGTCCTTTGTCTCTTGGCTTTGTAGATTTTAATTGAATTAGAAACAGCATTATTAGATGATGAACCACATTGGTACAAACTTCAGACCCATGATGTCTCTTCATTGCCACTTCCCCACCCTTCTCCATATATGCCTCGACGACAGCTCCATGGAGAGAGCCCAACACGCAGGTTGCAAAGTAAGTTTTCAGTAAAATTTCTCACACCTTTATTGAATTATCTTGAATGATATATATGACATAGAATTTGAAGATACTATTATGGGTATTAACAGGCATCTATTAGTGTTTTCATAGGTATTGAAGCTTTTAAATTGTTTGATATGCTTAAAATGAGGGTATACTAATGGCATTCATTCATCACAGTATGACCCGAAATGATGCACAGTTATGTTTTAATTTTAGCTCTTAGAATCTTAAATATAGGATGAGATAGCTAATATAGTAGAATTTTGTCATGTAGCTGTAGATATCTGAAATTATGATTTCCGCCTTCATTATGCCAAGTACTTTATGAATACGTAGGCTATAGCAAAGTGGTTGAAACCAAGACCATAAACATTGCTCAGACAAACCAGTTTAAATTTTGACTCTCTCGCTTAAGAGCTGTATGACTTTAGGTGGGTCGTTTCTCTATGCTTCACTTTCCCCCTTTAGAAAATGGAAATAATGATGCCTACATTATAGGATGGTTATAAGAGTTAAATAATCTCAGTAATATAAACTGATGTTGTTTTTGTTGTTATTATTATTATTAGTGTTTGCATTTTACTGTGAATTATGCATAGTCCAAACTATAAAATAGAATTCGGGAAGTGAGATTGCTTTTATAGATGGCAAAATACCTTACATATTAATATAGTTTTATTTTTGATTCATTGATGAGAAACTTTATTCATTACTTTCTCCGAAACGTAAAGAGATTGTTTTTGAAAGAGTATTTTGATGTATAAATTTTTATTTTTATATATTCTTTTCCTTTATTCAGTTAAAGTTCCATAGCGTCTTAAGGGAAAAAAATCTTCCTTTTTAAATATGACAGAAGTTATTTTATAATTTGTTTACTACTTGATATCTTATTAACCATTATTATCACAATTTGAACTATAAAAATCCATCAGCGTTTTATTTTTTTGGTCCTTCATTCTTTTTTTGTCTTATATCAAACAGATTCATCTCTTTGACTTCTCAAATGTTAATTCTTTACTTAGTAAAATGTAATATTATCACCCTTTTCACTTTTTAAAATAGAAAACATCATATCTATTATATTTTCATTCATCCTCATGACTAAAATTCTTCAAAGAAAAGTGAATGGAAACAAATCATTGAGACAAAGCTAAAATGATGCTGTTGAGAGGTATAAGATAAAAAAGACATGATTTCATAATTGAAGTTTCTCAGGATTTCAGCTATTTGGGGGGATTTTTTGGTCAATGTTGCTTCCAATTCTCTACCCCATTCTCTTACTTCTCCCTCTCTTGGACTGCAGTTACATGTATGAAGACCTCTTGATATTGTTCCATAGCTTATTGAGTCTCTATTTTTAAATCTTTTTTCTCTTCCTGAGGTTTGAGTATTTTTCTTCAACTGTCTTCAAGTTGACTGATATTTTCTTCTACGATATCCAGTTTTCTGTGAAAACCATACTGTGAATTGTCCTATTAAAGATATTGTTAATTTTAAGATTTACATTTGGTTTTCTTAGTTTTTGTATCCTTCCTGATACCCATTCTTTTATTATGTCTGTGTGTATGTATAAACACATATATGTGTATAAATGTAAATATATTTAAGAATTTACAGAATTATACATACATTACATATGTATATGTATATATATAGAATCCTGTAAATTCTTTAATCTATTTATAGTATTTAATTTAAAGTCTGCTAATTCCAACAACTTGGTCTTCTGTGAGTCTACTTACGTTTGTTTTTTCCTTTGATTATGGATCACATTCTGTGTGTTTTATATATCTACTAATTTTTGTTGTGTACCAGACATGATGTTTAATACGTTTTGGAGACTCTGGATTTGGAAGAATGTTACATTCTATATTAGCAGACAATGAAGTTACTGAAGGACCACCTACAACCTATGGAAGATAGAGTAGAGTGTTTCTGTTTTGACTCTTCCATAGTTCTAAGGCATAGTCCTTAGTCTGGTTTCTGATTCTTATTTCTAAGATGTGAACTTTCTAGGCAAAGTCCAAGATGTTGGCCCAAATCCTATAATATAGTGAGACAAACTCCAAACTCTATGTCCTGTGCATCAGGAAGTTGCTGAAATCCCCTTGCAGCTCTTTTAGCCTTTTAGCTGTGGCTTTCTGGTGGGTTTCTTCTTGTTTTTCCCTCTGCAGTTTGCAATTCAGGCAAGGATTTGAGGGGCTATTGTGTGTAATTTGGGGTCTCCTCCTTCTCTTGCTCTCTGCTTTCCAGGATTTCCCTTACAATTCTAGCTGCTCTAACAACTCTGAATTCTGATCTCTGGGTCCTCAGCCTTGTAAGACTGAGGCTTTTTGCTTGAGCTGTAACTCTTCTGCAGTGAACCAAATTGAGAAGGCCCTTAGGGGAAAAGCTGTTTAAATATGTGCTTTGCTTATTTCAAGAGTCATCTCACCAATTTCTGCCTGCATTTGTTTGTTCTCTGGTGTCTTTAAACAGTTTTTTTAATTAAAAATATTTTGTCCAGATTTTTAAATTATTGCTGGCAGGAGATATAATCTATATTTTGATATAAGCTACTCTACCATTCTCAGAAGCAGAAGTCTACATTTTTAAGTATACTTTTTACTGACTTATAGCGTTTATACAGAAATGTGTATAAATCATAAATGTACAACCAGGTGAATTTTCACCAAGTAACCACACTATGTAACTAGCACTTGCGTCTAGAGATGGGACATCACCAGCCTTCCTCTTACTGTCCTCCACTAATTATTCCCTCTGCCAAGGTGACAACTATGCTGACTTCAAATACCATAGAATAGTTTTATTTTTTAACTTCATATAAATGAAATACACACACATATGAATTTTATAGAAATGAAATTACACAATATATTACTCTTTCACATCTGGCTTTTTTTTCTTACCACTGTGTGTATGAGATTCATCGATATTGCTCCGTATAATTACAGTTTATTTATTTTCATTGCTACATACAATTCCTTTCTATAGATATACAAAAATGTATGCATTCTACAGTTGATTAATAGTTTGCTTTCAGATTTTGGCTCTTCCTAAGAGTGTTGCAATGAACATTCTTATACATGCCTTTTGGAAATCAGATGTGGTCATTTTTACTTTAAATATGCCTAATAGTAGAATAGATAGATAATAGGCTATGCATGTATTCAGTTGCAGTAAATATTGATAAGCAATTTCCAAAACTGCACCAATTTATACTTCCCTACAGCAGTGAATAAAGGTTTTAGTTTCTCTACATCCTAACATAATTTTGGTGTTTTAATGCTTTTTATCCACCCGTCTAGGTGGATGTGCAGTGCTATCTCATTATGGCTTCAATTCGCGTTTGTCTAACAAACTTTTTCATTGCTTAACTGACCATTTATATCTCCTCTTTTATGAAGAGCCTATCAAATTTCTAGCCCATTTTTCTTTTAGAGTCTGTCTTTTTTTGTTGATTTATGAGTGGTTTCTTTTTTTAAATTATAGATTTGAATTCTTTATATGATATGTGAATTGCAAATGTATTCTGCTCTATGGCTTGGTATTTCACTCTTTAATGAGATCTTTTGATCAACAGAAGTTTTTAATATTAATGTATTTTAGTTTTCAATTTTTTCTTTAGGATTAGTGCTTTTTTGGTATGATCTGTAAAAAAATCTTTGTCTTCTTCAAGGTCATAATGATATGTTCCTATTTTTCTTCTAGAATAGAGCCCTACTCTTTTCATTAAATCTAAAATTCATGTGGAATTGATTTTTGTATTTTGTGCAAGGTGGGGATCAAAATTCATTCTTACCCTGTGGATGTCCGCTTGATCCAGCATATTTATTGTAAAGGCTACATAGCATGTGATTAATTTCTGAACTCTATTCCTTTCAATTAGACAACTTTTCTATTCTTGTGCCAATACCAAAGTGTCTTCGTTACTATAACTGTATAATAAATTGTGATATCTGATAGTGTAATTAACCCAGCTTTGTTCTTCTTCAAGACTGTTGTTTCTATTCTTAACCTCTTGCACTTACAAATAAATTGAGTATCAAATGATTATTTTCCACAAATACTCTTCTGGGATTTTGATTCAAATTACATTGATCAGTCTAGGGAGAACTGAAATTTTTCCCTGGAGTGGAGAGAATTCGATATATATTCTATGAATATTCCAAGAATTCCATGAATCTGATATATCTTTAAATAATATTTTAATAGATTTCAAGGTGGAGGTTTCGCATCTTTATTAGATCTATAACTAGGAATTTGGTTTAAATTGATGCTGGTATACTGAAATAAAATTTATTATTTATTATTATTCAATGAATCATAACAACATTTCCATACATTATTTTGAAATTTGATGTACAACATTGTGTCATTTGTGATTAATGACAATTTATCCTCTTTCTTTCAAATTGTTATACCTTGCTCTTCCTTGTCTTACTTGATGCTTTGGCTAGGTCCAATGATAAAATGTTGAGTGTAAGTAACTTTGTTGAGTAGAAGTTAGCATCCATGTTTTGTTCCCCATTCCTTGAGAAAAGCTTGAAATATTTCCCCACTACCTTTGATATTTGCTCTAAATTTCTGTTTGCTTAGATTCAGGAAGGTATATTTTATTCCTAGTTTGATGAAAGTTTTTAATTATCAGTGGATGTTAAATTTTATCAATTTTTTTCTGTATATATGTATGTAACTGTATGGCATTTCTCTTTTATTCTATTGATGTGGTAAATTGCATTGATTTTCAAATGTTAAAGTGATCTAGTGTTCCTGTAATAAACTCAGCTAGCTCATGATGTGTTATTTCTTCCTCTCTGGATTCAATTTGCTGATATTATGTGTAGAATTTTAGCATCTGTATTCAGGAGAGAGAGAGAAAGATTGTCTTTAATTGGCTTCTGTTATTAATGTTATGTGGCCTTCATAAAAAGTATTAGAAAATGTTCCTTCTTTTATTATTTGATGACTTTTATTTTCCTTCCTGTAATATCTGTCAAGTTTTGATTTTAGTGTTATGCTGCCCTCATAAAATGATTAGAAGTGTACTCTCATTTTATATTGTTTGAAAGAATTTGTATATTATTGGTATCATTTCTTTAAATGTTTAGAAGTATTATCCATTTAAGTCATTGGGGTTGGTAATTTCTGTATGAGATTTAAATTACAATTTCAATTTTTCTACCGTATTTAGAACTATTCTTAATTTTATGTCTGCTTGTGTCAACTTTAAGTTGGAATTTTCTTGGAATTTGAACATTTCTCCTAACTTCTAAAAAATATATTTGCATAAAATTGTTCCTAGTAGCATTTTATTATCTGTTAATGTCTGTTGGATGTGTAGTGACGTCCTCTTTTCCTTCATATTGGTAATTTGTTCCTTTTCCTTTTTTTTTCTCAGACTTTCTAATGATCTATCAATTTTAAAAGTCTTTTCCAAAAAACACCATTTTTGTTTTGTTTATTTTCTAGGTTGTATGTTTGTTTTTCTTTTCTATTTTTCTTTTTCTTATTTCTCTTTTTTTACTTTCTTTACTTTAGTTTATTTGTCTCTTCTCATTTCTTCAGAAGGATACTTACATAATTTTTAATGTAATGCTTTCCTTTACCTGTGGATTATTTAGGAGTATTGTGTTAAATTTCCAAACTCTAGGGATTTTCTAGGATTTTTTTATATTGACGTCTAGCATTATTCCTCTCTTATAAGAGTGTATACTCTGAATAATTTGGAATCTTTAAAATTAATCATTTGCTTTATGGTGCTGCATGTAATCAATTTTGGTAAATGTTCTTGAAAAGAATGTTTATTTTGTCATAGGTTGGTACATGTTCTATGTATGTCAAGTTCAGCAGGTTTATTAATTTTGTGGCTCAGTTTTGTTTTTGCTGATCCTTTGTCTGATTATTCTATCATTTGTTGAGAGAGGTATGTTAAAATCTCCATGTATGATTGTGGACATCATACTTCATGTATTATATATCATATGTATTTTGAAGTTATGTTACAGGTCTAGAATTGTTATATTTTTCCTAGTAGACTGATAACTTTATCATTACATAATGTCTCTTTTTATATCCAGGAATGCTTTTTCTTTATACCTACTTTGATGTTACTATTGCTGCTTCAGCTTTTTTTGGTTAATGTTTTTTGTATGGTATATCTCTCTCAATCCTTTTACTTTCTACCTCTCTGTGTCCTTATGTTTAAAGTTTGTCTATTGAAAACAATGTAAAGTTGATCTTCCTAAATCCATTCTGACAATATTTATCTTTTATTAGGATAACTCATACATTTAGATTTAATGTAATTTTGCTTAATATTTTACAGAGTATTATTTATTTTTGATTGGTCTTTTTTTCTTTAGTTTGAAATCCACGTATTTTAATTACATCAACAAATATTTAGTTACCTGCTATGTCTATGGTGCTGATACTGTGATTGAGCCAAAGATACATTATACTTCGGTAACAAGTCAAACTCTTATTTACAAACTTGCATATGAAATACCTTTTCTTCCCCCCAAAATTATATTTAATGTGACTCTTAGTTAGGTACATTTGTTCCCAGTCAAATGTCCTTCTCCTTACCTATTCCCACCTCCCAACAGAGATTCTAGAAAGCCCTAATGATGGACAACATTCAGGAAAGACCCATTAATTTTTAATCCTGATTGAGTTCCACTGACGTGTCCCAGTGTGTAGTGGTTACTGTGTCCAAGTCTGTACATGGATGTTCTTTACTAATGCTAGTTGCTCTGCTGCTTAGCATCCATCTTTCTCAGCTGTATCGTGGAACTATTCGCATGGAATCCTAAAATATCACTGGACTCTGGAGAGATCCTACAGCCTGGGTCCTTATTCACAAGGCTCTCTAGCCACTGTCTTCTTAGTAATTCTGAGGAATCTTGACTGTTAGCAGTGCTTGCCTCCTCATTCTGCACCCTCTACACTCCTCTCTCTTTCTCTCCTCTATCATAATCTCGTTAATAAGCCGAGAGTATGGGAAGTAACATGTCTACATCTCACTTTGCTTTTAATCCTAAAATGTAAATCTTCCTAATTCAAAGAAACACGGAAGTCTTGCTACCTCTTTAAAGTGTGGAAGGGAAAAATGTAAGGATAATAAAACACAATTAATATCCCAGTACATGAACATGCCATACTTAATCTTTGACTTTGTATAATTTTTTAAATCATATATAGGAAGGAGAGTTATAAAAATTAAAATTGTAAGCTTATGTAGAGTGCTGTAGTAATTTAGAAGTATGAGACAATAGTACAAGCTATGATAAGTGTTTTAGCTAGGCCTGAGAAGAATAAGTAGGATTTCAATAAATGGAGGTAAAAAGGTAAAATACTAAGTTTGAGAAGATAAAGACGTAAAATCTGAATAGAATGATGAGATGTTGCAGAAACATTGAGTGCTAGGTTAGGAAATTTATCATTTTAAATAGAGTTTGAGGATTGAAGTCTGAAAGAAATAGCACAATAACATCTTAACATGATTTATTGTCTCTCCTTGATGTGCTGCAGCCTGAAAAAAAAAGGTTTTGAGGGGAGGCGTTTCCCTTCATTATACCCTGTAAACGAATGCATACCTTGCTTATAAATGAAGCCTCATGTATTTTGGAATTGAAGAAGTTAAATGTAGTAAGTGTTATGGAGGGCAGCAAAGTGCAGTGGAAAAATCAGGGGGGAAATGGCTTGCTTTCATTTAGATTACATGTTCTTGTTAGGTCATGACCATAATCGTCTCCAATGGGCAAATGCCACAATATGTAAATTATTCCCCACCTCCCCCCATAAAAATCCCTTTCAGTGATTTTTGACATCACAGTTTGGACCAAAATACGTACATTGTTTTAAAAATATATAAATATATATAATATACACATTACATATTAAATTATTATATATATCTGGGATATATTTTCAATAATTATTAATAAAATCTCTATAATAATAATTTAAGCTTTAATCAATAGCTTGAAACATTTTGACACCTTTTTTCTCATTTCAAAGCTGTTTTTATAAATTATGAATTTTTAGTAATGAATAGAAATTTTAATTTTAAAAAGACAAAGGAACTATATCCTTGACAGAAAACACCCATAGTCACTCTCATCTCACTTTAAAATATTAAGTACTTTACAATATCTGTGGAGAAAAAGTTTGAAAAGTTTGGTGTCTTTTGTTCTATATTGATTATAGTGATGCCATTCTCACAGTTTTAAGAAGTAGTGTACTTCTTTGACTATTAATCTTAAACTCATTAAAATGTCTTATTCTAAATTCTGGCAGTGAAAACCTGCCCTGCTTATTTAAACCTTATACTTCTTGGTGGTAGTACTGATTATTTCACTTTTATGTTCTTTTCCTAAGGGTATATTTACTAGACAAATGTGGTAAAAAGGAAAATCAGAGCCAGCCCTGGTGGCCTAGTGGTTAAGTTCAGCACATTCCACTTTGGTGGCCTGGATTTGGTTCCCAGGTACAGACCTACACCACTCTGTTAGCAGCCATGCTGTGCTGGTGGCACACATACTAAAAAATAGAGGAAGATTGGCAGAGATATTAGCCCAGGGTGAATCTTCCCCAGCAAAAAAATAAAAATAAAAAAGGAACACCACACAGGACTACCCTGACTATAAAATTGATATAATGAGATAAATGACTTTCAGAAAACCATTTGGGGGTCTGCTTAACAACATTGTCTTTACAGAAAATCTTCAAATAATAGTTTTCGAATGGAAATGAATGTAGTAAACTTAGCTTATTTAAACCTGTCGTTAAACTATAATGTTCAGATAATTGACAATGTAAAAAAAGCATGAAATTATACTTTTATCCTGCTGTACTTAAAAAAGAAAGGCATTGTATGTATTATAATATCAATATGGGGCATATACTCAGTTTTACTGAAGCTGAACCCAAGAATGAAGCTTCATGATTCCAAGATACCGTGAAAGAACATAAAAAGTAGAATGACATAAAGTAGGAAGAACACAACAGAAATATTTCCTTTATTAAGTATATATCCATTCTAAATTCTAGAGTTTGGATATGTTATATTAGCACGAATTTGCACATGTGATAAATCGATATCAATATCATCATCCTAAGTGTTTTAATAAAAAGTATTTAACATGATACAAAGATGTCTACAAAGAATTTTAAAACTACTAAAGATGTTAATTGTTTCAGCATGTAAAATACTGTTTCAATATAGATATTTACTTAGATTTACAATTATGTTCACTTAAGGAAATATTTATATAACAATTCATTGATATTACAATTTTAAATTATATACACTATAACAATTAAATCTTTTTTAAAGTAACATGATATTTTTATTAACTGTGTAACACACCTCTATTATACTTTTTCCTACAATTTTTTGCTGGATACTTTGTGATCACCTCTTCATACGACAATTTTGTAGTATCAATTATTTACATGTGTGCTCTATTGATTGTACAAATTTTTCTTGATATTACTTTCATCTGCTTTTTTTTCTAGTTTAGAAAGATTGTTGTAACTATGTTTATCTCTTCTTTTGTTATTTTCATTGTTTTTATTTTTTGGATAATGAGATTCTTCATTATTGTTACTCTCAGAGTTTTCTTTTACGTTGTGACATAATTAGAGTTTTTGACGTTTTGAAGCATCATCAGTCTTTTTACTTTCAGTTTATGTTTGTATCTTTCACTAGGATCATTACTTCCTATTATATTTTAATTTTGGTATGGTTAATAATTTTTATCCAGTGGTATGCTGGAGCTAGAGCCAGTTGTGTACATCTCTTCCTTTCAGATTCAGTGATATTCATAGTTTGAAGTGGCTATATGGGAATATTTACATTACGGAAATTGGCAAATGTTATATATCAAGGCTTTTTCCCCCCAGAGAGATAATTGTTAAACCTTTAGCAGCAACCCACTGTCTTATATCATATACCAAAATTAGTTTCAGATTTAATGAAATTTAAATGTAAAAAGTTAAAATATTAAAGGATTAGAAAAACTTAAGTGAGTGTTTAACCAAGCTCTATATGAAAGCAATGGAAGGAAACTCAGAGAAGAGTATCAATAGATTTTTAAAATATATAATGAATTTTTATGAGTCCACCACTGTGTAGATCACTAATGGGACAGATCAGTCATGTAAGATAATGCCAAGCGTACTACTTCTCTATTTGTTAGATAAAGTTCAGAATTGTATCATTCAAATTTTAAATCTTTTAATTGAACATTAGAAACTAATGATGTGATTTATTATCTTTGGCTAAATTCTGTGATTTATTATCCTTGGCTAACAAAGTAGATGTGTCAGGACAAATATTTACATTTTTCCATGTCTATGGCATCTTTTCACTACTCTGGAATTTTTTGTGGCATGGTAGTTCATAGATTCCTTTACATGTCTAATGTATATTCAGATGATAATTTATTTGCTCATCTTTCAAAGTAAAAACAACTTATTAATATTTTGCTACCTCTTAAGACTTTGTAAATATTCATACATAGAAAAACTTAGCTAATTGGTTTCCTGCTAACTTACTTGTGATAAATTATATATATATATTTTTTATCAAGAGAGAATGTCAAAAATAACTTGTTCCCTATAAATTTTCAAAGTTCTCCTCTTCCAAAAGGAAATAAATTTTAAAGTATACTTTTTCCAGAATCAGGAATTCCAAAATTAATAATGTTTTTCTAAGATCCCTTCAGTTTAGGTTCATTAGTTTCTTCTTGCCTGCTAAGTTTCTTTGGGTAACAATTACCTCTTACGTGTCATGGTATGTTATATAACCATGTATTATTAAACGGAATTTATAACCATTTGTATGCAGGGCAGGTCTATCATTAATTTTTTATTTTATGTATTTTGTCTTACTAATTTGTGCTTGCTCTTAGCCTATAATTATTTCATTTAATCAGAGTTTCTGCTAACATAATTTATAATTTGAATTGTTTACTAATTCTGATATGATGGAGCTTTGTTTCTTATTTTATTCTGAATTAGTATGGCTTTTTTTACTTAAAAATGTTAATCTGCAGTCTATACTGTAAAGCAGAAATTAGATTTCAATATCCATATTACATGTAAAGATTTTTAAATGTGTTTTTGACATCATTTTAACATTCTTTTTCCAGATAAAGCCTTATGTTCATATAATTCAGGTAAATTTTAGCATGTGCAATGTTTAATGCATGTATCCATATGCACAGTTTAATTGGTTTTGTTGTTTTTGTGCTTTGTCTGGCTATTGTGCATATGTTAAATTCCTAAACAAAATGTCAGTAGCTTCCCTTTTCTGGTGATAGTACTTTTCCAGTATGTCCATGTTACATCTTTGTTATTTTGATATTAAAAACATTTGTTGAAATACAGTGATTCATGATTTAGGTGTGTCTAGTATTATCTCCTTTAGTCTAGTACTATTTCATCAAAGACACATGGTTTAGTATATACCGTATTATTATGTGCACTGTTTCAGAAAATTTGAATTTATATGGATACAATTTTCAATGTTTTTGACTTATGAAGGAGTAGTGTTAAAAATTCTAAGTATGTTGAATTAAAACTACAACAAATGTTTTAGCCATTTTGTTATATCTTTCAAGGAAAACGGAATAGATTTAGTTTTATTACTCCAATGTATTATGACTTTTAAATTCACACATGCACTGAGTATATGTCAAGATATTTTAAATTGATGTTAAATTTTTTAACTGGTCACTGGGATTTCTCTTAGTTTTAACAATTTTAATTGAAAGATATTTTAAAATAATAAATATATTAAGTATATTTAAATATATATATGTAATTAACTTTTATATTTTTAAAAATAGTTTTCTTGAATAAGATTAGAAAGTAGTTATAAAATGTCTGAGGAATGGCACACTAAATTTTCAGGTTTCCTTAGGAAGGCTACCCCTTACAGCAAGATGGAGTAGGAGGCACTGGACTTACCTTCCCACCTCAAACAACAATAAAAATGGCCAAATATATGAATCATTTGTTTGAATAACACTAGGTATCAGGCAACTAAGGATAGTAATTACCAAGAGAAGGGAAATAAATGAACTGAACCCTAAAGTTTCTCTAGTCTACCACTTTAAGAGAGTTTCCTGCACACAGCATAGAGGGAAAGAACCCAGATGGAGCCTATGGACTCCCTGAACTAAGGAGATGGAGCTGAGAGTACAGCGAGAGCAAAGCATCTAGAGTTCACAGAATGGACTACTGGAAAGGAAAGAACTATACAGAGAGAGAACTGCAAAGATCTGCAGAGGGTCTCTTTCAAATGTTCAGCTGAGTATTGATCAGTGTATGAATGGAGGAATCTACCCAAGGCTGGGGAAAGAACCACCCAAAAAGATTAGAAGTAACAGTGCCTGAGAATAGTGTCTGTTTTTTTCAGTGAGAGTGGAGAACATCAAATTTCGTGGGACAGTGTGTTGAGTACACAGAAGTGTCTGGCCTCAGTGGTGTGG
The DNA here is from genome assembly GCF_021613505.1 of Equus quagga. NCBI lineage: Eukaryota > Metazoa > Chordata > Mammalia > Perissodactyla > Equidae > Equus > Equus quagga. The sequence continues at coordinate 34,565,731 of NC_060282.1, read as the reverse complement.
AGAATAGTTAGCCCTAGACTGAACACTGTATCACATACACAAATCTTAAAAGCAAGAACTGAACTAATCAAAATGTTTCTATATGCAGAAGAAAGCTCAAGAATACTTAAACGAATAAAAAAAATGTCCAATACACAACAGTGTAAAATTCACAATGGCTGGCATCTAGTAAAAAATTGGCAGCCATGCAAAAAAGAAAAAAATGACCCATGAAAAGTATATAAATCAATCAAAGCTAAACAAGAACAGGTACGGATGTTATAATTAGTAGATAGGATATTAAGCAATTATAGAAGTATATTCTGTATTTGTAAAATGTTAAATAGAGACATGGAAGATATAAATGGATGCAAATCAAACATCTGGAAATGAAAACGGCATTGTCTGAAATAAAAATATCCCAAATGGAATTAACAACAATAAACATTGCAGAGAAAAACGTAAGTGAACTTGAAGATACAGCAATATAAATTATCCAAAATGAAGCATAAATATGAAAGAGAATTAAAAAAAAATAAGAGTATCTGTGACCTATGGACAATGCGAAGCTGCCTAATGCACAGGTAATTCAAGTCCCTACAGGAGAAGAGAGGAGGAAGGATAAAAATATTTGAAGAAATAATGCTGAAAATTGTCCAATTTTGATAAAAACTATAAACCCATATATCCCGCAAGCTCAATGAGCTCCAAGCACAAGAAACATAAATAAGAACATACCAAGGCACATCATAATTAAATTCTTTAAAACCAATAATAAGTAGAAAATCTTAAAACATCCAGAGAAAACAGAATATGTAACTGAAGAATAAAGATAAAGATGACTGCAGATTTTTCGTTGGAAACAGTTGTACATACTCAAAGAAAAAAATGTCGGTTTAGAATTCCATGCCCATTCCTATTTCTTTCTAAAATGAAGGAAAAATAAAGACTTTTTCAAACATACAACTGCTAAAAGAACTCATCACTAGAAGACATGCACTACAACCAATGTTAAAGGAAGTCCTTCGGGCAGAAGAATAATGATACCAAATGGAAAAGTAGAATATGGAGGTAGACAAAGGAAGGAGGAACACCAGAAATGGTAACTGCATGGGTAAATGTATGATTTTTTCTTATTGTTTAAATACCTTTAAATATAATTGGCTGTTAAAACATTAGCAATGGTAGTATAAGGTATGCAACATATATAAAAGGAAAATATATGACAACAGCAACACAAAGGGTAGGAGAGAAAAAATCGAAATCTATGCTTATAGTGTTTTTTATACTATACTATTTGATAAGTAGTATGATATCACTTGAAAGGAGATTATATTAAATGAACTATGTATACTTTAAGCCCTAAAACCACAAATCAGAGCGTTATAGCTAATAAGCCAACACAAAAGATAAAATGGAACCATAAAAGTATCCATTTCATTCAAAAGAATACAGAAAAAGAAGAAAAATGGAATGAAGAACAGAGGGGACAAATAGAAAATAAATAGCAATTTGATAGATGTAAACCAACCAAATCAATGATCACATTAAATGTAAATAGTCAAAATGCCCCAGTTAAAAGGCAAAGATTGTCAGTGGATTTTTTTTTAACAAGACAAAACCTACTATATACTGCCTACAAGAAACCCATTTTTAGTATAAAAACACAAAGAGGTTTAATGGAAAAAGATATACCACACTAACACTAATTAAAAGAAATGTTATTAATATCAGACAAATTAGATTTTAGAGCAAAGAATATTACCAGGGAGAAAGGAGGATATTTTCTAATAATAAAGGGGTAAATTGATCAAGAGAACATGTGAATCCTAAACATGTGATCACGCAATAATAGAGCTTCAATTACATGGAGAAAAGTTTATAGAGAGATTGTCAGACCAGATTTAAAAGAAAAAGAGCAAAGATTCAACTATGGTGCTTTGAGGCTCACTCAAAAATTGAGTCTGTAGACTCAGTTCAATTCAAAAATCCCAGAAGACTTTTTTGTGTAAATTGACAAACTGACTCTAAAATTTATTTGAAAATGCAAAGTACCTAGAATTGCTTAAAACAATTTTAATGAAAGAAGATTAAAGTTGGAAGCCTTACATTACTTGATTTCAAAACTCATTATGAAAAATCCAACATCTCCTTCTATAAAAAAAAAACTTTAAGCAAAGTAGAATAGAAGGAACTTTCTCAAAAACATAGATATAGGGTGTCTATCAAAGCTTACAACTAAATCATACTTAGTGGTAAAAGACTGAAACCTTTTCTCCTAAGATCAGAACAAGAAAAGGTTGCCTGCTCTCCCCACTTCTGTTCAAAATTGTATTGGGGGTTCTAGCGGGTATGTGAGGCAAGAAAAAGAAAGCAAATGCATCCAGATTGAAATGGCAGAAGTAAAATGGTCTTTATTTGCATACAACATGTTCATCTGTATAGAAAGTCAGATGGAATCTACAAAAGCTATTATAATTAAGTGAGTTTATTAAGAATGCTGGATACAAGGTCAAGATACAATATCAACTATATTTCTTTATACCTGCAATGAACATTTGCAAAATTGAAATTTAAAAACACAGTGCCATTTAAAATAGTGTCAAAAATATGAAATAGCCATAAATTTGACAAATGTTGTAAAAGACCTCTAAACTAAAAACTATAAAATACTGTTAAGATAAAATTAAAAAGAGCTAAATAAATGAAGAGATATACTGTGTCCATGCATCAGAAAAGCCAATATTGTTATGTCAGTTTCCCCCAAAGTGATCTGTAGGCTCAATTCAATTAAAAATCCCAACAGGGTTTTTGGGTAAATTGACAAACTGACTCTAAAATTTATTTGAAAATGCTAAGTACCTAGAATTGCTAAAAACAACTTTGATGAAAGAAGATCAAAGTTGGAAGCCTTATACTACTTGATTCAAAACTTATTAGAAAGTTGCAGTAATCAAGACATTGTGATAAAAACAGACAAATGCATCAATAGATACAGATATAGACCCGCGCATATATGGATAACTGATCTTCAACAAAGGTGCAATTCAGCGATGAAAGGATAGTCTTTTCAGCAAATGGTCTTAAAGCTTGTGAATATCCATATGCAAAAACCAAAAAAATAAAACTTTATTCACACAATATACAAAACTTAACTAAAATGGATTAATGTAAACCCTAAAATTATGAAACCCCTAGGAGAAAATTTTGTCACCTTTGGTTAGGCAAAGATTTCTTAGATAGGCACCAAAGTCATGTTCTATTAAATAACAAATAGATACATTGGACTTCCTCAAAATAACAATCTTTTTTTTTTAAGGATACTGTTAAGATAATGAAAAGCCAAGCCACAGACTACAAGAAATATTTGCAAATCACATATGTGATAAAGGATTTGTATCCAAAATATAGACAACTGTCAAAACTCATGAATCAGAAAACGGATAACTAATAAAAAAATGGATGTAAGATTTGAAAGACCATTAAAAAAGACAGAAGGGTGGAAAATAGACACATAAAAAGATGTTCAATATTAGTTTTTAGGAAGGTGTAAATGAGATACCATTAGATACTTACTAGGATGGCTGAAATGAAGAAGACTGTCCGTGCCAAGTACTGGGAAAGATGGGAGGTGACTAAAACTCTCATACACTGCTGGTGGGAGTGTAAAATGTTATAGCCTCTTTGGAAACCACTTTGGCAGTTTTTCTTAAAAAGTTAAACATGTATCTGCCATATAATCCAGCCATTCCACTTAGAGGTATTTACCAAAGAGAAGTGAAAGCATATGTCCATACAACTTGTACGTGAATGTTCATTGTAACTTGATTTGAATAATCAAACAATCCAAATGCCCCTCAACTGGGTAATGGATAAACAAACTGTGATACAGTCATAAAATAGAATATTATTCAGCAATATAAAAGAATGATCTATTGATATACACTACAACATGGATGAATCTGAGAATAATTATACCGAGTGAAGGAAGACAAACAAAAGAAATGCATACTGTATGATTCCATTTATATACAACTCTAAGAAATGCAAACTAAAATGAAATTGAAAACTAACAAAAGAGAAAAATAAGAGAAAAAAATAAAAAACTGAATAGACAAAATTCTGAAAACTCTGACATGATCAAAAACAGATTAGGCACAGATAAATAATATGAGTGTAAAAGAGGAGATAAGGTAAAGTAGTTATTAAAATACTGTAGCCCCCCCTCATCTGCGGGGGCTATGTTCCAAGACTCCCTGTGGATACATGAAACCTCAGATAATACCAAACCCTTATATATACTATGTTTTTCCTATACATATATACCTATGATAAAGTTTAGTTTACAAATTACGCACAGGAAGAGATTAATGACAACAACTAATAATAAAATAGGACAATTATAACAATATGCTTTAATAAATGTTACTGTAGATCTTAGCAACCTCTGCATACAATTTTTTTCTTTTCTTATTAAGTGGAGAACTTTTACCTTTTTACTTAAAGGAAGCACTTTATGGCTTCTCTTTGGCATATCTGAATTGCCAACATCACTACTCTTGTGCTTTGGGGCCATTATTAAGTAAAATAAGGGTTCCTGGAGCTCAAGCATGATGCCATTCCAGTGGGTCTGATAATGGAGACAGCTGCTAAGTGATTAATGGGCAGGTAGTGTATACGGCATGGATACCTAGACAAAGGGATGATCCACTTCCAGGAGGGACAGATTAGGATGGTGCAAGATTTCATCACGCTACTCAGAATGATGCACAATTTAAAACATGAATTTTTTATTTCTGGAATTTTTCCATTTAATATTTTTGGACCACGTGATTTACCATGGGTAACTGAAACAGCAGAAAGCAAAACAGTGGATAAGGGGGGACTACTGTAAGTTTAATTCAGTTAGTGGAACTCCATCTGCAATTATATATCAGCAACTTTGAAAATATTCATAATATGGACAAATTCTTAGGAAAATAATATTTAAGAAAATTGAGTCACTAAGAAATAAAATGCTTGAATAGTTCTATAACTACAAGTATTATTAATATGTTTAAAGTTGAAATAAAACTTTTTTTTAGAGAAAACGCTAGACCTAGTCTTTTTTTTATAGGTAATTTGTACTAAATCTTGACAAATTATCTCAGGTTAATAAAACTCTTGTATAATATACATAGAAGGAAGATTTCCAAGCTCATTTACAAGGAAAACATATGTTTTAAACCAAAAGTCTACAAAGCTATTCCAAAAAGGAGATTTATAGGCTCCTTTCACTCCTAAGTGACAAAAAAAGCTATATAAAATAGCAAATGAAATCCAACAGCTTTATAAAAATCTATAAATGTGATTTAAAGCATTTACAGATTAAAGGAGAAAAACTATGTTCATTTTTCAATAACAAAAAATGGATTCTTAATTTAAAATAGTCTCACAAAGGAAACATCAATTTGATAGAATTAAACATAAATTCATAATGATATCTGTTAGAAAATTATGAATTAGAAAAGAATTCCTCACTCTTATAGAATGTCTCTGAAAATCATACAGAAAATCTCATCTTTAAATGGCCAATAATAGAATCATTTCTTTAAAACAAGAACAGGAGAATGTAAAAGATCTTAGAGTAATAAGACAAGAAGAATTTAGAAACATTAGGGATGCAAAGGAAGAAATAAAACTATCATTATTTCAGATGACATTATTGTTTACCTCAAAATCTGAAAGGAATCTACAGATAAATATAGATGTCTGGATATAAGATTAATATGTAAATGTCAATTGCATTTCTATAGACCAGTAACAAACAGGCATAATTTACAATAGCAACAGAATATCAAATACCTAGGAATAAATCTAGCAAAAGTTTTGTAAAACTGCTATAGGTAAAAATTATGAAGGTTTATTAAGAAACATTAAAGAATACCTAAATAAATGGTTAGTAGATATTATAATTATTGTCATTTTGTTCATACAGAGTTTGGTTAGTAGATATTATAATTATTGTCATTTTGTTCATACAGAGTTTGTTTAGATTTACCTAATTTTTACTACTTTCTCTTCTTTTTCTTCTTTTTTCATGTCATGCCTTCCTTCTGGGATAAATTTCTCTAGATTTTTGAAGTGCACATTTTTTAGAAGTTCTTTCAATAAAGAACTGGAAACAGACTTTGTTTTTCTGAATATATCTGTATTTCTTCATTCCTAATGGAAAGTTTAGCTATATTTAAAATTCTAGAATTACTTTTATTTTTTCTCAACACTCTAACAATGTTATTTCAGTAACTTCTGGCTTCCAGCTTTGCATGAAAGTCTCTCCATTTATTTAAATTTTCTTTAATTTGTTATTGGTTGTTATGAGTTGAACTTTGTCCCCTCAAAATTATATGTTGAAGTCCTATCCCCCCATACCTCAGGATGTGACCTTATTTGGAAATAGTCTTCATAGAGGAAATCAAGTTTTCATTTTTGAGGTTATTAGGGGAGGCCCTAATCCAATATGAATAGTGTCCTTATAAACAGGAAATTTGGACACAGAGATAGACATGCACAGAGGGAAGACAATATGAAGACATTCAGGAGAAGATGGCCGTGTGACTGGAGTGATGCATCTACACGTGAAAAAAACACCAAGGATTGCTAGCAAACATCAAAAGCTCTAAGAGACAAGGAAAGATTCTTCCCTGGCACCATCAGAGGGAGCACGGCACTGCCGACCCAATGATTTGAACTTCTTCCTTCCCGAACTGTGAGACAGTAAATTTCTGTTGTTTTAAGCTACCCAATTTTTGGTACTTTGTTACAGGCAGCCCTCAGAAACTAATACAGCAGTGTTTTGTGGGTTTCGTTGAATATGTTTTGCACATTTTTTGTTAAATGTATTCCTAAGTATTTCATGTGTTTGGATATTCTTATAAATGATAGTGGTTTTGAAATTAATTTTCCAAATATTTATTGCTGTTGTTTAAGAAATATAATTCATTTTTGTATATTGACTATGTATCCTTCAATCTTCCTAAATTGTTAGTCTTAACTTTTTTATAGCTTTCTCAGGATTTTTAATTTACATGATCATGTTGATGCGGGGTCGGTGAGCCGAGAAGTCAAAAGAAAGATTTCTTAGACTCTCAAGATCTGGCAGTAGTGCTCTTTTATTTAGAGAATAGTGTGGAATAGCATGGGGACAGGACCCATGGGCAGTCAGAGCTCCCGCTGCTGCCGCTTCTGCTGCCCCCGCTGGCATGGGGACAAGACCCACGGGCAGTCAGAGCTCCTGCTGCTGCCACTTCTGCTGTCCCCACTGGCATGGGGACAGGACCCATGGGCAGGCAGAGCTGGTGCTGCTGCCCCTGCTGGCATGGGGACAGGACCCATAGGCAGGCAGAGCTCCTGCTGCTGCCCTGAGTTGAGGGTTAGGGCTAATTTTATAAGGCATGGGTATGTGACTTATTTTTACTGGAAAAAAAGAAAAGATGATGTAAAAAGTCATTAAATGATTTCAGTGCAGGTGGAGTCTGGTTATTGTGCGGTCATATAACTTTAGATATGAATCTGGCCATATAGATGGGCATGTAGGTGAGGATGCCCCGGGCTCCCTGGGGCAGTCCTAATTCATACCATAAAAAAAGTCCACTGGGTCATATAGTTTGGCATGTAGGCCAGGTCACCTTGGGCTTCTCTAGCTGGGGCAGCCTTAATCCACATCAATGTTACTACTTGCTTCCCAATCATATTCCGTTCATATATTTTTGTTGCTGTAATTTACTGTCACGCAGTGTTTACAGTGTTGAAAAGAAGGAGTTGGAGTGGACATCCTTGGCTTATTCTTTGTCTTAGGGGGAATGCTTTCTGTATTTCATAATTAAGTGTGATGTTAGCTATAGGTTTTTTGCTAGATGCCCTTTATCAGTTTGAGGAAGTTTCCTTCTTACTAGTTGCTGAGACATTTTATCGTGAATGGAGGTTAGACATTTTCAAATAATTTTTCTACATCTATTGAAATAATTTTAAACTTACCATGTGTAAGTGAAACAACTTACTTTTACATAAAGTAAAACTAGAGAGACAAATTAACAAATTTGCCACCATTGTAGGAGATTCCAAAATAATTCTCAGTCATTGATAACATCAAGCAAACAAAAATTTAGGGAAGATAAAAAAAGAACCAAATCACACAATTAACAAGTTTAATCTCATGGTCAAATAAAGAACTCTGCATCTAATAATTAATGGATTCATATTCCTCTGTTATCCATGAAACATTTGTACGAATTATTAATATACTATTCAATAATTCATGTTTTGACAAATTTCAAAGAATTGACAAATATAGGCTGTTTTCTTCAACTACAGTGTTACTATGTCAGTTTTTTTTAAAAAAATAAATTATACCCATACATTTGAAAATTTTCAAAAATAGACCCTTCTACTCTAATGAACATTTTTTTCAAGATCTATTCTCTCTGCAGTCGTCATGCATCATTCTGTCACTAGTGTCTTAGATTTAATGAAGTATGGTAAGTATTTTATAGACTCAAGAAGAAAATACCTAGACCTGAACTTTAATGAATATACTACATATAAATATTTGAGTATGCAAAGAAGTAGTCAGAGGGGGAGTGCTTATGTTAGTAGAGATTAAAAGGCTGAAAATTATGATGTACTCATCCAATTTAAGAGTTTAGGAAAAGAATAGTGAAATAAATTTGAAGTACAAGCATAAAAATAAGAGCAGAAATCAGTAAAGTAAGAAACAAATTGCTAGTTGATGGGATTATGGAACCCAAAAATTAATCCTTTGAAATGAATCACAAAATAAACTTTTTGTGAAATTTATTGGCAGAATAAAAAGAAGGTACAGAATTCAAATGGAGCTGTAATAGAGACATCAGAAAATAAATAGATAAGGTAAATTTATGAACATTGTAGCTAATGCTTTGAAAACTTAGACAAAGTGACCAAATTCCTATGAAAAATATGACTTATTACACTTTGAATCAAGAAGTCATTCTACATCTACTGAAAAATGGATTCGTAATTTAAAATAGTCTCACAAAGGAAACATCAAACCATGATAGTTTTATTGATGGGTTCTCTCAAAATTTCAAAGAACAGATTTTTTTAACAATCCTACATGAATTCTTCCAGGGAATAAAAAAGGACAAATTCTCAGTCTTTTATTGAGCCAGTATAACCTTTAACCTCAACTAGAAGGTTGGTACAAGAAAGGAAACAACAGGCGAGATTCACTTGTAAATGAAAATGCAAAAATCCTCACTGAATTTAAAAGAGACCTTCCTCAACCTGATAAAATGTAAGTTCAGCAGATACCATTTTTAATGGGGAAATATTAGAAAAATTCTATTTAAAATCAGAACTTAAAAAGGAATGAAAGTTTCTCTGCTTCTTTCCTGCATTGTGCTTATCAGCATAGAAAAACAAGAAAAAGAAAGGAAAAAAGCGTTAAGATTGGGAAGAAAGATTGTCTACATAGAAAAATCCAGATTAAACGACAATCAGTTTATTAGAAGTAAAAAAAGAGAGAGACTGTAACAAGGTGGTTGGTTAACATTATTTTACAATAAAATTGTATCTCTGTATATGAACAATTAGTTTAGAAAACATAATTTTAACAATATTTCGTATAGCAATGGAAATTATAAGATATAAAGGATAAATCCAACAAATGTGGAAAATTTGAGTGGCCAAAGTTAAAAATTTCATGGAAATTTAAATGAGGAGAACGTCATATTTCATGGCTAGTAAAACAGTGCTATAATACATGCCAATTCTCCCTAAATTGATTCACCACAGTTCAAATCAAAATCCCAATAAGATGTTTTTGTGCAATTTGATAACCTGAATCTAAAATTTATATGGAAGAGCAAAGGGGAATGATTCAAGATATGATGGATTTGCTTTTCAATATAAAACATTATGATAACAAAGATAGCGAGTTATTGGTTTATGGATAGGTAGCCTGTATTGGGAAAAGTAAATAGAGCACCAAACAGATCCTGGTGGATAGGATACATTTATTTATGACATCACAGATCATTGAGGGGAAGGTGGAAATATTAAATAAACAATGCTGAGATATGTGTTGGAAAAAGTGAAGTTGTATCCATATCTCATACCATATATAAACTCAATTCAAGATGGATGAGGATTTAAATGCTAAAAGCAAAATTTTTAAATTTTCAGAAGAAAATATAAGAGACTATATCTCAGCTCATAAGCTCAGGAAAGATTTCTTAAACAGGACACTAAAGCACTACTTTGAAAAGAGTAGATTGATACATTCAATGATGAAACTTAAATACTTGAATTCATCAGAATGTAAAAACACAAGATCCAATTAGAAAATAATTGCAACATATTTAATCTCTGTAGAATTAATAGCAAAATAGATCAAGACTTTCATCAGGAAAATAATCAATAAGATTTGGAAAGAAGCAACATTTACAAACCATGTATACCTGCTACCTCCAACCCCAAGCACACACTCACACAAGACCACTCACAGAGGCTGATAAAATGAACTTCGTTTCTTGCTGGGGTCATTCTTATCTTACACCAGAAAGAGATCTGATTCTTGACCAATACCAAAATCATATAATCTTTATGCTCTGTGGTGTACCTGGCACATTACACTAATCATTACCCTGTCCTTGAGCATTTACAAGGTGAAACCGTGCTACAAGCTGGGTAGCAATTCTTAGCTATCTCCTTAATAGCTTCGTCTGTGTTATTCATCTTCTCTTCCAAGTACATTTGGAATGTATGTCCTAATTCTAGAAATCCTTTTTTGCCCAGTATGTTGGGATTTTGTCAGATAATTGTAGTTGCCACATCAATTGGGGCTATAAGAGCTTCAAATTTGATTGAGTCTAAAGTTTTATAACCAAAGGATTTGGAAGGAAAATAGGTGAGTTCCTTCAGTGGGACCACGTGGTAAAAACAGATAGGCGTCTTCTACCCAACCGTTAAAAGGAGAAAAACAAGAACTGCAGTTCCTGGCAGTAAAGACTCCCTCTCCCAAGAGGGCAGGCATTAAAACAGACAAACAAACAAAGAAAAACATGTATACGGTATGTCTAAGAGGAAGCTGCCAATGTTGGAGAGCAGTCTTAGAACGTTTAACTATTGCTGCTTTAGACAGCTTTCACAACATGAGCGCTCAGTGTTTTATAAACCTAACAGGAAAGCATTTATTTTCTGATAACTGAACTTAGTCTATTTAATGAATAATGTGTAGTGTAAGTAGACAGTTTTGAAATAGCAACACTTCATTTATCATTAAGTGTTTTCTGATGCCAAGGAAGGGGAAAATGCTTTAATAAAAGATTCTGTTGTGTATGGTGTGCCTAGTACTGAGACATATGTAGGAGAAAAGATATATTAAAAAACAAATTATAATGTGTTTATTTATATATGTGATATATTTCATAATTAAGTGTCTTCACACTTTAGCCATCAAAGCTCTGCTTAATTCAATTTGATGCTATTTTTCCCATAGCATGGTTAACATTTTAAAATTTTGTTGTAGATTTGTTTTGTAATGAAAACACACACACAGAGCTCTTTAATGGTAATAATTATTACTGCTCTGTTTTAGGCTATTTCTTAGGAAACATAACACAGTTCATCATTTAGATATATGAGTCAGTTTGTGGGTCATTTATTTCTCATTTTCGTGTCAAAGCAATAAAGAAACAGGTAAACAAATAGTAAGTAGAAGGACGTTTAAGATGTCTTAAATTATGCTTCCTCTCATGAGTGTGATGAAAAAAGAATTGGGTATATTTAATTTATTAGTCATGCCTATTAGAAAAAGACACATGAATGCTTTTGAAAATAACATATTGTTTGTGTTTGGAAATTTATCTACACTTAAGTGCCTTTGTCTGAAAGCATCCAAAACTGACTTGACTTTGCTATTTTTGATTAGCTTTTTTTGTCCAATAGGTTTTATTAGTCAGCATCAAATCACTTACATATATTATTTAACATTTAATATTATTTTAAGCTTTAAGCCATTTAGGAACTTTATCTTATGCATTTGGAGGATAATATCCTCACATCATGAAATATGTGTGAAAATAAATGTTTGTGAGCTCATAATGACTTCCTTTCTCTCTCTATTTTTTAATTCTCAAGTGTTTCATTCAAAATCCTTTTATTTGTTTTTCAGGTTGATCAGGGTTTTTTTTCCCTAATAATTGGCAATTTTAATTATTGCTATTGTTTGCTTCATAGGGTCAAAGAGAATAAGTGATAGTGAAGTCTCTGACTATGACTGTGATGATGGCATTGGTGTGGTATCAGGTAAGAATTTCAGAATTATTGTATAGTAATACGAAAGAAGTGTAATTCATCATTATTTACCAATAAATAGATAGATAAGTAAATAAATAAATAAAATGAGAGAAATAACTTGCCTCCTTATACCCCTGAAAACAACTTTATAGCAATTTAAACTCTTGAATAATTCCAATTGCTGAAACATCTGTACCAATTGTTAGATGGAATATCCTTACTGGAAGATGTCAGAGAAGTGAATACTTATAAATTTTCTGTTTTTAAACTACTAAATAATAAGGATTTCTCTGTAAATTTAAAGGGTTATTGTATAATTGAAACTTCTTTATATACTGCAATAACAATGTGAAAAAAATAAAATCTTTTTGACATCACCAATATACCAAATATGTCAAATATTTGAAGGAGATTTTTGAAATTTTTTCATTGTTGTTATGTTAAGTATCAGGTACAGCTACATTTTGAAATTATGGTACTGTAGTTGAAAATATTGCCTAATTTATGGTTTGAAATTTATCTGATGATTTAATATTGTAGATAAGTAGCTATTTTTTTAATAAATTCTGGGAAAATGTTTATATTTATATGTACATTATACTATAATATTATAGAAATGTTTGATTCCCTTCTTCTTGAACAAATTTCATAAACAAAACATGTTCTATTGTATGTAAGACATGCTGCAGTTGTATCAATGACTGTTATTCTGACTGATAATTTTTGTTTGACAATTTTCGTTAGAGTATGGGTCAGTTAGCATGCTATTAGTGACGTACTTTTTAAAATCTCAATATCTATTAGCCTTTATTTTTCACACTAAGGGTGAACAATATATTAATTATCTAAGACTGCAAAAATATTTTCCATGTTTTATGATTTGTGAATTAAACCTCAATAAATTTGTCTTGAAAAATATTTGCTATGGTCTCTAATCTGGAGATCATTACCGTTTCTTTCTATTTGTATTCTACTCCTTTGATAAGTGATTTTTCTACTTCTTCTCTTTACTAGATATATAGCTAGATCAGGTTTTCTTCATCCAAAATATTTTCCTTCAGGTCATTAAAGCTCTTTATCTTGATGCCATTTTTGGCACATCTCAATTCTTCTATTTTCTATTTTCAGGATGGTAAAACTATGATCATTTTATTATTTTTCCATTCTGTTAAAGGAATTGTATCTTTTGAAAGAAACTTTATAAGAATCTTTCATTATTTGGGATAACACTCTCTGTAGTAAATTTTTTGCTATTACAGAATAGTATTTAGAAAACCTACAAAATTCAAAGTATTTACTCTGGGTTCGTTGTTTTTCAACGTTGTGGAAAATCATCTTTTCTTGTTTCAACATTTTTTTTTAACCTGTGTAGAGACTATATAGTGATTTATTTAATAATTCATTGAGGAGAAAAGATTGGTGTGTAAAATCATTTATTTTGCTGTTTTGAAATCCAATATGATTTTGTGAGATAGTTTTTTCATCATAAACTGGACTTTAGTAATGCATTTAAAAGGTAATATTTCAGAAACTAGAATACTATAATCCTGCCTTTGATCTTCATAAAAAGAATATGGCAATAACTTCAAATCCTTGGATTCTGTCACTATTAGAAATTTGAAGTCATTGCCACATTCTTTTTATGAACATCGAAATTAAGATTATGGTATTGTAGTTTCTAACATATTTTCTTTTCATAGGCCCATAACTTTAGAAAATGATGTGCCAATTACATTTACATAAGTATCATGATAACTAAGACTTACACATATGTTAATTTTGTTAAATATTTTTCTTATATTTTCTTTTCTTTATGTCCCTTTTGTCTAAAGCTCCATCATTAAAACCAGTTGAAATGGAGAATAAATGCTTCAATCAGTAGTTTATCAAATAATTTGACTACTAGATCAAGCAAACATCCTATATTCTCTGTGAAATTGTTCTTAAGGCATTTCAAATGGGAATTGAATCTATACGTATACACAGTACCTTCCTGCCCTCCTCCCCCTTGTTAACTGGCATTTTAAACAAATAGTATAAGTCAGTACAACAGCAAATCTGTTAATACTTTGTTACCCATTTGCAGAGATTTGTTTCCAATTGCAGATTGCATATCTGTCAAATTTAGAGTATCAGTTACAACCATTCATAACCCTTTTCAAAACCTAAGATAGCAACTTTTTCTTAATAATTAACAGTTTTGGCCACTTTATTCAGTTTTTCCAAGTTTGCAAGGCTGATTATGCCAGAGGTAATATTTTCCATGTGCTCTTTATTTTGTTTTTTCTGATGAACTCAAGTCAGAGGTAATTTTGAAATTTTCATTGCTAATATTATTCTTCAAAGTAAATTGAAATTTTGATTGATAATTTAGGCTTCTCAGGGAAGCAGTACCAGACATGGATTTTGCCTCCCATGGTATACTGAGTCAGGAAAATGGGAATGGTTATAAACCAACTATTCTTTGAACCAGTTGACTCACCCTACAATGTGAATAAATGGAATATATATATGTGACTTAATCATAGCCACATAAAATTTTAGTATTATTTCCCACTCTGACCTGAAACAATATACAAACAAATGTAAATAATTTTCCATTGGGAAGCTAGAGAGATGTTTTGATAATTAGCTCTTAAAAGTCACCTATAATCTTCTAATTTCCTAAGTCAATTATCTATCCCCAGTACTCATTTTTTATCACTTCTGAGTAACACTTTACATTACCAATCATGAATATTTTCTTAAGAATCTACATTTCTTTTGAATCTCCATGTGATTTCGTTATTGGGATTTTCTTCTTGTACTGACTCTTCCCCTTTTTCTCAATAGTCTCCCTTAAACTCAGTAGTCAGATCTCTTTTTGTCTCTCTTTATTCTTACCTTGGATTTCAATAATGTTCTTTTTATAAATGACTCTCAAATCTTTATCAACAGTTCTAATGCCTTTCCTAAGACTCTTTTCCACATATGTAACTGTTTGCCTACATGCCTGAAAATATGTTATCTTCCCCTCTCCAAGCAGGTACACCTTGCTAAACTTCTCTTACTCTTTGTAGTATACTCTTAACTTCCTAATGGGCTAATCAAAAGTTAAGGCTCCTTTATTCCTTCCCCTTTTTTGCTCCTGTATCTAATTACAAAATGTTATTGATTCACATTAGAGTGCCCCTAGACGCCATCCTTGGACTTTTTCTCTATCTATACTCACTGCTCTAGTGAGCTCATCTATTTATAGTTCCGTGCTTTTAAATAGCCTGTATACGCTAAAACTCCCAAATGGCCAGTCAAGACCACTTATTTGTACTCTAAATTTTTATTTTCTACTGCCCACTTGACATCTACACTGGGAAATGTAGTAGAAATCATCAACTTAACATGTCTAAAACCGAACGCCTGAACTTTCCCACCAAACCATGTCTTTTGACAGCAACTTTATTGTTTAATATACTTGAGTTAAAATTTTGGATTTGTTCTTGTCCCTTTTTTTATGTCTAATTTAAAATCTTTCACACAATCTTTCTGATAGCTCTACCTTCAAAATATATTCATATCTCACTACTTCCCACAATCTCCATTGCTATCATCCTAGTTAAAACCACTTTTGTTTCTTGCCTGACTTTATTGCCCAGTCTCCTTTTAGTCTATTCTCAGCATAGTAACCGAAGTGATGCAGTTTAAGGAAAAGATAGATTATGTCCAATATCTGCTCAAAATCCTCCAATGGGAGCGAGCCCTGATGGCCTAGTGGTTGAAGTTTAGCGCTCACCGCTTTGGTGGGCTGGGTGACTAGCTTCTCTGTCATGGAACCACACCACCCATCTGTCAGTTGCCATGCTGTGGCAGTGGCTCACATAGAAGAACTAGAATGACTTACAACTAGGATATACAACCATACTGGGGCTTTGGGCAGGAAATTAAAAAAGAGGAAGATTAGCAATAGATATTAGCTCAGGGCAAATCTTTCCCTGCCCCCCACAAAAAAAATCCTCGAATGGGTTAAAGTCACTCAGAATAAATGCCAGAAATCCTTACAATACAAGGCCCTACATGATTTGCCCCCTTTCTCCAGATCTATCTGATCTCTTCATGACTTGCTGCACTCCAAGCACCCTATTCTCCTTGTTGTTCTGTGAACATGTCACGTCCACTCCTACTTTGGGGCCTTTGCACTTGTCTTGGAACCCTCCTTTCTGTATATCCACTTGGCAAAACATCTCACTTCCTTCAAATCTTTCTGAAATGTCACCTTCTCAATGAGTCCCATCTACCCTGACCAGCCTAAATAAAATTGCAAAATGTCCCCCTATTCTGGCATTTTGGTCTCCCTTACCCTGTTCTGTTCTCCTCATAGCAACTAATTACTTTCAAACGTATTATATATTATTTCGTGGGCTTTTTATTGTCTCTATCACTTTTCAACTAGAATTTAAGCCCCACAAGGGCAAGGCTTTTTATTTGTTTTGCTCACTGCATGACGTCTGGCATGCACGTACACTCATAAATATTTGTTGAATGAATGAATATATTGATTCTTTCTCTCTGCAGTCTGTTGCTACTACCAATTGTCATATTCCAAAGTTGTCACTAGCTATAGTGGCAACTTAAATTTAAGTTGATTTAATATAAATACATTAAATACTAATCATATTTCAAGTGCTCAATAGTCATGTGTGTCTAGTAGCTACCATACTGGGCAGTGCTGATACAGAGCATTCTGTCATTTCAGAAACTTTTGTTGGACAATGCTATTCTAAGTTTTATAAGAGCAATTAATCCTACTGCAATCTCTGTAAGCTTTAGTTTGAATTGTACACTGCTGTCAGCTTCATCTTCCTAAATTGCTACTTAGATCATGAGAGCAGAATGTAGTATTAGAACACAGTGAGAGCATTCGAGTCAGACAGATCTTGTTTCAAATCTCAGCCCTAGTATTTGACACTTAATGTAAATTTCTTAGTAAATTTCAGTTTCCTCAAAAGTAAAGTGGGGATAATAACATCTTCTTTGCACAGTTGTTTCTATTACATCATATATACATTCCTGAAAAAAATTTGTGCCCTGCAAAAACATGGACTAAAAATAAAAATATGAGCACAATTAAAAAGTATTGTTAAGTTTTAAGCAATAAAAAATATTAAATGTAGCACTTTTTTTAAAAAAGGAAAGTATCTATATGGAAGGAGTATATCTATATGGAAAGGAGGATAAGTCTGAAAAGTTATGGTGTCAAGAGAAATATTCACAAACACCAGAAGAACTCATGCAATACGTACCTCTAAGACAGAATTTGTGATCAAATTGAGTCAAGAGGAAGAACAAGGTTGAATGAGCATCACGTACAGTTCTATATTTCTCTGGCTTGCTGCATCCAGCTGTGTTGGTGTACTTTTCCTCCAACTGCTATCATTTGATAGTTGGAGTGGATGCTATTGGTGCTCTATCCGTGTCCCCTTTACCTCAGTTGGTTTACCCATCCCCAGATACTGTAAATATTGGTTGCAAACAGCTCACAGCTGCCCTCTTCTCTAGAGAATTGGCCTTAGACAAATGGAAATCCCCTCACACAGGAGGTTAAGCACCTCACCTGCTTTCCATTGGCAGTCTTCAGCCAGTGACTGGCTAACAGGGATGCAAAAGTCCCGGGCCCTTGCCTCAAAGTTGGAGCAACTGGGCTGCAATTCAAGTTCCAGAGCCTCCAGTGGGATCAGACTGAGACCACATTCCTGCTTAGTGTCTTCTCATGCCCTATTATGCTCTTCTAATTCCTTTCTCCTGAGAGCACTCCTCAATTATTCATGTGTATCCTAATCTTTGTCTCCTGCTCTGTTTCTTGGAAACCTAACCTGAGGTAATACTGCAAAACATTAACATATTGGGGAAAATCACATACGAACCAATACTTTTTCTGTTATTTCTGAAACAAATGTCATAGCAGAACATTTTGTAAAGTTCCTGGCAGAGTTCCTAGCACATAGTAAAAGGTCAATTAACATAGCCATGTTGAGCATGATGAAAATAATGGCAGTGGTAATATCACTTTCTGCTCAGAAATTTTCAGGCTCTTTCCATTACAAACCTGATGTTGTTTAGATACACACAACTTGGATCAAACTTACCTTTACTGCTTATTCCGCGACTGCTGCCCTACATTGAACTGCTGGTTGCTACCACCTTAGAATTCCTTCTACTTTTCTCCCCTCTGTCAAATATCACTTGCTTTCTAGGACTCATTAAGGTAATACTACTGCTAATAGACTTTGTCTAAGTGTGTCAAATCATTGGGCTAGTTCCCTCCTTCAATTTGTCATATTTTTATTCTCAAGCTTCTATCGTATGTCAGCCCTGTCAAAACTATAGGAAAGCAGTTTACATAGGTACTTCAAATGGTGTTCAGTGTTTTCTAATATTGTTTATCTCTTAAGGAATTGACTGTAGATTTTTAGGAACTTTTTGGAAGTTAATCATTTTAAATGTTTATAATTGTCAAGAAGCATTTGAAGCTCTTCTAGGCCACTGAAGAGATTAAAATGTTTTTAGAATAACCTTGAGTCTTTTATCAAAGATAATTAACTGTATATAAAAGTTTTACTCTACCTAGCACAGTGCCTTGGACATAGTAGCTATCTAAATATTTGAGTTTTGTCATTCCTTTTTAATTTAAGTGTTTACACTGTATTATTTTCTTAGTATTATGCTTTATTTGTTATTTACACTTAATATAATTAATTTCAACTTTCAACTTCACCAAGATTTTATGTTTTTCAGTAAAGTACAAAATACAAAAGGACATAGTGTGTAGATAACTATAATCTTAATCTTTTCACCTTTAGATTATCGACACAATGGTCGAGATCTTCAAAGCTCAACATTATCAGTGCCAGAACAAGTAATGTCATCAAATCATTGTTCACTATCAGGGTCCCCTCACAGAGTAGATGTCATAGGAAGGACTAGATCATGGTCACCCAGTGTCCCTCCTCCACAAAGGTAAGATAGCACACACATTTTATTTGTAGGTTGGTATTGTAAGCCTATTAATCATAAAGTACTGTTAATAATCTCTAAAAATAATAAATTTGCTGGAAAAAAGTTACTTAAGGAAAAACAAAACTGCTAGGGCTGGCCCAGTGGCCCAGCAGTTAAGTGTGCACGTTCCGCTTTGGCGGCCCAGGGTTCGCTGGTTCGGCTCCTGGGTGCAGACATGGCACTGCTTGGCAAGCCATGCTGTGGTAGGGGTCCTACATATAAAGCAGAAGAAGATGGGCACGAATGTTAGCTCAGGGCCGGTCTTCCTCAGCAAAAAGAGGAGAATTGGCAGCAGATGTTAGCTCACGGCTAATCTTCCAAAAAATAAATAAATAAATAAGTAAAAAAATTAAAAAAAAACACAAAAACCAAAAATGCTGTTAAATAACCTATCTAATGAAAATAATATGAAATATAGGCTACTTTGTAACTTTGGATGACCTATATATGATTTTGTTATGAGTTAAAAATCATAAAGAAGATCCAGCTGTCAATCACATATCAATATTTAGCAGATCTAGTCAGAATCAACTAATTATACTCATGAATGATATAGATGTTGATAATTTAAGAAACAGGAAAAATAAACATCTGTTGGGCCTTTAAAATTATGAACAATCATGCGAAGAATAAAAAGGAAAGCATGGGTGATGGGAAGAATGGCTCAGAAAATCTGCCCCTCCAGGTCTTATGCCTAGTGGAAAACTGATCAATCCAGTTAAGTACAGGAAGCCTTAATGGAGTGGAAATAATATGCTTGCTAACAAGAAATATGTGCACAATTCACATTTTATATACTTGCAGTGTTTAAGAAAATCTAAACTCTTAGAATGATAGTCTTATAACGCCTATTTTAAATGAATAATTGAGTTAGTTTTATATTTAGAATTTTTAATTGTAATCTTAACTGTTTTTTTTGCGGAAGCTTAGCCCTGAGCTAACATCTGTGCCAATCGTCCTCCACTTTATTTGTGGGTTGCTGCCACAGCAGAGGTGCAATTAGTTAAAAGACTTGGACTTGACATTACAGTGATTTTTGTCTTTTTCTACTATCTTCATTAAGAAACTCATTTCTTGGTGTAGTATATGATTATGGTTTATTAAGATGTTTAATGCATCTTGCTATTTCAGTCGGAACGTGGAACAGGGACTTCGAGGGACACGCTCTGCTACTGGACATTATAATACGATTAGCCGAATGGATAGACATCGTGTCATGGATGACCATTATTCTCCAGATAGAGACAGGTACATACGATTAAGTACTATTAGAACTTATTATAATCGCTACCTTCAGGAAGAAGGTGTTACCATAAAATGTTTTTATCCTGAACTTGGATATTTCTTACCTTAGTTTCTAAAACCATATGTTTCCTTTACAATGCCTACATTCATTCTTATGACCACTACTTCATTAAAAAAAAATAAAACAGACAAAGCAATCTTTTCTTTGGTAAGAAAAAATGTAAAATCATCTCGCTCTTGCAATTTTGATCCTTTGTTAAATCGAACAAGTTAAGTTAGTGAATTTACACCCAAGGATATAATGATAATTATAGTGAAAACAAGATGTTTTATTATTCTTACCTTATCATAACCAATAATTATGTATAAAAATATTTCCATGAGATAATAGATTTAAAGTCTTTTACATTCATCAGGGAAATCAATGTTATTTTTTATATAATATTGAGGCAAGTCTGGTTTGTTTAGGAAACAAACACAAAAACTAATTCGTGAAGAGGTTTTTCCTCATGGCTTTCAGTAAACCTTTTAAGCATCTTAAAGAATCATGCTTTTTGATTGCTGTATTTGGAAGAATTCTCTGAATTTGCTCCATTAAATGTGACATACTTGGAAATAACATGGTATATTTCAATGCATACATTAATTACTACTAATTTTTTTAAGTTAAGCAAATTGATTAACCCTCTCATTTATGATTTGATTACATACAAAATGGAAAATGCTATTATATTTCCCCCAAACTATCAAATGGGTTTGAGATAAGGATTCTTAAAGAAAACTTAATTTACTCTTCAGAGACTATTATGATAAAGTAAGGGAACTCAGAAATCTCTTTGTATGCATCCTAAACCAATTTTAGTAAAAGCACTTGGAGGCTTTTAAATTAACTGATATGAGAAGTTGCTGTCAATATTTATAAATTTAATTGTTTTGTCTAAATCTAGAGTTATATTCACTTCATGCTTATAATTTCATTGTGTCTGAGGACATTTTTCCAAAAGAAAAGATAGGGAATATCTTAGTCTACAATAGCGTCAAAAAAGTATTGGCTTTTGTGTCTGAGATCTAAGAAGATATAGAAAGTTATTTATTAGTGTTGGATGAAAGTTCATGTAGAGTTTTTTTTTTTCGCTTGAGGAAGATTCACCCTGAACTATTATCTGTGCCAGTCTTTCTCTATTTTGTATGTGGGTTGCTGCCACAGCATGGCTGCCAACGAGTGATGTAGGTCTGTGCCCAGGAACTGAACCTGGGCTGCCAAAGTGGAGTGCGCCAAACTTAACCACTAGGCCATGGGGTGGCCCCAAAAGTTAATGTAGTATTTTGTTTCTTTTTAATTTGTTTGACTTTTTCATAGTGATCTGTGTCTTTAGGGTTAATTGTAGGCATGCTATCTATAAAAATGGATGCTTATAAAGTACAATAACAATGAAAGATAACTATGTTGGTGTGATTAGGAGTTGGAAGGAGTCATATTAGGGTAGGTGAGAGAGTACTTTTGTTACCTAATAGAATTTTGATGAGTTTGAGCACTTCTGGAAATTATTTATATAGCAATTCATAAACTCCTTGTTCATTGAACGTTTTTTAAGGAAATGGTGAGAAAGAAAAGTCTGCAATAACTTTAAATCCTTCAACTTTATGTAGAGTTCTTCTTTTAATGAAAAGTGGACTTGATATTTTTTTCTGAGGACAATATGATCTAAATCTTGCAGAGAAGAATAGAATAATATTAATCTGTAGAATTATACTCAAAAACAAGAATATTCTTATCATATCAAACACATTTATCAATATTTGAAGACAAATGGCCCTAGGGTTAATGACAAAAAATTTACTGTTAAATCCTTGGTATTAGCTAATATAGTCATAATTGAAATGTCATTATATTTTTCTTGTTTATTTTAGAACTTTATGAATCTTTTAGTTTAGCAAAAATGTTCAAGTAATTCAGAAGTTTTGGGGAAGATTGGTCTATATGATTTCATTACCCTTTTAGAGTGCTGTAGATTATCAGATCATATTTACTCAATTGTGAGCTGCTTTAAATCCCTTTTGAAAAAAATAAAATAGAATTTAGATTAAATAGGACTATAAAACCCTTT
The DNA here is from genome assembly GCF_021613505.1 of Equus quagga. Classification (NCBI taxonomy): domain Eukaryota; kingdom Metazoa; phylum Chordata; class Mammalia; order Perissodactyla; family Equidae; genus Equus; species Equus quagga. The sequence goes on along the minus strand of NC_060282.1, from coordinate 34,543,052 downwards.
CTAATATATTATTTTTGAGTCATCTGTGTAATCATTATTTATTAACATGAAGAGTCAAAAATCAAAAAGTATAGTTTTATCCTTCTATGTAGTCTATCACATTATTAAACGAGTCTCTAATTTCTGTTTTATCCTAATAGTCTAAAAGAATTTGAGTAATAGAATGTGTGTGAAGGCATTGTAATTTTGAGTACTATTTAGAAGGTAAGAATACTCTAGAACTCTCACAGTGAATTTTTATGAACAACATTTTATAGAGTCAATCAATAATACTGTTGATTAAAAAGCTTGAGAGAGAATTTCCTTTGAGATAGTAAGTAAAATTTAGGTATTTTGGGTGGTGCACACTGGACCAGAATAGTACTTCTTGAATGTACTCTTTTTCATAGAATTTGGAACCAAATGGCATTGGGTTTGAATTTAGAGTTTGCACCACTTGCTAACTGTGTGTCTTTGGGAAAATTAACCTCTTTGACACTTGCTTTCTTTATCTACAAAATTAGAATATTAGTACCAACTATATAGGGTTGTTGTGTAGAGAAAATAGTACTGTTTCTCTAGTTTGCATCGTTATATACTCAAAAATGTGCCTTATTCATAACATTTTAAAAAGATCCTTTGGCTTACAAGTAATTTACATTTTTAATGTGCTTATCAGTTAAGCAGAAAAAGAGAAATCTGTCAATACAGGTGTTTTTTTTTAAAGCCTCGTAGAGAATATAGGATGTGAGTTAGACCTTGAAAAAAGGGCATGTTTGTTCAGGCAAGTGCAAGAGCAAAGATACAGAGGCAGAGCACATATACATCGGAAAGATCCAGCAGGAAGGATGAAGGACTTGAGGACACAATGGAAAGTAGTGCATGAAATAAGAGCTTTTACACTGCCCACAGTGGGGGAGAAATTCTGCTATTTGACATTAATTTACAGTACCTGGTTAAACTTAAGTGGTGTAAGAAGGAGATATAGTATTCATAGCCTTTTCTTATAGGTAATATAAAAAGAATTGTATATCAAGATTTTATTGCATCTTTATTTCTCTGCACATCTCTATTATCATTAGTCAAAATCATCTTCTGTTGTGAAAAGACAATAAGTTCTTCACAAGTAGTTCAGAAACTTGGATGCAAGAATATTAAGCTAAAATGATGACTTTAACGTACATCTTTTATTTCCTCTCCATCTCTCCTACTTTTTGTATCATTGTTTCTCTGGTAAATCTTGGTAACTGCTACAACTAGGGACGTAATTTTCCTGGGGCAAACCATGTGGCTTTGGTATCAGAAATCATTTCAAGAGTTTATTTGTTTACATGAGTTAATTTACTCTTAGAATAAGTATAGAGTACTAGATAATATTTCTGTAACATGTCAGAGAGATCCTGTAGTACAGTCCAAAGGCCTGAGAACCAGGGGAGCCTCATGGCCAGAGACATATGAGATGTCCAGCTCAAAAGTGAGGCAGAAAAAAGGGGAGGAATTCCTCCTCCTTCGCATTTTTGTTTTATTCAGATCATCACCAGGTTGCATGGTGCCCACTCACATTGAGGAGGGCAATCTACTGAGTCCAGTGATTCAAATGCTAATCTCATCCAGAAACCCCATCACACCCAGAAATAATGTTTAATGTGGGCACCCCTTGGCCAGTTGACACATAAAATTAACTATCACAAAAAGAGAAATAAAACAAACTGATGCTTGATGAAGGTGATTCTTGCTTAATGTTTTCTTTGGCTTTATAGGGACAACATTAATTATAAGGATCTTCAAGGAAAATATTAGAAATTGGATGATATATTTATGTTATATGAATTTGAATATTTTAACAAACTTTGAAGTTTGCACATTTTTGTTACTCAAGTAATTTTCAGAGAAAATCTATTCCTTTTTAATGCAATAAATCCCAACATCACAACTTTTGGGTATTATTTCTACTCATTGTAAAGCTAGGAATGCCCTTTTTAAAATACTGTTTTCCTTATTTTCTTAGACTACATAGGTTTATAATCTTCTATTTACATTTCTAGAGTGTTTCTATGATTATGAGAACCACTGCTCTCTTCGGAAAGTAGGTTCACCATGAAAAGATTGTAATTCTGTTTTTACTTTTTAACTTAACCCAAAATGCATTTATTGAGTGGGTCAGCCATTGTGCACAAAATTTAAAATAGACATTATCCCGGTCTAGATAAACAGATCATCCAACTAATTATAATAGCTAATAATATATACCAACTAATTATACAGCATACCAACTAGTTATAAAATGTAGAAGACTGTGAGGCAGAAGTGTAATTTTATTGGAAAAGATTGGAGAGAGAATTACTTGTGTAGATCTTTGGGAAAAAACTTCCAAGGGAAGTTGAATTGTAAAGATTGAGTAGAACTTTGAAAGACAATACAGTGAAGTCAGAAGGGGATGATGGGCATGCTTGGCAGAGTGATGAGCATGAACAAAGTCTTGGAGTCAGGAAAGTATGGGATATATTTAGAGAATCTTAGGTAGTCTGGAATACCCACACAAAAAGTTATGGTGTGGGAGATGGGAAATGATAATAGATGAAGATAGAAAGTAGTTTAGAACTTAATTTGCATGACATTTTAAGGAACATGTGCTTGTTTTTTTTTTGATATAGGAAGCCATTGAAGGATTTTGAGCAAGGTACCTACATGATCAGAAGCATAATTTGCAAATATACTTCTGTAGACAGGGTGGAGAATGGATTGGATCAAGAGAGAGTTGGGATCTGAAGGAAGGGAAACTTAATAGAAGGTTATTTCAGTAGACATTGTAAGCCTGATTTAAGATAGTGGCAGGAGAAAAGGAAAAGAAGGGATAAATCTGAGTTGTTTAGGCATAGAACCAGCAGGGTTTATACATCAACTGAATGTGGAAAATAAGGAAAATGGAGGAATTAAATTCTGCGATTTTAAAACTTGGTTTATTAAGTGGGTGTTTAAATCTTTCATTGGAACTGGGATTACAAGAAGAGGAATAGCTGAAGTATTATGTTATGTTACAAAGGGGGATTAAAGAATTATATTTGAAACCAGACGGGCCTTTAGAAATTATGGAGTCCTAGGTTCTGAAGAGAGGCTTTAGCCAGAGTCATCTTAATATTGTTGGATTCCTATATATTGGTTTTACAAAAAATTTTATTTGAAAAAACAAATGGGTCTTCCACTCAAAAAGAAAGTTTGAGAACTATTGCTCCAGCCCCAATATTTGACAAATGTAGCGTCTGATGTCCAAACAGGCAGATGTCTTGTTCAAGACTCACAATTGACATGTGTTTTTCTGAAGTGTCTATAGGACACTCCAGGAGCCATGCAGAGAGCCCAGGAAACAGCTAGAAATATGCTGTGAAACCCAAAGAAAAATCAAGGCCAAAACACAATGAAAGTTTATACTATAAAAACAAATAGTACTATCCAGAAAGAATGTGTTGGAATATAAAGAGGGTCCAGGAAAAAATCTTGGGAAACCAATGCCTCTAAGGAGTACAGAGAAAGGGAATCCAGTAAATAAAATAGATAAAGAAGCAGTTAGGTGAGAGACCAGGCCATATGTATAAATGTTAAGAGCCTGAACCTTGGGTTAATGAGTTTTAAACTCATTCCTGCTACTTATCGTATGGCAAGCACTCACAGCCTGTTGCTCCATCTGTGGAATACTAGAACCTACCTCAAAGAGTTGTTATGAGAAATAAATGAGATAAAGTAGAGAAAGCTTTAATGGAGTAGCTGGCATAGTTAAGCGTTAAATACTATTTTTAATAGCTAAAGAGAATAGTTTTTCAGAAACCAAGAGAGGAGGGAGTGTCAAGAAATAGAGGCTGAAAATCATTGTCTAATACCTTAGATAATAGTAGTATGATGAAGATCAAGAGGAGATTAAGGGATTTTTTTGGGATTCCACAGATAACATTCACAGCATAGCTTCAGGAGAATGGTAAAAGTAGAAGTCAAATTACAGTAGGCTTAAAGCATGAATGAAAAGCGAGGAAGCTGTGGCAAGAATTATAAATATGTCTTTTAAAATGTCTTATGTTGAAAAGAAAATCAAAGAAATGCAATGGCTTGAGAGGAAGGCAAGGTCAGTAAAAGTTTTATTTTTGGGATGCAGTGCAATTGAGGAAGCGATGGCATGAGACGATGAATGAAGCAAGGTTGTGTGAGAAGTAAGATTGCAAGTAGAGAAATTTCCTTTGGTGCAGAAGAAAAGGACAAGTGAAGATATAAATGCATATTTCTCTATATTTAAAGGTAGAAGTGTGGAATTTGAGAGAGTTCAAGGTTGGTTTCCATCTTTTGCTGAAACGTAATGATCATCTGCCAAAATTAAGTGTTTTAGCATGAAAGGTTTTAAGGAAATAGAAGATTTTGATTTAGTGCTTCAGAAATAAGAGAGTCAACTAGAGATGGGTGTGCTGATTTGATGGCTTATGGTAGTCAAGAAGCATGAAATAAGCAGAGCCAATAGCATATGGTAAACGTATAATAAACATAGTGAATGGAAAAATGGATAGCATTCAATAAATTTAATAAATAGAATTAATAGTCAAGTAAAAGTCATTTAAATCAGTTTCTTCCTTACTAAATGGAATTCTTAAAGCCCTTTTAGTTATTTTTGTTAATGACTGAAGAAGAAATAGTTACCTTATAAAATCTCTTAAGTATAAGAAGTATTAGAAATTACCTTTTTTATTATTTTCTTCTTAAACTTTCTGGTTAGTTTATTATTTTTCTCTTCTCACTTTTCCTCCTGAAAAATGGGAATACATCTGTATTGTATAACATTTTATAGATGGTGCTGAAGATGTTCGGGTGATAATTAAGATTTTATTTTGAAATATGATTTGTTTAAATCTCAATTTGTTATATTTTTGTTGTGTTTTATTTTAGAATACTTAGAATGTTTTAACCTTTAGCACTGCCATATTACAATGGACATTGGGAGGAAGGAGCAAGCTTTCCAGTAATGATTTTCATTCACTTTGCTTACTATCTGCTTATCTTTTTTGAATCTCACTTTATAAATTAAACTATACCTTTTCATTTCTTTCTTGAGTCTCATTTATATTCTTGTTTCTGCCATGCTTGCAGTCATTTTCTTACTCTACCTCGCTCCAGATACAGTCAGACCATTGAACACCATCACAGGGATGGCAGGTATATTTTTCTTACAATTGAGTCTGTTCATAGAATTGCATGTTTCTGTCTATTGACATTATATGATTCACTTCTATTTCTGTTTTTTATATATACATATATGGTTATTAATGAAATATAGAAATATTATCCTTATAAGCTAGTAGAAAATAAAGCATATATAAACACTTTGATTGTATAGGATGTCAAAAATACGGCTTGCCTTTAATGTACTACGATTACCTCTTTGATAATTCTAAAAATTTAGTTTACCAGGAATTACAGTTAACTCTTGATTACCTAGAAAGATAGAATAACAGTATTTTTAAAAATTACTTGCAGTTTGCTCCCCTCCTTCCTCAGCAGAGTCCACAATTAGGTATTTAGACAGTACTGGTTGATTTGTACATATCTCAACACCACTTTCCCACCTCCCTCCACAGTTGAGGAGTCAGTCCTTAAAGTACTCAGATTGAACTGTTTAGCTTAACCTGGTGAAAGGTGACTGTCATCTACTTCTTGGTCATAGCAGATGATCCTGGATCCATGGAGAATGCGGGATCTGTGGAAAAACTCTTGTTCATTTCTACTGTATCACTATTCCCCTTATATTGAAGGGAAATATCAATTACCTGGCATTTAACAGAAAGGAGGATTAACCGGAAAGAGAAGGGAAAGGTCTCTAAAGTTTGCAGTTTCTCAAGGCTATGTGTAGCTTTAGGGATTCGAAGCAGTTCAGTGACAGCATTTTGAAGCCCTGCAGGCAGAGAAGAGAATGGCAGTGATATTGCGGTGGTGGGTTCAGCTAGTACAGGTAAGGAAATTAAGTGCTGTACTCACTCTGTTGTTTCAGAGTGATTTGGGTTATGTGTGGCCTCTTTTATCCTATTAATTTAGTTAATTAAGAGTTGATAATAAAAGAGTTTAGAAAAAAATGAAACTAATGGGTAAATTCCTAAGGATTGAATTCATGTTGATAAATGTGGAAGGAAACATAAGAGATAACATCAACAGTAAATTCCTAATAATTCAAAAGTTTTGTGATATCTTTTATTAAGTCTAATTGAAATTTAGTTCCTTCTAGATTATCATATGATAGTGGTTATTGCTATATTTAATTTTCTTTTGCATTTTCTCAGTCTCTTTTCTGTTATTTTGCTTCAAACTAAATAATTCCTTATGTCTTTTATTTTTACTATTGCTATGTATTACATCAGGACTATTTTTTGGTTGCTGTGCTTATACATATACCTTGCAAAAACGTGGAAAGTAATTATTTAACTGGCCTTATAATTGGCTAAGACCTTTCTTAAGGTGGGTGACGTGAATGAGACATCCCTGATTATAGGCTTATTCTAATTACCCTGGTGTTTTTTTGTTTCAATGTAAGTTAAAATCACATTAGTTTTTTAAGAATCTGTATTATTCTTAGTCTTAGTTATCAGTAAGTAGATTGTCTGCTTTATATTACTTATACATAATTATATATATATGATATTATTATATATAGCTCTAGGTTGGTTACCAATTTCATACACTTACCCAAATTCTCAACCTCAGCCTACCTGACCTATTCTGAAGGATACATTTCTGAACCGCCTTTAGTGCCATGATTTGATTTGAGGTCAGGAACTACAATATCATTAATGTTTATATTAAAATAAAACACAAGAAAATCAGTTATCAAATATCTTACTATAGGATTTTACATTACTTAAATGATTCAAATTTGTTAGTCTAGTGTACACCTGCTCCTAGGCATATTGGGTAGAGTAGATCTTGTAAGAATGAAGTTCTTGAGATGCATTTTAAAATATTATCTTTTCTCATTATCACTTTGATACATACAAAAAAATGTATATACGTTTCAAGGCATAATAATAAAGTGAACATCCATGAATCTACTACCCAAACTGAGAACCAGAATATATGGTTATGTACCTTGCATCTACCTGTAGGCTCCAAGCCTATTGCATCTATACGCCTCTTCCACAGAAGTAGTAAATGCTATGCGGAATTTTCAGTTTAATGTTCTCTTCCTTTGCTTTTTTTGAAGTGACTTTGACCATTTGTTTTCACTGTGCTAACTTTCTGAGCTACTCAGTCCCTCTGACGCCCACTTCAATCCACTATGAGATGCTAGGGTTGTTGAAGATATAAAAGCTTATCTGGTCATCTATCCATTCTCCTATATTTATTACCATAACGTGATTATGCTTCTTGTCTTTAATTTAACCCCTGTACCTTTGGATATAATGCAACTGAGCACAACCACTCATTACCTTTCCATGTTGATATCATCTGTTGATCTCTTGGTTATGCTATTTTATTCACTTAAGATTTTAGCACCTGGTTTTAGTCTTCTTCTTCATCACACTTCCTGCCATCAGCCTGAATGATGTTAGCACTCACCTGAATGATCTGCTCAGCACCCAGTTATTTCCTTGACTCTCTCATATTGGAGATAGTGAGCTTTACCGCTAATTCTTCTTCAGTCAGTCACTCCCATGGCCATGCTCTTAATGTTATCATCATTTGAAATTGTTCTACCTGTGAGATCTTAATTCAAATACTCCACTCTTGGACCAGAACTACACATAGCTCTTTCTTATTCTTTCATTGAGTGACTTCTACCTCACTAGTTCTTATTATCTCAACAGAGAACTCCACTCTCTGGATCCCTTTACCTTTCCCTATTAGTCTCCACTTTTCTTTACATGCTTACATATCCAAAATTTGAATCCATTCTCAGAAATATCCTCAGTTTCCTTGCTGCATTGTTCTTCTTTTATTTATTTGGCACAATTCAAATCTGGATCAGTCTCTTTCTCTTGTGGAATGGTTTTTGAACTAAATTATCCAAACTATCTCTCCAGTATAACTCTCTCCTTTGAAGGCCAGATTTCTCTATCTGATTGACATCTGTACAAGAATATTCTTGCAATGCGTCACAAATTTTAGTCCAAACCTGAAATTAGTATCATTCTTCCCAAGAATTCTTCTATTAGTGTTAACAGAGCATCATTTCATTTTGGAGGCTTGGAATTTCAGAGGTTTTCTTTGGTTTATTTATTTCTACATTTAATTTATATGGTAGTAGTTTGTCAAATATCATTGAGAGAAAAAAACCCATCCCTACTGTCAAAGAGGTCACAGTTCAGTGAAGTTAACAGGCTTTAGAATCAAAAAAGCTCAATTTAAGTTCCAGCTCAGAAAATATCTAATTGTGTGCTATTGTCCAAGTTTCTGTGAGCCTTAGTTTGCTTATTTCTAAAATGATAGATTGGATTATGTGACTTCTGAGAATCCTTCTAACCCTAACATTCTGTTTGTATAATTCTATATATTGAATATTTTCTACATTGTTATTTATATTGTTTGTCATCCATACCTTGTTCTCTGTTTCCACCCCTATCACTACAAGTCAGCCTTTTCCTGCTCTAATTCATTTCATATACTATTGCTGAATTCATCTGTGTAATTGATTGCTTAAAAATTAACTTTGTTCAGAAGCTTTTGGTCATTCTCACTGAAAATTGAACCCTGTCTAAGACATTTGAGATCTCCATAAACTGACTCCAAGGTAATTTTCTAACATTTTGCCATATGCCACTTTCTGTTATTTCTAGCATTTCCATTTGACTCTTTTTTCCCCCATCCAACTGGATTTATTGAACATAAAAAATTCTATGTACAAAGTAACCTGGACCTGCTGCTTCAAAACATTATCCTATCTTACTGATATTTTGATAAGTCAGTCCATAGAGTGTCAAAAAAGCAGCTTACTCTAAAATCAGTGAAAAAGTGCCCAGTGCACATTAAATGAATGGCCTAACTACTGGAATTTTAATAGCTCTTTAGGATAATTAATATAGGCAGGATCAAGTCCCTGTGACAAGCTGCTGGAGAACTGATATCAAACATCATGAGGCCATTTCGTGCACTGCCACTGTGATACCGTTGTGTTTCTGGATAATAATATTCCCATTATCTGGTTTGAGACATACCACAGGAATATTAGGGGGGGTCAGAGTCTAGTGTAAGTGCTTGCTGGGCTAGAACAGACATCACCCCAGCATGCTCATCTAACAAGGTCCCATGGCAGCCCAATTAAGTCCTTGTGAATTTGTGCAGAGAACTTCAACAATGGATGGATTCTTCATTGTGTCCTCCAAGTGCTGCTCCAAAGTTGCCTTCGGCCTACCCACTTGTCTGCCCCGACCCAGGACCCTGCAACACGTGCCTTCCTTCTCCACGACAAGACTCTCATTTGACTCTTTCTTATGGTCTCCATTTCTCTGCTGAAATTTCTCTAGCTTTTCATGAATGTTGCCCATCTTTTCTACTACAGTCTTTAACATATTTTAAATTCCCTATCTGATAGTTCCAATGTCTGTGTAATCTCTGAGTTTGACTCCACTAATCGCTTTCTTGACAGAGGGCCTTATTTTTCTTGCTTTTTTTGTTTCTAGTAATTTTTTATTGACTCTTAGAGATCATATCATCAGTAATGACTGAGTTGATAGTAGTTATGCCTGAAAATGTGCACACCTCTTGTTCTGTTAGACTGTGCGTGGGTGTGTTTTGGGAGGATTATTCATTCCTCTGTCTGCTACCTCTGACTATATGATTTGGACCAACCTTGTGAAGTGACAGCTAAAGGCAGCAGGCAGCAGTGTATATGAGGAATTTGCACTATACTCATACCACTATCCATGTAAAGCTAACAAAACAAAAAGAAGGCTAGTGAATTGCTCAAAGTTGGTCAGTGAAACTGTTGAACATAGCACTGAGATATTCTAGTGTGAGGACCATGCCTCGTCACATTTACTTGCATAATATAATACAATGCATAAGTCGGTCCTTTAGAGATACATCTTTAAAATGTTTGTCATTTTATTGAATCTTGGAGGACCTTGGAAGGGGAAACATAGGGCCAATACCTTGGTGGAGCAACTTGAATTTCTTACAATTGACAAAACTTTATTAAGCATCCACTGAAAATGAAAACTATGTATGTAGTAAAATAATTTTAATGATAGAATATGGGTATGTTATATTATCAGGATTTTCAAAATATATATTTTAAAGATGTATTAATTTGCTTCATGTGTAATTGTTGCTGGGTACATAATCCTGCCTATTTTTGTTTTTGTTTCTATTTTTTGAAGTAAAAATTAAATAAAAATGAAAATTATAAATATTTAATGAAATACTCAAAATATCTTCAAAACATTTGCACCTTATATGTTTCTGTGTGTGCATATTTTATAAAACAACATATCTTTGTTGTTCAGTATTTTATTCATTTCTAATGTTCTCAAGAAAATCGGGATATTTACTCTTTTCTTCTTTCTGTTTCCAATAGTGACTAAAACAATACTTCTCTAGATTTGAGAACACTTTACTTCTCTTTTTGATGATAAAATAGGCTTATGGGTAGTAGTAGTATGTTTTTCTACATTAAAGATGTCTCACTTTCTCTCATCAATGTATGTATTATTCCTATTTTCACATTTTAGATTGTTATTAACTTGGCTGACTCTAGATATTGCTGTTATTTTTGAATGAGCTCATGTACTTTTAGCTAACATAAAGAATTTATGTTCAAGTGAACAGAAATGTTCAGTAGAGAAATTCTATCATGCCCAAAGATAAATTAATCTATCTTCCTTCAAAATAATAAAATATTTCTATTTCCACACAATACTTGTTTACCATGATTTCCATGGTATTTTGTGTCTTACAATTCTCTTAACTTTGGAAGTAATGCAAAAATAATATAAACTAGAATTTTTAAAAAGTTAAACTTGTACCTTGCACATTATAATAAACATGAAAATTATAGAATTGAATTATATAATTACTTTAAGTTATTTCTTATATTATACAAATATGTATATTTGCTATAAATTAATCTAAAATGTTTCGTTTTTAAATTTGTCATGTGTTTATTTCTTCAATTATGCAGCTAATGCTCAGAAAATATCTAGACATTCAAGATATTTTATCAAAAATGTAATGCTATTGCTGTTAATCACTTTACTGTACTACACAATATTGATATAGGGAAGGCATTTCTTGCTTGAAACCTGGGATTGTACTTCTTGTCCTTCAGAGATAAGTCCAAAACTTTTTTTGAGATTTCAGCTTTTTAAAGAAATAATTTCTTTACAAAAAGGAAAGAATAATTCCTTAATAGCTTTACTTTTTATAAATTTATTTTTCAAGAAAACCTATTACATTTACATATGCCGTCTTTATAATATAAACATGAAATAAGTCTGTCAGATTTAACATAGACTGTAAGGTTTGAACTGCATTCTAGGACAATTTTCATTGATATCTGAATATTGCTTTGAAACTTTGCACTGTGCTGATTTTTTTTTTAAGTATTCCTAGTATTTTTCTATCATATTTAGAGAGGTACTCTACATTGATCTGGAGTTGTATCATTGTGATAGCTGAATATGAGTCATTATAGAAAGGAATGCCCACTGGCCTATTCTTCTCTGTTATACTGCATAACTCCCTTGTACTTTGAGAATAGGAATAGGGGAAGTAAGCAGCAAAGGTGATGAAATAAGTAGAAGTTGTGCCAGATACTTAGAAATTTAAAAAATCTTTTAAGAGCAACTATTCTGAGAGGCAAAATGATTCAAAATGGATAACCTCACTAGATGATTATACAATTATTTTTCCCCTTAGAAATCCTCATCTCAAAATCTGTATGTGCTATTATATACTTTCAAAGCTGGGTTGTTACACTAATGGCTCTTGTTACAATACTGTCAGTCAATATGAATTAGCTGTATTTGTGGAGGGGCTGTTAAAATATATCCTCTGCAAATTCTTACAGTTTAAAATAGAGGCCATTAAATCATGCAGAGCGGTAATCTATATCTATCCAGGTAAATGGCAATTACAAAAACTGAACTATTTTAAACACATATTAGAAAATATAAACTATTTATTAAAAAAATAGAACGATGACAGATATTAAATCATTTTTTAAAAGATAACCAAATTATTTACCTAAGAAAGATTTAAATTTACACGTGGGTGGTTCCTAAACTTTTATATGGCTTGCCCTTTGGCAGTCATGTAAAACTCATGGCCGCTTTCTTTAGAATAGTGTTTTAAAATGTATGAAGAAAAATAAAGTAAGTAAGTAGGGTTACAAAGGAAACTGCTCATATTGAAATACAGACCCCAAGTTAAGAACTCCACTAAAATATTTTATGCCTTGGTTATCTGTTATTTCCCAGGTCTCAGTTGCTACTATTCAAAATTAATTTGGAAGTTCATATCTTAAAATTAAAATTCACCAAGAATTTAGGCAGAAATTGTCAAGTTTTATATCTCAATCCCTTAAAGAACCTGCTGTGAGACTGGGTATTATATATGAGACGTAGGCATTGCTGCTTTCAATTTTCTCATCAATAATCTTAGTTCTTACCTAGTAAGACCTATTCTTACCCAATTGTGGGAGCAGGAGCCTAGTTTGACCTTCTGTTGTGTTATCCAAATTTAACATATGGTAGCTTTCCATTCACCTTAACTGTGGTGGAGCATTTCAGGAAATTCTACCTTCTACTGTGGTTCTTCTTATGTTTAACTTATTAACTGATTTTCATTTCACACTCTGGAAATCATATAATTCGTATTATTTGTGAATATGGAGATTAAAATATAAGTAAAATTTAGAACATTGACTATAGTCTTTAAACAACTTTTTCACTAAAATGATTTTTTTTTTTAAGGAATATTTCCTCAGGAGTGACCTTGTTTGCTTTATAAATAATAGTATTCTTTTAAGGACCTAGAACATAGCAAGACATTTGAAATAATTCTCTGGATTTCACTCACAATTGTACGTTTCAATTATTAAAAATGTAGTATCAAAGAAGTGAAAGTGTATATCCTAACATTTCACTTTCCACTTGGAAAAATTGCTGGGTGGAATAAGAATAAATCAAATTTTGCATAAGTAAATAAAATATTAGCCTAATTTTCTGTTGGGGAAGTCAGAGATACTCCACAAGGTTTTGTTACCACATGTTGCATAATGAGATATGTGTATTATTAACAAGATAATAGTAAGTCTGAAAGTAATGTAGAGATTGGTACTCTCCAAAAATAGGCTTTAAGGAATCTAAGATATATATATATATATATATATCCCTTTGATTCTGATTATCTATTGTGATGAAGATATTCAAAGATATGTACACCAAAAACATTTAACAAACTATTGAACATATTTATTTCTAAAGAGAAGTGTTCTCTCTAAAATAGTTTTTCAGGGGCAAAAATAGAATAATGATTTTTTACACTATCAAGTTGTCTTTTTAATTTTTCTCTTTGACAGGTAATTGAATATTGTATATGTATTTACATTTAATCTCAGCTTTTTTGACATATTCTGGGTACACATATAAAAATTCTAAACTTTTCTTAGGAATTCAACCGTATTATGGTACATGGACTTAAAAATATTTTAAAATTGTTTGACTTATATGTTACCCTATGAATTTAAAGTGTAAGATAATCACAAGACATGTTGTAGAATAAACCCAGTATTTACTTCCTAAAGTCATCTAATCTAATGTCTACCGGTCCGAAATTGTATGCCATATAATTAATTATATTTGAGAAGTTATGTCCTTTATATTCCTACTTTTCTTTAATTGCTTGTATTTTTAATTACCAAAAATAGGATTGAGAAAATTTATAGGTAAAGTGGAGGTCTTTGATACATTCGTCTTGAGGGAGACTAATGCTTTCTTTACTACCTATAATAATAGAAGCATTTCCATTTTTATGGTTACAACTAGGTGAGGGGGTAATAGTTTAATTTGAAGTATACTTGGAGTATGCATTACTTTGGAGTTCCAGAGCCAAAGCTAGAGTTTTTAGGGTTGTATCACAGATAGTGGGGCTGGAGTTAGAAAATATTTATTGATTACATGTTAGTCATAAAAAGATTATGCTAAACTCCAGGGATACAAAAATAAATGATAATAGGTTATTTAAATTTAAGTATACTTCTTTCAACAAGGATTAGGTTTTGATATTTGATTTATTTGTGGTCAAAGAAATCACATTGTTTCACAACCATTTTTATTTCAATAAATTAATACCTATTCTGAGTTGTACTGGTTGACATTGCTAAAGTGCACAGAGAGAGATGGCATAGATTGGCTGACGATGTGGTGATTTTTCTTGTGGACCATGTTTAAGTATGGCTACAGGCTGCAAAGTTGTACTTTTTCTTATAATACTTTGATTCTTCTGTTTGAATGTTCGTCTGTATTAGTATACTATGATTGTGCCAAAAGCCTTTTTATATCTTAGTTGGTATACTAATAAATAGCCTTAGGGGCTTGAGAATTAGTGTTTATATGCTTTTCTTCACTCTTTTGAAAATGTTAGGAGAAGTCATTGAATTCTTTTAAAATAGAATACTTCACATATTTCACATGTTCCATTTAGGCAATTCAGTTTTGAAAGCAGACAAGTTTTGTTTGTCATTGGTTATAACTGAGCAACTCCTTTTATCTTCACTGGGAATTGCTGTTAAAGGCAGATTAGGAGTCAGAAATTCTTAAGAAGTTCAGTGAGAATTTGTTCGTGATATGTTGGGGAAGAGAAATTTTTTTACATACTCAATAATTTTAAACAATTACCTTTTTCAAAATCAGTTTGATGCATCATAACCAAATAGTAGAAGGGCACTAAAGATCAACTGAGCTGCTTTTTGACTAACGTTTCAGGGATTGTGAAGCAGCAGATAGACAGCCATATCACAGATCCAGATCAACAGAACAACGGCCTCTCCTAGAGCGGACCACCACCCGCTCCAGATCCACTGAACGTCCTGATACAAACCTCATGAGGTCGATGCCTTCATTAATGACTGGAAGATCTGCCCCTCCTTCACCTGCCTTATCGAGGTGAAAGATAATCAATCAGACTAACTTCCCCTTTGCCCCACCAGCACATCATTTTATTTTCCCAGCAGCTAAATGGTCTCTTCTATCATCCTTGGCTGATCACTAATAACAATCAATACTAACCTTTTCAGTGTAAACACACTATTTATATTCAGCAGATATAATAGTGTGTGGCTACCATTGTAATTTGTTTATTAACTGTCCTGACTGCATTTGTTTTGTGATTTCTCATTTATCAGGAGTCTGGGTAAATCCCCACATAATACACCTCATAACTATCATGTTCTTCTCCTACAGAATGAGAAATTGTTTGTGTCCATTAGACATCACTTTTGGAATAATCATCATATTGACAATAAATAAAACTAGATTTTTAGTTTCTTTCTATCAATACTAAATCATGTATTAACCAATATCTTCTTTACCTGAATTTTTAATTGTTTAGGGTCTTATTTGTAGTTTCATGAGATATTTTCTGATAGAGGGATATCTACTATAAGCCTGAGTAAAAATCTCTTTGGATCAAGGGAGGGAGGTTAGTACTAAGAGTTTGAAATCTGGTAGAAAGAAATGTAAAGCATTACCTTTTATTTTTTGAGCTGCAGAATTCTCCTCTTTCTTTCATGT
Source organism: Equus quagga (assembly GCF_021613505.1). NCBI lineage: Eukaryota > Metazoa > Chordata > Mammalia > Perissodactyla > Equidae > Equus > Equus quagga. The sequence goes on along the minus strand of NC_060282.1, from coordinate 34,527,321 downwards.
GGATAGAATACTAATTTACATTAATAATTCCATGGATTTTTACTGTAGAATTTTGTGTGCATGTATCTGTGTATGTATGCATATTACACAAAAATATAAACATCTTTTGCTATTTAATCATTCAAATGTCCATATTTTGTCCTACTTTCCTAACCTTTTAATCAGCAGCTAAACTTCTCTTAAAATTGAACTTATGCAGCTATCATATGAACCAAATGTATTAAAAGCATTTAACTCATTCTATTGAAAATGCATATTAATGGTCTGTCTTATAGGTCTCATCCTCGTACTGGGTCTGTCCAAACAAGCCCATCAAGTACTCCAGTGGCAGGACGAAGGGGCCGACAACTTCCACAACTTCCACCAAAGGGAACATTGGAGAGAAGTAAGTTTTATTTCTAATTATGTCATATAGGAAATACACATGGAGGCTAAGGTGAATCAAGATTCTTTTTACTACCTTTGTGTTAGTTTTCTTCTTTTGTTAATTGAATGCCTTAGTTGCATTTCCTGGTAGTTATATTTATAAATATATGTATAAATATTATATACTTTGCATTTAAAATTAGTAATATTTGTTGGTAAAATGACCTATTATTGCTTTTGCACATTTTTCAAATTTAAATAAATGCATTTTAAAAAGCAAACAATCCTATTAAATAAGCAGTTGGATCATATTTCTTTGCTACAACTAAGTTTATGTAATTGTTGATAGTTACATAAAGTTTATTAGTAACTAGCCAAATCAATTTTCACACACTGCAAAGGACTGGTTAGCTGATGCACAACAATGATGATCCTTCTCAAAACTGGAGTACCAGAAAAGGTAATCATGAATATCCAAAGAAAGATGCATGTTGTACTGATATTTTTAATACTTTCAAATTTTTGCATAAGAAGCACTATTTGCTTACACACAGATGAACATATTCCCCAAACATCTATAATTTCTTGGATAAAGGACCTCTAAAAGCATGGATGATAGAATATAATGATTTTTAACATCCTTTTTTAAATGGTCCCTTTATTTGGTAACTGGATATGCTTTGCCAAATAGATATATATATTTAAGTCATCATTTAACTTTTCTTTAATAGATGATACATTTTGTACCTTTGGAAATTTCTGTTGTTTTTAACCCCTGTGCTTTGGTTCCCTTTTTTGTTCTGTTTTTATTTTGTTTTTCCTAGACAATGGAGTCAAGGAGATAGAACCTTATGAAGGTCTGTACATAAAGGAGGGTTTGTTTTGTGCTGGTAGCCTTTTTTGGGGGGCTATGTAAGCAAAAATAAACCCAACTGCAATTGATGTCCCTCCATTGTATAGACTTTTATATACAGTAGAATTATTTTGTTTTATGATTTCTGGTAAAGTATTCAACTTTTGTTTTACTTGGAAATTTTACCAAGAAGTTAAATTTCTTTGATTTAGTCAAGTAAGAATGCAAAGAGTTTAACTTCTTTTAAATGACAAGATAAAATTTCCTCCTTTTAAAAAATTTAATTTTCCTTTTAAGCAGAATTCTATGTTTTGTACAAGACTTTAACCAAAGATATCAATTGCAGTCTGTGTTTATGTCATTGAGGATGTACACCTAGTCTAGTTGTAATTATCATCATATATTTCATTTTGTATTTATGATGATCTTTTAATTATTAAATTTGGCTTTCTAGAAAAGAAAGTTGTTGAATTAGATAGTGATTGTGGTTTGTATTTCCTTCCTACATCATTTTTCACATTGTAGCAAGACTACTGTTAAATATGTACACTTTTATTATCAAGACTACATTTTGACTCAAGAGAAAATATTGGCATGATATATGGAGCATCATACCTTTTCTAGGACAATAAAAATTCCTCTGTTAATTATGGAATTCTGAAATTGACTTTGTAACTTTATTAACTGTTTTTATTTCTTTTCCTGATAAAACTCCAGCATATAAAATAATGCTTGGCACATTATGGGCCCTCAGTAAACATTTATTGAATGAATGCATGAAATATTTATTTAAAAACTGAAAAGCTACTTCAAATAGCATATAAAGTACCGCTAAAATAATCTTGTCTTTCTACATATGTTTACATTAAAATCCATATTTCTATAACCTATTTGTAACAAATTTCTAAGTGGATTGCATTTGGGCAGCAATACTTTCATTGCCTTACATAACTTGGAACAAGTTGTCTTCATGTCGGTTGTGGTTGAATGATTTATTAACTTCTATCTTGTGGTCCTTTCTATTTGCTATGTACCATGATTTTAAACAACTTAGAAGTCTTGTGACTAATGGTCTATTCTGCTGCCTGATAAAAAGATTTCAGCAGCATTTCTATAGTTCTGTTATTTGCGTAAGAATGGGGATATATAATTTTAAAAGTACTTTTCATTAGAAAAGTTCTGTAGTATGTATACAATTTTTTGTCTCCCCAAGATTTTTAAAGATAGAGTTTTGACATCATTTGTTGGCATAAGTCAGAAATGTAGTTTGTCACAATTTTTAAAAAAATTCAAATTTAATCTTTTATAACAATAGTCTATTGAGACATGAGTAGCTCCATTCTTTGTAATAATAAATATACCAGAAAACCCACACAGAGCTGATAAGAAAGTCAGGGTTGAGAAAGTTTTTAATGGGCTTGTCAACAAACATTCTATATACTATCTGTTTTTTGCCCTGTAGAATCTATTAAAACCACAGGTTTCCTTTAATGTCCCCAATTGTGACTTTTCCATTTCTATAAATGAAAAAGAGGAAAGCCAAAACCTGCCTTATCCTTTCCAGTATGAAATAAAAGGATTTTTTGGTTTTTGTTTGTTTTGTTTTGCTTAAAAGTATGGATGATTTTTAAGGGTGTTTTCATAAATGTTGATATGAAGACTTCAGTAGATGCATGGTTGTGTAATTCTCTTTAGATTTAAAGGAAATTTATAATATCTCTTTTAGAAATCAACTTCTAACTGAAGTTAAAGGTACATAACCCAAAACTGATGATCTAAATCAAATTGTTTGGATTATCTCCTAAAAATTTGTCAGAAGTTGTAATTGAATGGCATTACTTTAGAATCAAAGTTATGACATGTTTATTTTCTGATCTTGTTCAACAGCTAAAAAATGTGCAAGTCCTAATTTAATTCCTTTTGATTTTGGTTATATTTTAGTCTAATTAAATTAATTTAAAGCCTTATATATGATGGTCTTGATAACGGTACAGTATTAGTCATCTTCTATCTCAGAACCAGAGAACATAGGAGCAATATAACGAAGATGCAATGTACTAAACAGCTGTGAGGCATGATTATTATTATTTATTTTCTCCAACTTTGATGCACTGGCATTTTGTAAAAATAAAAGGGATTATAATATTATTTTTTGTTTCTCTAGGAGAAAATTTATATAATATTATTTTCTAAGAATATACAAGTTTATAGACAAAGTATTTTGCCTCCTTTACACAGTTATCACATTTCACAATATTTTAGGGGCTACGATTTCTTTTACAAGTTGAAGCTGTCATAAAAGGAGACAATGTGATAATTTATCAACAGTATACTCATTTGCTTCCATAACATGTCAGAAACTCATTAAAAATAATCTATTAGTCTCCTTATAATCACTCACTATATCATGACTAATTTGAAATTTTTTGTTTTGTTTCACTTAAGAGTAACAAATATACATATCTGGTCTTATCTTTTTCTTTACTTTTACTTGTGCAAATACAGACGTCAATGAAGAAACGGGGCATGTGGAAGAGCAGGGGGGAGAAAAGCAGGGTGAAGAGGTCAAGGCAGGTCTGTGTGTCTAAAATAAATAATTGAATGTTGTAGAAGTATTACTTTTCAATTTTATGTAGGACTTTGGGCTCCAATTTATAAATGCACAATAAAGAACAGATTGTTTTTCAGTACTAATTTTAAAATAAATTACCTAGTTTTATTAATGGAGAGATATTACATAAGCTATTTAGGTAACTTATCAGATTATTTAATTTACCTTGAACATTTTCCTTAATGTTTAAATTAGACTAAAATTATAGACAGTTCCTCTGTCCAAGATTTATACTTATCCTTTACGCAGCTTTACATTCAGTTTATTTATTCAAAAATGTTTATTGAGTACCTACTAAAACACTATATTTTACCATGTGTTACCTGAAAAGGTATGTTGAAGTCCTAGCCTCTTCTCTCAAGAATTTTGATTTTGTAGAGGGAAATTACAAGTAAATATAGAGCTGAATATAAATTCCAAAGTTTTGGTTCTTTAAACTTTCAGAGACTATCATTTTATCCATAAAATTATTTTCCTAAAATAACATTTAACTGTAATTTCCTCTTCTTCATCCCAGCTCAATATCGTTCTAATATTTATTCACAATCATAATTTCTCCCCACAGAGTCCTCCTTCTAAATGCTATGGAGGTCCTTCATTTTGGTGTTTTTAAAGTCCCTATTGTGTTTATGTATCATAATATTTGCTACTTCCTTTGTCAGAATATTTAGGAAAGGATTTTAAAACTTAAAATATTATATAATCAGTAAATATATTTATACACTTCCTTTATCAAATTTTCACTTAAAACTGAGAATTGAAGCTTCATCTTATTAAAGCTGTTGGTTTTTTAAAAATTTAAATTTCTTTAAACAGTGCAGAATAACTTTAGATCTAATTTTATCATGTTTAACTCATCACCTTTTTTTATTCATGAATAGTAGGCCGTACTTTATGCGCCTTTTGTTCTCTCCTTTACCACTGTGAAAGCAATGCCATTGTGTATATTGTGCATGAGATGTATTTTCATGAATGCATTCTCTCAGTTTGTAATTTAAGATAGAAGACTCTGAATTTTCAATAACTATTTTTAATGTCAAAAAGATGAGGAAAATCATCAGAGTACATCTGGTAATGAAAATAAAGGCAAGTTTAGATACATATTTATAGAAATGTATAAGTATCTCTGTTCTGAATATCTAGTATACTAACTACTAGAATGTCACGCATCTTCCATTTTCCTGAAATGCTATAGGAATAACTCTTTTATGAAATACTATAAGAATGAATTTCATTTTAATTTAGCTGTACAGTTAATGTTTTCCTATTTGTCCATTCCTATATATCTTATACTAGTCTATACGAATACTTAAAGGCTTTCACACTTCATGAATTGGCTTCCACAGTAGTCATTTCTTAGGATATCATTTGTTTGGGGACTTCAGCTATAGTTAATATCACTTTTATTTATTTTTAACTTCATTAAGACAAAGAAGCTCATTAGTTGAACCAGTTTGTCGCCTATGCTTTATTCTCAAAATTAACTTAATTAGTGAATAAAACCCACAAATATAATTTTTCTATTATAAAATGACTCCTTTTATATTCATTAATCCTCATTTTATTTTTGTTTTTATTACTTCTCGTATAGGATAGGAAGGATATACTTTACTCTTCTTGTGTTCATTAATGTGAGGTGTCATGTTTAGTGCATGGATTTGTTTCCCCAATGTGTGATGTCATCTTTTGTGGTGTGCTTGGTTTTTATTTGGGTTGTTAATGACCTTAGTTATTAATCACTATTGTCTGTTTTAAATGTGGCAAAGACTATGAGGGAGAAACACCCAACCCACCTAATAATGGGAAAAAAGGCAAGTCTAATGTGAAGTTAATAGTGCCTTTCTATGTATTAGACATCTAGTATTGACATTTGTGATGTGTGTGAATATGGCTTCTTAAATTAAATAGGTATAAATACAAGTATTAGTCCCAATTTAAGTTATCCAATATTTGAAATCTTCTTTTTTAAAAATATATTTCTGAATATGAAATTCATCTTTAAAATACTTACCTTATTGTTGGATCTTGATACAATTCCATTCTGTTGAAATGCATGGCATTAAAATGATAAGTTTTGCTTTTTGGTCATGTTAAGCAGTAATGCATGATAACATGAGGAAAATGGTGATTGTCATGTTATCATGCATTTAGAAAACACACAACATAGATATTTGTCAATCCAGAAATTGTTTTAAAATTGAACTATTTAAAAATATTTTAAAGCAGAATTTTAAAGTAGTAAATGAAATGAACTGAATTATCAGTTCAACAATACTAAACAAACATTTATAATATTTGTAGATTTTTCACACTTCTATACATATGAATTAATATATTGCCTAAGCGGGTAAAAAAGATGCTTGATTTTGAATACTTAGATTAGTTTTTCTATAATTATTAGTGACTTAATTCTGTAACACATCACAAGTAAGTTCTGCCAAGAACAGTTGGACTGTATATATATGTTTTGTAGTAATTGATAATCAAATACATATAGCTACACATAGTGATTTAGAATGTCAGCATTTAAAAATACTTAAATAAAAAAAATCAACATTATAAAATTTCTCTATATCATAACAGTTATCCCTTGTAATTGGGCCAAATTAAGAAATGAATAGTTTTATGCCTCAGTAATTTAGTTGAAATGTCCTTTAGTCTTGAATGTATTCTTTCTTTTCCTGTCTCCATCTTTTATAAATAATGTCTACGATGTTACATGTAAGATCTAATTAGCACTAAAATAATTTTATGTTTTTTTCTTACTGTGAATGTTTAATTATTCATTAACAACTGTCCGCATATAAAATTCTTAAAATATGCTAGGATATTATAAAAAAGTGAAAATAATGTAACAAAATAAATAAAACTAAGTCAAATATTGTAAAATAGAATAGTCTCCATAAAACAAGAAAAATTTAAATGAACTCTCAATGTTTATTTACATATTTGTCATTTTTATCTATTTCTTGACCTGCATGTTTTTTGCTTGTTACCTATGAAGGGATATGTTCATATGTACTTACACTTATGTCAGTGATCTGAAAGAGTAAATATATCTTCTTAAATGTTCAGTCAATTATTAGAGTGCAGCAAGTTTTAAGAACAATTAGTACCATTTTGTATTTAAAAGTATCAGGATAGTATCTGCTTCACATGAAGTCACTAAGCTAAAAATTTTAACTAAGTACTCTCAGCAGGCTTTTTTAGTTTCCTCATCTCTAGATGGCCCTGCATACTATTAAATCTTTCACCTCTAGACTTGTCTGCTTTCTCATTTCCTTTGATCTTGCAAAAAAAGGTTCTACTCACAATGATCATTGGGACCTCACTCACACTCATTGTTAATTTATTTTTTATCATTTACATAAACATCTTCTCCACTGAAAAACATCACTATTGTAATGTAGACCAATCCTGCATATGATATAGTTGGACCTACGAAGAAGTTAGTGAATAAAAATTGGAAAGATGAGAACTCTGTATGTTTTACATATGCTAACTCTTGTTTTTATTTAGTTTAATCTTTTGGTGGTCTACGTGTGATTATGGTCTAGGTATCTAATATTTCCTTCTGCTGTTTTGTTTTGGGAGAGACAAAAGAGTATATGTACTCTGACATATTCAGAGTGAAAAGAAAAGCTAACTCTGACATATTCAGAGTGAAAAGAAAAGCTAACTCTGAATTCCATCTGTAACCATGTGTTAGAAATTGCCCAAGAATTGAGTTGAGTGGTAGACTTATCAACAACCTCTCTGCTGATTTAAAATGCAAAGGGAGGAAATAATGAAGATAGCTTTATTCTACATCTTACTGTGAAGTGCCCACATATCATTTTGGAATAGACATAGTGTACATTGCCCTTCAATTAGTGAGATATGTGATCAGTCAGGCAGAGCTTCTCCATTAACTTTGCATTAAGGTCAAATTCTTTAGTACATGGAACTGGTTTCTGAGTTCTCAAATGACTGTTAACCTAAGGCCAAGCCCTTTTAATACATTGGTTCTTTATACCTCTAATGAGCTAAAATGAGACTGTACTTATTCCATAGCATAGCACTATAAATGAAAACTCAAAGAACAGCATAATTGATGAGTTTCCAGCTACTTAATATATATTTTCATTTATTTATTCATTCTTTTTATCAATAATTTTTGAATACCTACTATGTTCCAGTCTCTGTTCTGGGTACTGCAGATATACTAGTATACATGTCAACCAAGGTCCCTGCCTTCATAATCTTTACATTTATTGAGGGAAGCAAATGATAAATAAAAGAACATATCATGTAATTTCAGACAAGTACGAAGAGAGTAGGGTAAATGATTTTGATAATGTGTTCTGAGAAGTAGTCCCACCTAGGTAATATTTGAGCAGAGACCTGAATAAAGTGACAGAATTACCACATGAAGGTCTGGGAAAGAAGAATGGTTCTGACAGAGGGAACAGCAAGTGTGATGGCTCTGTAATGGGAGCAAGCTTGACTTGTTGAATGTGACAGAGTGAGCAAGGGGGAGAAAGGGACTGAGGGTGACTCATATATGATCTATAGAGCAATGTTAGGAATTTGTTTTTCACTGAGTTTAGTGGGAAGATTTTGATTAAAGTGACAATACCATTTCTTTTGTAATAAGATCAGTTTAATTGCTGTGTTGAGACTAGCCTGAAAGAATTATGATTGGAAAAGGAGAACTGTTAGGAGGCTTTTGCAATAAACCAGGAAAGAGATGATAGTGGCTTAGACCACAGTGTTAGAAGTAGTTGGATTCTGGATAGGTATTAAAGATAGAGCCAAAAGAATTACTTGACAAGGAGAAAGAGAGAGATTCTAGGATGACATCCAAGTTTTTGGCCTGAGTAACTGGAAAAATATGGAATTTCTAGTAACTGATATAGGGAAAAACTTGAGAAGAATAGATTTGTAGGAATATCATTGCTCAATTTTGGATATGATAAGCTAGAGATACTATTAGAATTCTAAGATAAGATGTCAAATAGGCAGTTTGAAATATGATCTGGATTTCGGATTAGACATTTGGACTGTAGATATAAGTTTGGGAGTCATCCTTATAAAGAGAGAGATTTAATGGGGCTGGCCTGGTGACATAGTGGTTAAGTCTGGCTGGTCTGCTTCAGCAGCCCAGGGTTCGTGGGTTCATATTTTGAGTGTGGACCTATACACTACCCATCAAACCATGCTGTGGTGGCATACCACATACAAAAAATAGAGGATCATTGGCACAGATGTTAGCTCAGTGACAGTCTCCTTCAAGCAAAAAGAGGAAGATTGGCAACAGATGTTAGCTCAGGGCCAATCTGCCTCACCAAGAAAAAAAACAAGAAAGAGATTTAAAAACATGAGACTGGTTGAGATCACCAAGAGAACAAGTGTAGATAGCTAGAAGACAAGGTCTAAGGACTGTGAATTGAACTAGTCTAATATTTAGAAGTTGAGAAGATGAAGTAGCAAGAGACTGAGATAGCAGGAGGAGAGAGAGGAGGGAAAGCATGCAGTATAGTGTCTTTGAATAGAAGAAAAGCAAATACTTGAAGCAGGAGAGAATTATCAGGAGTGTGAAATGATCACTAGATTTAGCAAGCAGGAAGTCATTATGTTAACCTTCATTAAGAGCAGTTTTGGTGGAGTAAAGGGGGTAAAAGGCTGATTAGAGTGATTTGAAAGAGGAGAGAAATGGAGGCAGTGAATATAGACACTTTGAAGGAGTTTGGCTGAAAAAGGAAGAAAAGAAATAAAAATCTACAGTTGAGGGGAGAGGTGAGGCAAAGAGAATATATGAAGGATGTGTGGGAAACTTTATGTTCAGTCTTTGTCTTCTAAATCTAAATCTGTCAATTGGCTGTGTGGAGCCATCTGGCCCCAAGACATCGGCCTGTAGTTTACCAAGGTATCTATTCATGTTCTGTGGCTTTGCTCCTAGATTTAGAATCAAGACTTTCAGATTTGGAAGGAACATTATAAATCTTTTAATAAAACTGCTTTCCTTTACTGATAAAGGAGCAGAATTCTAGAGGATAATTAGCTTTTTTCAATGCACGTAGTAGCAGATCTCTAGTCTTGGCTTCCAATCTCATGCATTAATATACTACATCTCTTCAGATAAATGGCATTCTCCGTGCATGAGTTTCAACTATTTATTTTATTTTAGATATTACCTAATGGTTTAGTTCAATTCAACCAATATCTGCTATTTTCAGTGTGTTGTACTGGTGGTCATGGAGGATGTAACGATGAGTAAGATATATTCCTCACTTTGAGGAAGCTCCCAAGAAAAAAAATAATAATAGAATGATAACATCAAATAAAACATAGCTGGTAAAATTATTTTATATCATGTCACTACATAAAGGGTCTTAAGGTTGTGAAACATATAAAGAAGAGGTAAGTTTTGAGGGGTTCTGAGTAGATTTTCAACCCCAAATATTTCTCCCACTACTTGTCATATTATGTCGTATTATGATATTCTCTAATGGCTTAGTTATTTTAATAATATAAAGACTTTAGGCTTTCCAGAACACTGGAAAATGTAAATATTCCTCAGGGTACTGACCCAAGCTATTTATCACATACACATCGTCATGGGAAGGAAGTTAGAGCCTGTGAGTGGAGAAAGTCAGGTGTGGGGAGAGAGATGCTGAGAGATGCGGTAGAGCACTTGATACCTTGGAAGGGTGATAACGGCAAACTCTGCTTTGAACTAGCCCCAGGTATACTCTAAAAACTATTGCTTGCTATGTAGACAGACTATAAATTTACTTTCTTATGTAATTTGATATATTTAAATTGCTTAGAACAATACTTGTCACATAATAAGTACTATGTAAGTGTTAGCTGTTATTACTGTGATTTCTTAGTGGTCTTACTATAATTTTGTATTTTCAGCACACAATCTGAAAACTTTAGATTTAAAGTAAAATTAAACCTGATTATGATCATCACCCTGAACCAATTATTCAATACATATTGTTTAGTAGTTTTTAGGAAATTAATAATCTTGATGCTGTTCTTGATCACATGGCTTGCATGAGAAACAATACTATGGGGAAATAAATCAGATTGGATTGCAGCATAAATTATTGCATAAATTGCTGATAATACATTCGTACATGTTTCAGTCCATGTGTAGAAGTCAATATGCAAATACTTAGAATATGTTTCTCTAAGTCAGAAAACTATTTAAACCACTGGGGCTTTTCAAGTTCTATAGTGATTAGAGAATGCCATTGGAAGTCACTACTTGGGTCTTAAATTCCATGCTAAGCAAACGACCTCTGGCAAGGCTTTTAACTGGACCTCGGTTTCCTCTTCTCTAAAGTAAAGTATCCTATCAGGATTTTTAACAGTGTTTTGGAGATGTGGCTGATAGTCCAAAGTCTCAAATAGTTTTGTTTCCAATTTGTTATGTTGTTATTGTTGTCTGTTAATTTTGTTTGTTTTGGGAAACAAGAGGTACTACCTCCTCATCGGCTGTTAGTGAGTCATTCACTGTCGGGGTTATAGACTAAATCCTACCAGCCTGCCTTAAAAAGTCACGTCTCTAAAGATACGCAATGAGATGGAAGGAAAAATATTTTGTTTCTTTGAGCCTTCTCAATGTATAGTTGGCCACATTATTTATTTCAAATATAGGTAACCTTATAAGTAAGGAAGAAAGGACGGGAAGAAGAAGAAGGAAAAAAGCCAAAAGAGGTTACAAAGGAACCAAAAATAATAAAATAATTTTGACAGTCTGTAGGCATGCTAGGAATTGGATAACATTTAGGGTGACAGAGTGTGGACAGGCTTTGTTTTGCTGCCTGTCTATAATCTCATGAATACTTCTAAGGTGAAGAGAGTACCAGTGCTCATGTCTTAGTTTCTGAAATTTGATTAATATCTAGATAGGAATGAATTTTATAGTGGCATTGGTGAATATTTCCTAAATATAGCATTCCCTACCAACTTAGATGAATTACTATTTGACCAAAATTAATAGGGGGGAAATTCAGGGATACTTTAAAATAGCAGGGAATTTATCATATGTTTTTGTACAGGATGAGCATTCAATCACATCTGTATTAAGGAATAGTAACTCGGTGACAATGAGCAAGATGAGCTTGAAAGAGACGAGACTGAGGGCATAGGACCATTCAGGGCATTTCGCTTGTCCACCATATGATCACCCTAACTAGAGCAGAGACTGCAATGAAGAGAAATAAATGCATTTAAAAATTTCCCTTTCCAGGGGCCGGCCTGGTGGTGCAGCGATTAAGTTCGCATGTTCTGCTTCAGCGACCTGGGGTCTGCCGGTTTGGATCCCAGGTGCGGACATGGCACCGCTTGACAGCCATGCTGTGGTAGACGTCCCACACATAAAGTAGAGGAAGATGGGCATGGACGTTAGCTCAGGGCCAGTTTCCTCAGCAAAAAGAGGAGGATTGCCAACAGAAGTTAGCTCAGGGCTAACCTTCCTAAAAAAAAAAAAAAAAAATTTCCCTCTCCAGTCAAATCCACAAGCCCAGGTGATGTAGTTGTAGAAATTCGGTACTTGTAAAAAAATATTTTCTAATATCTTTTACTAACCTTTCCTTTCCTTCCTAGAGGCCATTTCTCATTTTACTTTTCTTCCCGTTTTGCTCATTTTATTTCCTCTATACTTCCAAAATCTCAATTGACTGATCAGATTTAGGAAAGAACCCCTTCCACCTCATACCTTGCTGCAAACTTCAGCCACCGTTCAAGCCCTGTCATTGTTGACTTCCTAAATACAATCGTAAAGCCATCTTCTGTTTGTTGTTGAAAATAATGTAATCTCATGAAGGTGACGTGGTGGCAGAGAAATGGCAAGATTTGGGAACCCTGCCTTGGGGCCTGCCTTTACTATGTACCAGCTGTGTGACTCTAGGCCCTTAACCCAAGTTATTTCATCCGAGAAAAGGAAATCTTAGCATATTTCTTCCATTCCCACATATGCTACTTTGAGAATCAAATAAGGTAATGCATGTGAAATTGCTTATAAACTAGGATAACTATTCAGTTCTTATCCTTGTTAATCAGCTCTGTGTTTTAATACTTGTCAAAACTACCTGAAAGAAGGTCCTTTCTGTCTTTTGTAGAATCAAATATAAATATGATGCTATATGTGAAATCACATGGAAACGTATAGTATTATACAAATACGATCTTGCTAATATAGGCATTTGTGTTCTTGTAGTGTTGATGTAGGATTGGCTACATGGTGTGAATGAAGACCGGCTAGAATATAGTTCTTTTGCAGACCTGTGGATTTCTTAAATATCTCTTTAAAAACTCACCTCAGTTAAGTCCTCATGAGTAAAATCGTTCTTCAAATTATCTCATATTTAACTCAATCTTTAAGCTTTCCTGTCTACAAAGTAAATTCACAACTGAATATTTGCTCGATGCAATTTTAAAAAATAAGACTATTGGTGAAAAACATTTATCTTGCTATAACAAACTTTTTTCTATATCTGAATAGATTCCTAGTTTGTATCTGAGCAATTTGACATATGTTCTTTCAAAGTAATAATTACCAATTATATATCTCTGATTTTCAATTTTTACTCTTTGGTAGTAGATATGCAATATTATGGCTAGGACTTTGTACTTAAATTTCATTTTAAGATCTTTATTATTTCGCGTTGAGAAGACATGTTTTAAATTACTGCAATAGTCCTTTAATAGCAAAGACTGTCTTTAAGGTGTTCATGCTTAGCAGTATTTTTGCTATTTTTGTTTACTGTGACTAAAACAACTTTCAAACAATTTGAACATTTTCCTGAAATAAAACCAGTTTGCTTTTAATTACTTTAAATGTTAATTTTAATTATATGACCTATGAATTCAAAGAGAGCTGGGTATGAGTAGTTCTTAGCATTGTCTTTTGGGTGATAAATGAATTAATGAGTCGGTAGTCAATTTCATTCTTTTTATGACTTTAATTCTGTTTTAAAATAGACATTTTGGTTTCAATATAGATTTTAATAATAGCCACATTTGGAACTTCTGAAAAATCTTCTAAATTCTCAGTGTCTTAATTTCATCATCTCTGGTATAGGTACTGTTCCACAAAATCTGACTAATCATTCATAAGAAACAAGAGCAACTCTGTAATTTTAGAGCTAGAAATAACCTTAGAAATTTTTAAGACTGGCTTTCTCACTTCAGATGTAACAAATTAGAGGCCTCAGTTTATATGCCTTGGTTGCCTAAGGTTAAACTTGCCTAAGGTTATATACCTAAATAGTGGCAGAAATGTTTTTAAAAGCTACCATTCCTGGCTCAGTTGGGTAACATATCTAATCTCTTTTATCAACCATTGATAGCTTTGATCTAGGTCTTATTTCATTGTTGTATTAGCTGGTATTTATAAATTTATGGTTATGGGACTTTTTTTGTTACTGGCATATAATACATTTTTAACAAATACTTGCTAATTTCACTCTGTCAACAGAGGACAAATGACTACAAACAATTTATCTTCAACTAAAATGTCAACTCAAAGTGTTTAAAAATCAAACATGTTGCGTGTTAAGGTTTTTTCCTCCACACTTCAGAAGATGCTTTCTGCCAATTTACGGATAGGCTGAACGTTTTCAAAACAAGTCATTTCTACTTTTACACACTCAATCTTACTTCAAAAGGTACCATGTCTTCTATTTTTGGAACATCACAAACTTTATCAAATAGTGAAAGGTGAAACAACTTTTTAAAATGGCAAATGTATAGGATTTTAGAAAATTTGATTTTAGGAACAACTCTGTAATGCTTATAAAATCTTTCATACTGTTTATTGGTAGATAGCCAAAAGTGCAAGTCATTCATAATCAAGAAATACTTTATTATTAATGAGCTTATTATTCTCCCCAACATGAGGAGATTAGTCTCTTGTTTTTTGTGTTCCTATAGATTAACTTTGACTAAGGAGCAAATGATTCCTTTATTCTTATAACTAAAGAGGGCTCAAGTCTTGGAATTTATGAGAAAATTTGTATGTTCTTTAAAAGTTTAAAGACTTCTCTTTCTACTAGCAATTGACTGAAATATAGCATCTTTATCCAGACTGTTTACCATTTGGGAATCCTATATTGCATCTTTATCAGATTATTTGCCAATTAGAAAATCAGAGGGTCAACCACACACCACAGCATAACTTTAATACTCCCAAAGCAAGAAGTTTGTTTCCTTGCAGTAGCTGATTTATGTTGGATCAGGATAAAGTGTCTTATTAGTAGTAGCATTTATTTCAGGTCTAGGAACTAGAAAACCCTTACACCTAATGCAGTCAATTCTAGCAGTATAAATAACCAAAAATGGTAGTGTATCCAAAATCACCTGTATCTGATGTTGCGTTATAACATATTTTTCCATTCTTGACAGTCATTTCATCTTCCTGGTTATGTTTTGCTTATCTTAATATTATAAAATATGTTAGTATTCCACTATTTATGGCCAAAGGTGGATAAGGGACTAGAGAATTGTGTATGGCATGGTGAAACTTAGTGGAGATTAAATATACGTAGATAGTAACTGTCTCCTTGACTTATAGTATAATTTTAGGAACGTGAATAAAAAGAAAGGCATTTATATACTGAAGTGTTTATGAGTGCTACTATGAGATTAAGATTAAATGGTGAACAGTGGATCTTTTGATACATGACCTACAGGACCCTACTTGATCTGTACTCCCCCTATTTCTCAGTCTGTTACTTCATTAACCTCATTTTCTACTACTTTCCCCTTTGTTCACTCTGCTTCAGCCACAGAGGCCTCCGTGCTTTTCTAGAACATGTCACATGTGCTCCCACCTCAGGACATTTGCACATGCTGTTCTGCCTGTAATGCCCTTTCTCAAAATAACCATATGGCTAACTCCCTTACTTCTTTAAGTTCTTTACTCAAAACTTACCTTCTTAATGAGGGTTTCCATGACTACCTTATTCAAACTTTCATCACACCCTGGACATTTCATTTACTTCTTACCTACTTCATTTTATCTTCTTAGCACTTATCAGTTTCTAAGGCACAAATATTTTACACATTTATCTTGGTTGTAATCTGTTTCTCCCACTAGAATATAAACTTTGTGAGAGGATGGATTTTTGTCCGTTTTGTTTGCTGTTATATCCCCAGTGCCTAGACATACCTGGATTACAGCAGGTGCTGAATTTGTTGAATGAATAAATATTATACCACACTACAAATAATTCTAAATAATCTTAGATAAGACAGGTAACTCATATTCAATGATACTAAACTATTGACAATTTTTATTGAAATAATATCCCATAGCACATAAGTTTTTCTGTCATTTAATAGAAGTACTAAATTAGGTAGTAAAATAAATAGCCATTTTATCTTATATATTACAATGTATTTATGGATTTTCTTTTAATATATATGAAAATCTCTGCATTTTAATTCTATATAAACATTTCACCACAATAAAATCATGTTTAGCAAAGTGTTTATTTCTGAAATAAATCGATATTGTTTAATATCAACCAAGAAAAAAAACTATTTGTCAAACCGTTTTAATTATCATTTTCTTCATACCTTGGCTCCATTTTGGCATTTAATGGAAGTAAATTTTAATGCTTTGGATTTTGAAATCTATAAAAAAATCAAATGTCACTTTCCTATGTTTAAAACATTAACTACTTATTACTGAAGTTTATGGGAGAATTTAGGGGAAAAATTCTAAAAAGAATTAGATCCCTAAAGTATTTTTAGGTTCTTAGGATGCAAATTATCTGATGTTTCTGAAAAAGCTCTGATTTTTTTTTTTGGTTTGTACTAGAAGTTACATGGGAAGACCAGCAGAAAAAGTTGAATGATACAATAAGTGATGACAAACCATTGCCGAAAAAGAAACACCAATCTGAGCCAGGTTTGTCAGGGTTTGGAAAACCACTGAAAGCATGAGACCATAAGCATTGCATTCCATGCTTTTTAAATACGTGTGTGCTTGTTGTACCTCATTTTTCTCATTTGGATGTAAACTTTTTAGTGTGTAGAGCCTATTTAGGTTAGAGTGGTAGACACTTTATTTCAAGATTTATTTAGAAAACAATTCTACATATTTTGGAAAAAAGGACAATTATTTTGTTATTAAGATTACTTCTTTAGGGAAAAAAATTGACTAATTTAAGCACAAATCATCATTTGTATATTTGGTTGTTTTGACCCAAATTAAAGTACCTTAATGGAGAGGTACTTGCTTCCCTAAAAAGTACTATAGAAAGTTCAATATGTTATTTAAAGTTTGCCTTTGTGGACCATTCCTTATTTTTAATTGCACATCCTATCAAGGTGTTAACCATATATTGGTAATAATTTATTTACAACTTTTGGAGCTAAAAATATTGCCAACAGCAACAAGAAGGAATGATAGCATAGTATGTGAATTCAATAGTCTCTTCATGCCATTAATTCTCCTAATGAATTGAAATAAAGTGATTTTGTTTTCCTCTCTCTTTCTTCTCTGTTGTGGAGAGATAAGATTAACTAAATAGAAGACAAAAACTTGAGCCAGGAGTAAAAGGAAGAGAAGCAAAGTGCAGAGATAATCAATCAGCTGAATAATCAGTAATTAGATGAGAATACATTGAAAATTTCATTCAAAATTTTAGAATGCAAATGGAGTTTTTGATAATATTATCATGGCTGTGTCTATAGTAACAATGTTAATGTATTTTTATGTGATGATTCATTTCATGTTAGAGCTCTAAAACTTATATTTTTAAATATATCAATGTATAAATTAAACTAATTTTTTAACAAGTGTGCATTGCTATCTTGTATACCAGGCATTGTGGTTGGCACTGAGTTATTGGGGTAAACAAGAGAGATGCAGCAATTGCCCTCATCGAGCTTAAGTTCTGGCAAAAATACATAAATTGAAAATAATTGTACTAAAGATTAAGTTATTACAATTGTGATTGAGTAAGTGCTATTACGGTAAATAGAGTGCTATTAAGGAGAATAGGGTGTTTTGAGAAAAAGTATTACATTCCATAAGTCTGGAGAGCAAGGAAAAACGCTGTAGCACAAATGGCTTAATCTGTGAATTCTCTTTTAGTAAAACAGTTACATAATGAAAATTTAATAAACTGGAATTCACATTGGGAATTTAAATATAAATCATAAAGTTGTAAGAAAAATATCTTACATGTTTTTTCAAATTTTTAATTAGAAATCACTTAGTTTATTTGGAAAATAATAATTAGCTTAATATATTTAAGGGGATTTAAAAAATAAAGTACAAACTTAGTTTTATATTATGATTTATATAGCAAAAATTATTGCTGTAAAAATCTCTCTTTGCTATATTGTCTAATGTGGGTTATCCTTGATCATAAACTATTATTTATTTGTTTGTTTTGTTTGCCATCGTCTGATTACATGAATATGTTTGTGGCCATATATATCTATGTAAATAAATTACATTGTGTATTAAAATCAAGAAACAATCCAATGTTTGGATAAAAAATATTTTAAATTCTCACGAACAAAATTTTAAAGGTCTCCTTTAAATATTGATTTGTGTATTTTCATTTATAGTATATATATTTTTTATTGCTTAAACTCTCTAGTTGAATATAGACTATGTATGCAGTAGAGGAAAATTAAGGTAATTAGAGTACCTTAATATCATGGTTTAGGATGTTTATAGATTTTTCTGTTTTGGCAATTGTGTATTTTCCTATATACTAGGAAATTCCTGGAAATTCAAACCTTAAAGTTCATGAGTAAGTATGCAGTATGCTAAGGCAATAAATACTATGTTAAATTTTAGTGTTCCATAAATATTTTTGTATGTTTATTTCTAAAAGTAGGATATGTAGAGAATATTTTTAATTATTGGAAGTTTGGAGTGATAAAATAGGAGGAAACAGTAGGATATCAAGTGGGACTGATTACATTTCAGTAACGTGTTTATGAGCCTGGATTTTACAGAAGGTATGTTTTGAGTCACTCTTTATCAGGTTTATTGCAGTAAACTTGTGGCATTAGAAAAAGTTTGTGAGGACTTGAACCCACACCTGAGATGCAGAGTTGGCTACGTATCAATGGCATATATTGTTACCCTTTTCTATTGCTGTTTTATAAAAGTCTATACAAGAACAATACCTAAGAATTTTGCCATTTTTAGGATATATACTAGCAATAAAAAAATCGCTTGAAATTTTTATTTTAAGTATAAGATTATAGAACTGGAGGACTAAATGTAATTATATAGACTATAAAATGAGTTAACAAATATTTGATTGAATTTAAGTATTATGGGCTAGTATCTGCTTTTTTAAAAGAAAAATCTTGACATCCTTGAATTAGACTGTCCTGAGAGAATTATTAACAAAAAGGATGATTTATTTTCAGTGTCTCTAACTTAATTGACTGCAGCATAGGTGAAGATCCCCGGGAAATATAATGATATTTATCACATTAATATCTTAATATCTTTGATGTGAGCATAAAATATAAGAATCTTACAAATGATTCTAAACTCCAGGTTTTATGGATAATGTTTAGAGTAAATCACTAAATGTCTTCCTCATGTGAAATGTGGATTAGATTTTGTTTAAGCCATAAAATTAACAAAACATTCTTAATGTAAATTAAGGATATATAAACATGGAAAATCTGTCGTTTATTTTTTCAATGGACAATCTGATTCTAGACTAGAATACTAAGTTCTATAATAATGCAGTGTTATTAAACATTGAAAACAAACTTTAATGTATTAAACTTTATAATTTTCACTTTGTGAGTTTATCTGTTCTTATAGTAATTAGAAATGTATTTGAGAAAAGAGCATATTTTTATATAACATATTTTATCTCATATTTTACTTAAACATCCCACAAAAATGTTTGGTGGGAAAGCTAACTTCGATTAGACTGAATGAATGTTTCAGAACTGATCCAGTTTCTCAGTTCTCCAAAAGAGAAATTCTTGGACTTAAATAGTTCAAAACCTTCTTCAGGATATAATTTTAAATGATTTCTGAAATGTTTGATGTTCATTTGATCCTATTTATAAAAGAATTATCTGTCTCGATTTTTTATTTTCTAAGTGTAAGGCATGCTGTATTTGGAAAATCTTAAATTGACTTAACAACCCTTACTGTAATTATTCTGAAACCATGACAATGCTACTTGATGCATCTTATCTGGAAAATAAGGGTACATTTTTCTGGGAAAATGATGGCAATCAAACACTTTGCTGGGTTACTGTGTGCTTATACAATATTTTTGAAATTGAAAATATTGGAAGAAACAAGTTGTGTTTTACTACTAATTATAGCATCTTGTGTGCATAAGCCCCTAGTTTTAGCATTACATGATTTAGTTAATGTATTAACCTTTAATTTTTTCAACATGGACATTTCCATATTGTATTCTTTATGGATTTGTAACTGTGGTGAAGGTAGGGACTTTTTTTTCACTTTGTTCTGCTTTTGGAATTACACTTTATAAAATTTATCTTAAGGAAAAGTAAATATTCAAAGATATATTTTGTTAGTGAATTTTATACTTAAATTTTCTTTTATTGTGTATTTTGATGTTATGGACTTTTGTTTCCTTTTATTCTTGAATAGTTCATTTCTGAAAAGTAGGAACAATTTATTTCAGTCTATATCAATATTCTCAGTTAGTTTTGTAATTAGACGCCAGCCTAATTCATCTAATCTGGAAAAAAGAATCAAGGTTGTGTTCTTGGTGAATATTAGCAGGTTGGTAATTTCTAATTATTTCTGGATTGTTGTAGAATGAATGTATTTCATTTTTGACAGAAAAAAGTGATGTGAAACATGCTAAGTAAATATTTTACACAACACAAATCAACTGATGGAATTTTGGAATTTAATACTACTGACACCCTCACACATCAATACAGCATTATTTGTTACTAAGCATGTTTTCCTGTAAATAAGTGAAATTTCTTGATTTATGATTTTAGTTGCTCATTGAAAGTTGGTTCAATTTCCTCTGAACATACAGATACATTTATAAGGCCAAGCCTGTGCTTCAGTGACTGTCTTTTTTGTGGTAAATAGCCTGCTATAATCTGAAAGTCAATTATTTTAAACTCGCTCAGTACATACTGTTAAGTACATTTTTCTTCTGCATTTAAAATTCCATTGCATATCAGACTTCAAAGATAGAATCAGAAAAAAACATTACAGCTAGGAATAGGAAAGAAGACATTTGAAAGATAAACATTTTTTGTTAGTGAACTTTTAAAAATAGCAAAATATTTTAAAAGATTGTACCTCGCTTATTTTAATAGGTAGAAGTTACTATAATCGTTCGATAATTTTATGGTTGTTGACAAAATTATGGAAAGCAATAATTAGTGCAATTATTAGTGCAATAAGAAAATAAATTCAAATTACTTGAATTAAGGAATTTTTCAACAAGGTTTTTGTCACAGTGGAGAAGTTTTAGTTTGAAATCTGTAAACTTGGTAAACATTTTGTTTTCATGTTCTAGGTCCATGCTGATCTTTGTATCATTGAGGCTGTCCTACTAAGTAGATGCTTATTTAGGCTTCATTTTGAAAGGCATCTCCCCTGCCCCCAAAGGAAACATTCTAAGACTCCTATGACATTTTAAAAGCCCTTATAATATGATTAGCTTTTAATTAAATGGATCTAATATGTTCTAATACCACTTAATGTCTT
Organism: Equus quagga; assembly: GCF_021613505.1. Taxonomy (NCBI): domain Eukaryota; kingdom Metazoa; phylum Chordata; class Mammalia; order Perissodactyla; family Equidae; genus Equus; species Equus quagga. The sequence goes on along the minus strand of NC_060282.1, from coordinate 34,505,781 downwards.
GAGGCTTCTGTTTTTGTTTTTTTTATTTTATTTTTATTTTGCATTTTTTTAAATTAATTTGTTTATTTTCGGGTGTAGATCATATTTCAAATTCTGTGTACATTACATCATGTTCACCACCCGAAAACTAATTTTAGTCCATCCCCTCACATGTGAGGCTTCTGTTTTATTGTCAGGAATCATTTTAACAGAATGCTTGCTCCTATAGGACATATGTTTATTCAAGTACAATTAAATCTGATAATAGGACAAATATTATGTCAGTTGTAAATGTTGATAAATGAGAACATTAGCCAGTCAACAAAGTTTCAAATAGATATCATACATGCTTGGTAAAACTGCACTTATGGATACACAGGCCCCCTGTATATGCCTTTTTTAATTCAGTTGGTTACAGATTATTATTTCTGTTTGAATTTGAGATATGTTCAGTTGAAATGTAATAGTTAACACAGTATATTGATGAGGGAAAATTTTTTAATTTGCACAAAATTTTACTCAAAAGCTTACTTTCTAATCATTTCCATGAACTTACTTTTTTACCAAATAACTTAATGAAAATGATTATTTTATGTATCTATTTATCTTCAGTAGATTTTTTTTTAATTTTAGGGACCAAAACAGACAGCTTTAGTAAATATATATATATGTTGTACTACTTTGCTTGATTAAAAGCCCATCGTTTTTATAGTTTGCACCTTGATGGTACTTTAAATTTAAAAATATTTGTTCAAAAATAGTTTGTTATAGGTAATGAAATGGTGTTTATGAGTCATTCATTACATTTTATAAATGTGGTCTATTTCAGTATAATATATGAAAATATTTTATTTCTCATTAGTTAGTTCATATGATGGAATGAACCAAAAAAATTTACTGTACATTCTCTTTACAAAGGCTTTATATTTTCGAAGTCTAAAACTAAGATCCAGCCATAGTTGTGACACTAACACAACTCAGGTGAATAAGAGATGGTATACTTTTACTGTCCTTTATCACTTTAACTGGTTATTGGTTAAATGAAGTGTTGGAAAGAGTTCTCATTAGAACTACCATTAATAACACTGAAAAGTAGAATGTTTGTGGCAAAGTAATGATTAAAGGAAAAGTAAGGGATTAGGAAGAGTGGAGGGGGTACTCTTAGCTTCTTCAAGGTTCACTGAAGTTTGAGATTCATTACCATAATATGTGTGAAGGAAGTATTTATAGTTTATTATCATTTAAATAAAACATGGCTGTTTAAATGATATAGTTGACTACAAGTTTCTCTTAAAATGTGGCTGTTTTAATACAATTAGTATATAATAAAAACCACAAAGAAGACAAGAAAGCCAAAAATTTTAAAATATATTTTGTATAACTGTAAGTTGAGATTTTATTCCTTAAATGAATATTCTGCTAATTAAAGTTGTGATTTTTTTTATATAAGATGAGTTATGATCTATTTATAAATGATGGAAAAATGATTTAATGGACACTTTCAGTTCACAGTGAGATCATTGTCAAAATCTCATTTTTATCCTTTAATGTAATGTAAATTTTGTATTATTTTCTAAAAAAAAATTAAGTTGGTGGTAAAATATGTTACCATATTCCTCACAAGAGCAAAAGCATTGGTGAATTACTTGCATAGTTGTAGTATGTACCTCTTTTTAAAAATGTTCTAGTTAAATATTGTATAATAAAATGTCCAGTTCAGGTATCATCATGGCAAGATTTTTTGTTTTTTCCTTGTTTGACTTTTTATTTTACGTGTTTTTATTGGGTCATATAGCATCTAGTAGAAAGAAAATTGACCTGGTAATCAGGAGACTTCTGTTCTATTTCTGGTTCTGCCACTGGTTTTGTGACCTTGGGTAAGTCACTTGAACTCTGTGTGCCTCAGTTATTCTCTAGCATAAATTAATGAATGAGTTGAGAAGAATTTTGAATGTTTTGAATCCATATAGCACGGAATACATTGCCTCAATGCCATTATAAAATAGTCTAAGATAGAGGAAAATGCTTGGTACAGAAAGAAGCTTTATTTATGTTGTTTTTGTTTTCTGCAAAAAAATAAAATGTTTTCTTAGAGATGGCATATACTTAAGCAGTTATTTCAATTTCATTTTAACAAGTGAGGAAACTACTTCAGTAGTGTCGTAATATGTATAAAGGGATAATTTGCATATAAGAAATAATGTAAGATATGTAATTCAGCATTAACTTATGTTTATATATCTCTGATTTTTCTGTCTTATCTTCTTTGAGAAATGGGTGGACTGGAGATAGAAAAGAAAATATGGCATATATCATACTAATGTATGGGTATATTTTGGGAGGGTAGTACTTTTCTAGTGGTCAATCCTATTGGCAGAATTTGGTTTGCAATGTAATTGTGATGAGATTTAGTGTCTAATTTTGAATAGGTCAAAGACATGCTCGTATAAAAATCAAAGTGATATTGTTAAGTTTCAAAATGCATCATTCCTTTTTCAGTTCTCTATAATTCACACGAGGATTTCTCTTTACTAAGAAAAAAGTTTTGGTCATCTTAGCACGTTTTTCCTGTGGAAAGTTTTCATTTTCTCACTATTCAGAAAAAAAGATAAATTTGTTATAGGAAAGAATCCTCTCAAGAGTTATAATTATAATATATAAGTCTTCTATGGGTATTTTGATTAATATGCTTTTCTATAAATCACTCAAAAACTATGATACAACTATTCCAGAAGTGAATGTGGTGTTTTGATTTTAAAATTTTGTGGTACTTGATTCAAAGTGAAGTAGATAATTAAAATAGGAGATTGTGGTTTTGTGTTATATTGTTCATCTGTGTCAATCATACTAATACTAACTCACTAATATCTTTGGAAGAAATTTTTTCTTAGAATGCTGAGTTTAGCAGAAATTTTCTGCTTTCGATCACTGTATAAATGTCTTCTGAAATTCTCCACTAGAAATGGGGGACGAAGTGTCTCCAAAATGTGTGCCATACTATTAAAGTAGATGTTGGATTTGGATGAGCAAATTTAAATAGAAACATCAATGATCTGTTGTATGGTGTCTGTCTGAACAACTAGGTATTATAAGGGAATATAATCAAAGAAAATTTGTCTAACTTGAAGGTTAATTTGATTTTTTAATATTTAAATAAAGTCATATTTCAGTTACTCTCCTTATAATTATTTTTATTCTATCTTTTACTCTCCATAATAGTTTTGTGATAATATTTTGCTGTGCTGAAGTAATTCAATGAAATATTGGCTTGATGGCGATAGTTTATTTTCATGTGTGTGCTAATCAATTTGAGAAATTTAAAAGGCATAGAAATCTGTTGAAACTATTTTTATTGTTCCTTTTGAAGGTAATTCAATTAAATTCTTTTCTTTAGATGATAACTAAAAATTCTAAAAGCATTTTCACAGATTTTAAATAGAGTCAGTAATGTCTTGAGCAATATGGTCATACAAGTAACATTGTTTTTACTAATGATATCTTTCTTCAGCATCAGTGTTCAAGATTGGCTGTCCATAAATAATTGTTAACTTTTGAATCCTCTTTATTTCTACACTAACTTTATTTTTCTGATTGTGCTAACCCATAGTAGCTTAACCAGTTCACCATCAGTGCTTCTGTATTCTCTCTTTTTGGTTAAATATAGTATGTATTTGATTATATTTTCCCTACAACTGTGCACAGGATTCTTTCTCAAAATGATTTGGGTCCCTTTCCTTCAGTGTCACTTTTTACCTTTTGAGTACATCCACTCACACCCATCTCCTTTGTCTATGTCTGTCCATTACACGATGTGATCACAGAAGAAGTGGACTCCACAAGGAGAAGACATGCAGGTCTGTCTCTTCTACTGCTTTTCTTTATTATTTTTTCATTTCTCTAATTTGTCTTAGAAATTTTTTACTATGTTTTATTCATTTCATAATTTTTCATTCTCCTCTAATATAACAACATGTTAAATCTTGCAGGTATTTTAATTTTAAATTGTGTATTCAGCTTTTAACAGCAACTGCTCCAAATAGATGGATAAAAATAAAATGATTAATTTTTATGTAATAAATATATATTTCTTTCTTTCCATAACTGGGTAACTAACTCCAGATGCAAATATATGTATGTAGAGTCAGCTAGATTAAATCAACATATTAATCATAATTTTTCAACTTATTTTAGTCTTAAAACTTGTTTTAAACTTCTTTTACAAAATTCTAAAAGTATTTTATTTCTATCATGAGTTTAGCAGTGTGCTAGACTGTGGAAAATACTAAAGACCTAATATATGCCCCAAACAGGCTATCAGTGTCTGAGGAGTTAAAATATGTGGGTAACACGGTATGTTTATGTGCCAATATGGATGACACTAAGAATATGTTCTACAAAGCTATAAAGTGAAATAAAATTTGTTTCAACTAGATGGCCAGGAAAGGCTTCATAGAAGAAGTAACACTGAACTAAAACTTGAACATTCATTTAACACTCATTTATTAAGCACATACTGTGTGCTACTGTTCTAGGTGCTGGAAGTAACGGGACACACAGAATAGCACCCTATCCTTGCAGGCTTTTTCTAGTGTGAGTCTAACAAGTAAGCAGAATAATATTATAGGTGCTTTGAGAAATACATATATGGGCACTACAATGAAATATTTATGTAGGATACAATGAAATCACAAAGGATGGTACGATCATTTCCACCTGAGAAGGATGGATATTAGTTCAAGAAAGACTTCATAGGAGAGATGATCTTTGAATTGAATGTTAAAAACTATAAAGATGTTGGCCTCATGTGTAGAGGGCATTTCAGGCAGAGGAAATGATATGGGCAAAATGGCTTCAACCAAGGTTAGGCAAAAGTAGGTGGGGGGGTGGGGCTGGTTCCTGAAGATCATATAAGTTCTTGAAACATGTGAAACAAGAGAGGAACGACATCAGATATTTGTTTCTGGAAAGATTACTTTGGAAGCTATGTAAAAAATGGACTGGAGCAGTATAAGCAGAAAGATCATTTATGAGGATACTGCATAGATCAGTTAACAGATGATAATGGGTTGAATTAAGGTATCAGTAGAGGCAATTGATACATGAGAAGCTAGTTAAAAATATAAAATCTTTAAGACTTAGTTACTGATTGGATATTATGGATGCAGGGAAAGGAGGAATAAAATAATAATCTCTGTTTGGATAGATGGTGGTACATTTTCTCAAGATAGGGAATATAGGTTGAACAAGTTTTAGGGAAAAAATAAAGAGTTTAGTTTGGGGATGGGTTGAGTTTGAGGTTTCTTTGGAATATTCAAGTATAAATATCTAATACAGGTGAATGGATGGATGTACGGGTCTGGAACTCAGGAGAGAAGTCTGGGCTAGAGATGTTAATTAGAGTATCAGCATTTGACTGATTCTGACAGAATGAATGAAATTGCCAGAAGCTCGTGAAGAACAAGTACAGTGCCAAGAATCAAAATTCTGGGATCACCAACATTTATTTACACGCAAGCAGTGAATGAAAGAACAAGAGTCAGAAAACTATGTTAAAAGGAACCAGTCAAAGACAATAGGATATCCAGAAAAGGACAGAATTCAAGAAAGGAAAGTGTTTCAAGGGTATGCTCAACAGAGAAAAATTCCGAAGAAAGACAAATATGTTGTTAAATGATAAAACTAATCAATAATGATCTTTGCCTGATTAGTTTCAGTGAAATTGTGGAGGATGGAAACCAGATTGAAGAGAAGGGAAGAGAGATCTAAAAGGAAAAAAAAATGAAGATGAATGTAGACTAGGCTTCCTGATGGCTTGGGGAAATTATAATTAAGAGTAGTTAGCTTGGGGGATAGGAGAGGGATATGTGTGATTGGTTCATTAGCACACTTCAGATGTAAGTGTTAGGATCTAAGGTTGGAAGTTTGTGGTCAGTAGAGTGGAAAGAAAAAGAGGATGAGGATGTTAAGTGTGACTGGCAAGGAAAGTGGTTGAAGTAATGTCCAAGATAGATTAGGGAAGATGGTAGTCATGTTAAATCATGTTGTCTTGTTAAATTGTGTTTAGATGCAGAGTTTTCCATGAACTAAGAGAGAAGGGGTTCTGTGAAAGAACTGAAATTTGTGGAGATATTGAAGGCTAATAGAAGCAAATGGAGAAGCTTATTTTTAGAGATTGAATTAAGGATGTTTAGAATTTTCAGATGTTAGACAATTCCAAATAATATAAAGGTACAGGGTTTGGTTCTAGGAGTGGGTTTTTGAAATGGAGCATGGATTATAGTTTGAGAAGGCAATGAAGGCAATAACTTTGATGCTAGAATTTTTATATAGACATTGAAGTTACTGAAGACCTAAGGTTGTAGAAAATGGATGAAGAAAATTGCCTGAGAAGTAAACGATAACAGCAAAAAAGTATAATGGTGTGAACATAAAAGGAATAGATTTTACATGAAATTAGAAAGTAAACATGTGGAGGCAGCAATGCAGACCTAGAAGAATGCTGATACCACTTCCAGTCTTCAGTAGTATTTAAGGTATAGGATTTCGAGTACTTACCCCTCAAAATGTTTCTGAGGGAGGTAGTATTCTTGTTGAAGTGTCAAACTTCCATTCAGTCTAAGAAGTAAAATGATCATTCTGTGATGATGCTGAGGATGTATAAGATTTAGGTAAAAGGAATCAAATTTCAGAATCCACAGTGGAAAAGGTTAGAATGTCTCTAAGCACTGTGGGAGGAATTAGAGAAAAAAGTTCAAGATAGGTATGGTTGACAGTACAGATTGGAAAATGTTAAGAAAATAATAGGGCCAGCCCCAGTGCCTAGTGGTTAAGTTCTGCATGCTCCACTTTGGCGTCCCAGGTTCGATTCCCAGGCACAGACCTTCACTTGTTGGTGGTCATGCTGTGGTGGCTGCTCACAAACTAAAAGAGGAAGATTGGCAACAGATATTGGCTCAGGGTGAATCTTCCTCAACAAAAAAAGAAAGAAAGGAAGGAAGGAGAGAAGGAAAGGAGAGAGGGAGGGAGGGAAGGAGGAAGGAAGGAGGAAGAAAGGAAGGAAGGAAGCAAGCAAGCAAGCAAGAAAATAGTGGATGCTGGGAAAAAGGAGGGATGAACTATCTAATTTGGTAGGGGAGAAAACAAGGAGAAAAATAAGGAAATTAAGCTAAGCTGGGAGGGGTGAAACTCAACAGTTTAAACAAAGGAATCTTCATGATATGCATAAAGGCAAAGGGAATGTACTTAGTTGAGAGAGTTTGAATATTAGGAAGAGGAGAAGATTAATAATGGAAGTAACCTTTCTTAAGAAAAAAAATAGTGTCTAGGACATATGTGGAATGGTTAAATTTATAGCACGAAGAGAATTTTATTGTATCCAAATATTGGGTCCTAAATTACTTTTAATTCTTAACTAAACATAGTTTGAAGTCTTTCCTAGTGTAAACTTTAAAACTACCATTGTAGCTATAGGTCTCTAACACTTCCTTTCCTCCTGTTGTAAGGAAGCTGGAGAGTGAGCTTTCTCAGTTCTCGTTGTGAACCTCTAATACTGTAAAGTGGGCACTTGGTCTGTATGTATTAACTACCACTGAGTTTAGGATTCCACAAAGTCTCCTAAGCCTGTAGATAAATGGGGACTAGTGCATTCTGTTCCAAAGGAAATAAGAGTAAATAGACAATGGTAGAGAAGGTAATAAGAAGAGCTTCAGAGAAACAGAAAATAATTTTAGAAGAGAAAGCAGTAAATTGTATAACAAGCAATTCAGAATGGATTTCACCTGTTTAATAAAAGTTAGATGAAGTTAAGGCTTTTGAAAAACTGACTGGAGTATGTGAGTAATAAAATATATTATCTTTATTAACCTATCACTTATATTTCTAATAAATATGTAAATTGGTTATTTTTCTCTGTTGGCAACACCTATTAATACTTCAACCCAAAATGTGGTGGAAAAATAATTTCATAAGGCTAATCATTTCCCTGACGTATTTGATTGAAGTGTGTGTTTTATGTTTTACTCCACAATCATAGGATTTATTTAAATCCTATGATTCATTTGTGTTAATAGGTCCAAGTGTAGTCACTGCAACATAATTCTACACAACGAGTGGAAGAATGCAGTTGAGCACACATTTTGAAGCACTAAAATACATTGATTTTAGCCCTTGAAAATCATGGTCAAGTTTCTTTTAAATGAGAAGTAGTGAGCTTTATTCGGGTTTACATTTTTTCTTCTTACTCATGAATTCCATATGACAATTTTATGTATTTTATTTTATTTTTTTGAGGAAGATTAGCCCTGAGCTAACTGCTGCCAATCCTCCTCTTTTTGCTGAGGAAGACTGGCCCTGAGCTAACATCCATCCCTATCTTCCTCTACTTTATATGTGGGACGCCTACCACAGCATGGCCCGCCAAGCAGTGCCATGTCCGCACCCGAGATCTGAACCAGCAAACCCCGGGCCGCCGAAGCAGAATGTGCGCACTTAACCGTGGCACCACTGGGCCTACCCCAACAATTTTGTTTTTTTAAATAACTGTAAAACAAGTCTCAGAGATCATTTAAAAGAGAGCTAACGATACAAAAATTACTGTTTTGTATTGGTCCATTGGTCTGCCAGGTACTAATGTTAATTTGAAAAACTTAACAATTCAAGTTGAATAGATTTCAAACATTTATTAATAAAAATACACTTGGGAATAAGTAACATATACTTTGCGTTGTAATTACAATTCTTTTTAAAATTTTAAAAATTTGTTTTTGATTCTTTTAGATTTTTTCCCAGCTTTTTTGAGATATAATTGGCATGTAACACTGTATTAGTTTAAGATGTACAACATAATGATGTGAATATGTATATATTGTGAAATGGTTAACACAATAAGTTTAGTTATCCTGTAATTCTTAATAAAATTATTACTTCACTTCCTGTTAGGGTTAGGCTCAGGGAACTTTTCCAAAATCAATACAATTACAGTATTCTTTTTAACATCAAAACAGTTCCTCTTTTTTGTTTTATTTCTCTGATTATTCTGAATATTGTCCATTGATATGTATTATTTCAAATTTGCACTTCAATTCATATCAGATTTGCTTGGCACCTGTACCAGGTTTTGAATGCTATATGCTTTCCCTTGACATTTAGTTTTACTTGTGTTATGTCCTAAAAAGTAAAGAGAAGTGAGATTCATTGTAAGGGAAATTTAACATATGTGTACATATGTACACATATAAACATACATATAAGCTCTTACTGAAATTTCCCCAAATCTTTCAAATATTGATTTATTATCAATCTTACCATTATACATTCTACCCATTTTATATGTATTCTCTGTGCATTGATTACCTTCTATATTTAATGGACTCAATATTATTGATGAAAGTCTAAGACACAGATACTCAGGATTTGCTCAGTCATGGAAACCACAACCCCAGTACTCTGAAATCTTATTAGAAAACATCAGTCCCTCAGTTCATAAGGAGGCATGGGCTGTCAACTCTATGTTCAGTACTGTTCTAGATAGCTTAGATGTTATGAGAGACACAGTAGCTTAGAGGAATATTTTATGTAAGTTTAAGCTTAATATTTTATTAACTAATATTGTGATACTTTAACCAAAATACTTTCATGAAATATGTAATATGTATATGTGCATATATATTAAAACATATCACATCTTATATGAAAGCTCCTATTGATAAAATATTATACTTAAGCTTAATTCTCTAAAGCCTATAAATTCTTAAATATAAGTGAAGAGAGTTAAGAAAGCTCTTGGAACTTAAAATAGTAGGATTACCCAAACATTCAATAAATATGGTCTTGAGCATTTCTTTTTTATGTGGGTGGTGTAGAGGAAATTGGAAAGATTATTAGAATAGGAGTCAAGAGACCTAGTTTTAGCTCTGATCATGCTGCTGAGCCATGTGATCCTAGACATCATTTAATGTCTTTGGGTTTCAGCTATCTCATATTTAAAATGGGAGTTTGGAATGCATTGTTTTTTAATTCTTCATTGATATAAAATTCCATCTGCATTGGAAGATAAATCCTGAATTTAAGATGTTACTGCTAAACTTTCAAAATATTATTCATGCACTGTGAATACTGTAACATTTTACCTAGGCCTATTGTCCACCTTAACTCTCTTCCCCCAAAATTTCAGCTGTTGGGGAAAATATTTGTTCCTGTTAGAAATATTAGTCTGAGAAGCAGTGTTAGAGCTCAGACTCTGGAACTAGACTGCCTGATCAGTCCCACCACTTATTTGCTGGGTCATGCTGAGAAGGTTACTTTCTGTGCCTCAGACTCCTCATCTGTAAAACGAGGATAATGCTACTACTACCTCAAAGGGTTATTGTAAGGATTAAATCAGTTAATATATAATATGTAAAGCTCCTAAAAACAGTGTCTGGTACATAGTAAGCACTATATAAGTGAAGCTATTATTTTATTCTTTTACAGAATACTTCAAAAATTTATTATTTCAAATAAGCTGTATTGAAGCCCGTGCATTTTTGATGTGCAGGCATTCTTTCTAGAATTAATTCTTTTTGTTATATGCATTACAAATATCTTATGCTAGTTTGTGGCTCCTAGTTTAGGAGATAGCTATCTTACCAACCCATGCATCAGGACGGCTGCACCTGTACTCTTGAGCTTTGTCATTTCTAAGGCAACAGAGTTGGGTAGAAACAACAAGAACACTGACATCAGATAGGGAAATAAATAGAAGCATTACCAAAAAATATTAGCCAAAGAGGAGATGGAGCTAGAAAAGAAAAAAGGGGAAATGTTACAAGGGAGGATGTTGGAAAAAGAAAAAAGAATTAAACAGGAGTTGAGTTGGGCGGCGGGGAGGAGAACGTGTATGTGAGAGAGAGAGAGAGACGAGAGAAGAGAGAGCCATTTCATGACTGAATATTTCAGATCATAAGTTTTAGAGGAGAGACCAACCTCAGCCACTTATTAGTTATATGACCTTATACAAATTTTCTAACAAGTAAAACTGAGAAACATAGTTAGTCCTATCACATACAGTTGTTCTGATTAAGTGACATAAATATGTGCAAAGCTCTTAGCACAATTCCTGGCATGTACAAAGTACTACTAGTGTTCATAACTTACTTGTGCAGGAACGTTAGCATCAAATTCTAGAATACAAGATTTTAAATGTGTACTTTTTAAAGCTTTGTTACATTTCATTTTGTATGCCTTGATCAAGTAAAATTTTAGTCTAAAAACATTACTGAAGAAAAATAAAAAAGCTAGACAGAAATCTGATCAGTGGTTATCTGGGCTGGCAAGGAAGGGATTGACAACAAAGTACCACCAGGGAAGTTTTTAGGATGGTAGAAATATTTAGTATCTTGATTGTGGCGAGGTTGCATGACTATATACATTTGTCAAATGTCGTAGAACTTCACACTTAGGTATTGCATTTAAATGAATTTTTTATATATTACCCAAATAGTACTAAACATATGCTAATCAAAAATTTCACTTAACCTAACACATCCCCAAGAAATTAAAAGCCAGGGCCCCTTCCAAAATAAGGCTCCAGTGAGGCATGGTAATGGGTGGGGTTGGCCTACAGCTTCAGAAGAGAGACGAGATGACTATAGCGGATGAGCTAGAAAACAAAGAAAGAACGAAAGCTTTAGGTGTATAGCAGCAGTCAATAAACCAAGAAAGATCAAGAAAAGGATTTAGGGTTGACAGTTCTAAGAACAGGCAAGGCAGTTAACAAAGAAATAGATTCTGGATAGTCTTAATATTCATTGATAGTAACTAAAGGAAGAAGAACAGATATGAGAAGTAATTTTAACTTGTGTTGGACAAGCTGAGTTTTAGGCGCTGATGGAGTATCCATTTGGGGCTGGCTAGGTAGGAGACAACTAGAAATGTGAGTCAAGCTTACAGGAAAGGTAGGAGCTGAAGGTAGGAACCTTCAGCATTCAAGTGACACTTGAAGCTATGGACTTAGATGTAATCGCTCTAAAAAAGAAAGTTAATAACAACACTTTAGAAAATGCATATATTTGAAAGAGAGGCTGAAACAGATGAGCCAACAAAACAGTCTGCTCAAGCGAATTGAAGGAGTTTCAGAAAAGTGCCGCACTAAACAGTTGAAGGAGAGAATATCAATGATAGTGTAAAAAGCTGCATTGAAGTCCAGTAGAATGGTGCTGAGGAATGACCCCTGGATTTGGCAAACATGCCATTTTGGGTAACCTTTGAGACATAAGTTTCACATTATCAGGCTTACCTTAGATGCAGTACTCAGTAATGAAGTTTTTCTTTGAGTAAAGTCACCATGAAATGAGAGCCCAAAGAAGAGGAGGTTCCTATTAATTGAACCAGCAATAACCAGATGACATCTTGCCCTTGACTCAATATTGGCAATACAGTAAGAGGCTCTCTATGTTTAGGTTTTCATACTTTATAGCTCAAATATATAAGGCTCACTTGTACAGGCATAAGGGCTCCAGTCATGTAAAGACCCATTGTTTTTATACTAGATGTAGTAGGTCCCACTTACAAAACTTAAAATGCTGTTGAATAACTGATGACTAAGATGTTAATTCCATATATTACAGATTTTATTTTTGGGAGACCCAGTATAAGAACCAGCTCAGACTAGGGCATTGGGAGGGTTTTAGTTTGGAGTAATTGCAGAACTCATTGATCAAAACCAATTTTTTTCATTGCATTTCCTCAGTCAGAGATTTCTGTGGGTTAATAAATCCTTCTTTTAAAATGCAGTCAGCATTTTGCATAATTAAGTCACTGTGGTATAAATTATTTTAATCCATAATTGAGGTTAGCACCCTCTGTAGGTACTATTTTTATTTCTAGCTAATGAATTGAAAAATTAAGGTACAGATCAGTTAAATAACTTACTCCAGTCATTTGAAGCTGGAATTTAAACTGAAGCAATCAGTTTGATGCCAGAGCTCATGCCCTTAACCTCAGGAAATGGGGACTTTACCTGTGACAAGTGAAGGATATAGAAATGTTAAAGCCAAGAAGGGGGGACATTGTGCAGAGAACAACGTGAAAGAACAATACTAGAGGTCTGGGAAGAGGAGAACAGGAAGAGAGGAATTCAGAAAGGGAGATTCAATGTCAGTGGAGACCAACTCAGTCTAGTTTGCAGTTTTATTTAGGATCCTCGATGTAATTAGTATTCCCTTGTGGATATTTGGATGGTTGCATGAAGTTCAGTCCAGTCTCTGGCTTAGGCTACTCTTCCCTGATGTCGCTTCATCTAATCCTTGTCCTTCTTGCTCTGAGAGTGATTCTATCTAATTTTTATTCCTCTTTCCTCTCAGTATTGAGCAGAAACGTTTCTTGAGATGTCCCTATTCGTGAAAAATTTAGGATACATTTCTTTGAATCCTGAGGCAGTGTTATACTATATGATGTTAATTACTCTGTGTAGTCATGCTTGTACCCTTGACCAATAATAATAATCATTACCATCTTTAAAGAAACACAGCTTGATAACCAAGCATAAGTACTGTTTAAAATCAATATATCTAAATATATCTTTGTCTCATCGTAAATAATTATCCCCAACTTAATGGTGACCCTAATTTAATGAAAAATTTTAATATCATTTTGGAAAATACTTATTTAGCCAACATGGATAAAATTATATAATAAAAACTAAAATGTACTTCTTTCCTTTTAATCACACTATTACTACCTAAGCTTCACTAATTTTATTGCAATTCATAACCCCAATGTAAATCATTTTCTAGAATGATCATCATGGATACATGGAAGAAATTACTATTACAAATCTTTTCTCTGTTCTTGGGTTGGGAGCTTATGTTGCATTTATAATTTATAATCATAATTTAATTTATTTTAGTGATTTTCCCTAATTTCAGTATCAAAAAATATTCTTTTTCTCTACAGGTTTTTTCAATTTAATTTTCCAGGCATAGTTTTATCTTCTTACTTGATATGCCTGTTGTTTGCAACATGATATTAGCTCTAAAGGAAATGCAAAGATTTTACAACTTTTGTGTATACTACCACTGAAAATATGAACTGAAATATCGTATCTAAAAATTGACATTCATTTTACTCTTGGTAATTTTGCCCTATTTATTTGACTCCTTTCTCTGTATCGTAATCCCTTTCTGATTCTACTATTCCTGGAGGAGGAACAAAGCTAGGCTCACTATTTCACACTTTTACTATGGTTTGGGGGACGTGATCACGTGTTTAGATCTTTTTAAGAATCTCTGCATTATGATGGAGTTCTGCTGTGAATGATTTCTCACTCCTTATCTGCCTCTTTGTGAGCCTGACTTAGAATTAAAAGATATCTTTACTACCTTCAAAAATATTTTATAATATTATTTTAATGACATAGTTAATATAATTTAAATTTACTTAATAAATAAAGTCTCTCAGGAGTCTTAGAAACGCTGAAATGAAAAATAAAGAAGTAGTCAGTACGAACACTAGCAAATATCATAAAAATTGATTTTGTAGAAGTTATATTGTTTGGGTTTTCATTTTTATTAGTTACATACCTTAGGTCAAACATTTTGGTAATTGTTACTAGCATTTCATTTTCTACACAATAATCTTTGTGAGGAGATTAGAATTCTTCATATAGGAAAAAATCTACAGACTATAATTAAACACAATTTTATAAGCAAAATATCTGACTAGTTAAAAATTTCAAAATCTCACCGGGTATTTGGAATCATACCATGACAATTTTTTAATAAGAATTTAGAGGATCAAAAATAAGGCTAAATACAAAGGAGGTTGGAATACAGCGATCTCAGTTTTAATGTGACGTGGGCAAACTTACATAAGGTTTTATTATAGCACAAGGAGTAATCTCCACTAAGTTTCTCTTATATACGAGAAAAATTGTGTGATCTCTTTTCCAGCATAGGTCTTATCTCCGTTTTTATATGATGGATGTTTTTACTTTTTTGTGATTTTTAAATCAACATTGTCAACATTTCTAAGTATATTTAAATTTCTATTTCTGAACGAACATAAATGTAAAGATGCATTTAAATTTCTTTATTATGCTCCTTTCAAACCTTCCTTGCAATCTTGTGATATGTGTAATAGTGGATGTAGTTGAAATAATTTTGTGGCTACGTTAATTAGGCCCGAGATGTAGGACACAATGGTCTTTGATAATTATGTTATCTATATATATCAAAACATAATAAGATAGAGAGAAGACATATACCCACAGTAATAATATGTGCTACTCTGTGGATTATATCTCCCTTAAAGTAGATTTTAGCCATCAGAAAAAAGACAAAACATTCCAAAGTGCTGAAAGCATATGGTGAGTAGTTTATTAACCCAATAAATCGGACTACCTTTGTATCTTTTATCAATGGTTATTGCACTTTTTCTTAGAAGCAATATTAATAACAACTGTTGTATTTCTTCTCTGATGGACTTTCATTTTAAATTTAGTTTATCTTCTAAAATATATCTTGTTTTTTCAAAGATATAGGAATTGTGAGCAACAAGTTAAAAATAACTAAATATTAGAAAGTTACTAACTTTTTCTCCTCAACGTGTCACTGTACATTAGGAGAAAAATGTATATAGGTAAAACAATTACACTTTAGCTAGTCTAAAAGATCCTTCTAGATTAGATCACCCTTATGATTCTTTTTCCTGAGCAAATTTCCTGGTTTAATGAACTTTGCAAGACAGTCTGTGCTTATCTCTCTCTCCCAGGTACATGTGCTCGCTCTCTCTCTCTCTCTCTCACACACCCTCCTCCTCCCCATCCCTCTTTCCTCCCTTCTTCCTTCATCCTATTTCTCTCCCTGCCTCTGTGACACACATACACACTGTAAAGGAAATTTTAATGAAGGCAATACCAGGGCAAACAGAGTAAGAATTTCTGGAACACTTTATCTATTATTAATGAAATAGATATGACAACATAAAAAGACAAACACTTAAACCTCATTTGGCTTCAAAATTAACCAACCAGAGAGTTATATAGCAGAAGGAATCATGAAGAGTATCTGGTGCAAAACTATTCATTTTACAGATGATGAATTTCATGCTCAGAAAGGTGAAAGGAAGTGCTTATTGTTACAGGGCTTGTAAAATCAAGACTCAGACCCAAGTCTTGTTTCTTCTTATCTTTTAAACCAGTGCTGTTTTTAAGATTTTCTTCAATCCTATGTATCATAAATATACCCATTACCATAAATCTGGGGAGTTTCAAAGCCCTGTCAACTCTGTGATGGTTACCTCCTCTGCACACTCCATGCACGAAACCCTGATCTTCCGCTATGGACCAAGTACACCTTGATTTTAAATGTTGAAACCTAAAATGGTGGTAAAATACAAGTCCTCTGAAGATAACACCTCAGTAAATCTGTTCAAAACCAGATATACTTTCTTTCTTTAGATCACTAGGTCACTCCTAATCACTTATGCCCTAAAGGACTTTGAATATCAGTTTCTTTTGACTGTAGTGAAAGGAGTCTGTGAAATTTGTCTGTAGCATCTCCTCTGAAGTATTATTTAGTGGAGATGGCAGAGAGTTAATAGAGAAACAGCAGACAAGTATACAGAGTAACAGGTAACCTACATATCTAAAATAGATTCTGTTAAGGTTTAGAGGGTAATTCAAAAAACTATAGCTCATAAGTATTGGCCTCAAGGTAGTACAACAGTTTTGTAAGTTTCTAGAGTGTCTATATTTCATTTAATTCTATGTTTCACTTAGGCATATTTGAAGTGTACCTTCTACATTCCTGGGAGCAAAGGAAAGATCATTTTATAAGCAAAGACATTATAAACAAAATCGAATTATCTTTTCTTTCATTTCAAATGTGTCAGTTCCTAGTGACCACAGAAGAAGAATCCTCGAAATTGATTTGGAAATAAATATTTCTCAAACCCTGTGTATCTTAGTTGCACAGTTAAGGTTAAGTTTGTTTACACTTTAAAAGAGAATACTTCTGTTTGCCCCAGTACTAGTATGGAAGTAATTTGGTACATAATTTATCATTTTTTCACAATATTTATTTCCATACCTTTCCTCAATTTAACTTGTTCCAATATTCGTTATTCTCTGCATCACATTTATTTTTAACAAATAATTCAATAACAAAAGTTTACTTTTTATGAAGTTCTAGTTTATAATAAAGTTTTAGCATAAAAAATATCAGAAAATTCATTATAGGCAGCCCCTATTTTGTGTTTTTTTTAAAATAACACTTATAGCATTTTTCTGGGCTGGCCCTGTGGCCAAGTGGTTAAGTTTGCGTGCTCCATTTCAGTGGCCCAGGGTTTTGATGGTTCAGATCCTGGGCGCGGACACGGCACTGTTCACAAGGCCATGTTGAGGCGGCGTCCCACATGCCACAACTAGAAGCACCCACAACTAAAGTGTACAACTATGTACTGGGGGGATTTGTGGAGGAAAAAGCAGAAAAATAAATAAATAACATTTTTCTTCTATATAATGTATAGTCATTGTGGACATTTTATAAACTATATATCAACCCAAATGAAAAAACAATAGCACTTATACTTACTTCCAATAACCAGTGATAACTGCTAACACTCTTAAATTTTTATCACTGTCTCTGTCTTTTGCATAGGTTATGTGCATATATATTTTTATGAATATATATAGTTTTCCAGATTATAGTTTATAAACTATCATATCATATCTGCCATTTAATCTGTTTTATAATTACTAATTGCAGTGCACACTATATTCATCATTTTTCCTGGATGTGTAATGTTCTGTAGATATACCATAAATGCAGTTAACTAATCCCCTATGGTTGGACATTCAGAATTTCTTTTCCCAGGCCTTCACAACAGTGATGCAATGATTATACTTATATGTACATCTTTGTACTTTGATATTTTTCTTGAGGAAAGATCCTGGGAAGTGGAATTTCAGGTTCAAAAATATGACCCTTGTAAAGCCTTCTGATATGCAGTAACAAATATGTTGTATTTTTCAGTAATTTTTATTGTTGTACATCAGGTACTTGGAAAACACTCATATAAATGAATATAAATTAATTTTTTGTCAACAGCTGGTATATGACTGTCAATCTGAAAAGTAAGTTTTTTCACAGTTATCAGATATTGAAAGAACAGTTAAAATAGTTAGTAAAACCAAGAACAGTATTTTGTTTTTGAATTACACTAAATATTACATATTCTTATTTATCTCATGAGTCATTTTAACAATTTCTATTCTTACTCCTCTGACTATTGAAAGTCATCAGTAAGTTATTTTTGTAGTCTATGCTACTGAATCTAGAAATTAAACATAAATAGCTATACTTTCTCCTGTGTAACTTTCACCTCAAAGTGAGCAAATAGCTCCGTAAACTGATTATACCTTTTTCTTTATTGCACTTAATTTGGTACATACCTATATGGTGATTAGCATTTAGTGATTACATAAATTTAGCCCTTTTAACTTTGTTCGTTTGGGGTATGTTCTTTCTGTCACTCATCATTATCGTCTGTAATCTTTTGTTTCGTGCCTCTTCCGCATTGTTTGCATTTTCTTAGAAGAAAGGTTTGTAAACTAAGATACATAGGATAGTTATCAAAAGTAATTTTTTTCTCCCCTCAATGATTTGGCAAAATATGGTTAATTTAAAAAATATGTTTCTTGGGGCTGGCCCAGTGGTGCAGCAGTTAAATTCGAGCGTTCTGCTTCGACAGCCTGGGGTTTGCTGGTTCTGATCCCAGGTGGACAGGGCACCGCTTGGTAAGCCATGCTGTGGCAGGCATCCCACATATAAAGTAGAGGAAGATGGGCATGGACGTTGGCTCAGGGCCAGACTTCCTCAGAAAAAAGAGGAAGATTGGCAGTAGTAGGCTCAGGGCTAATCTTCCTCCAAAAAAAAAAAAGTTTCTACTATATAAGTAATATACTTCCTTAGCTTCAATCAGAAAAATGTCTTACATAATACTTCGTTTTATGTTCAGATTACATTTATGATATCTCTATGCATATTTTATGAAAATCAATTAGATTTGTTAAAGCTATACTTTATATTGTTATCAATTATTTGGATGGGTTTAACAGAAAACAACTTTTGTTGGAAATCCTTCACTGCTAATTAAAATGATATTGCACAAATACCTTTAATTTTTAAATTTCACTGGAAAACAAATTTAACATCTACCTTTCTACCTTTTAAAAGGATAAAATTTAGAATTAATCCAATTATAAAATGCAAATGTTTAATGATCGTTCTACAAGTTCTTGATATGTTATTTTGTTAAAAATGTGAACAATATAAATCCATTTTCTAATCTCAGATTAGTAAAAGTACATCTTAGTTTTGTGAGGACGTGATAATCAAAGAAAAGGGAATTACAGTTGTGATTATTTTTATCAGAAACCCTTTGGAAACAACAAATTAGTGAAATTTTTTTGATCTCAATTAAAGAAGACTGTTTTAAACTGAAGTAAAATATTTTTATAGAGACAGAAGAAAGGGATGGAGCTGGGAGGAGGGAGAATGTTTAAAAAGTATTAAATTAGCCACAAGAATTTGGAATACTAACCAATGCAATTTCCAGATTTAAATAATATTAATAATCTTAGAATTCCATGATGTCTGTAATCATAGGTTGTCTCATTTTTTCCTGATTTTTGAGGTTATTTCCTTGAGCTTTGATATTGGGCTTAAGAATTTTCCCTCTTAAGATTCCCAGATTTGAGCATTTCATTTAAGATCACAAGATGGATCACTGAGTCAGCAGTCTTGCCGTATTCTGATCACTATTGGGCTGCATTGTGAATTGCATTACTGCCAAACTTGTGCCATACTTCAGTCATAGAAGTTTGGGGTATGCAGCTACTTTGAGACCCCAAGAGCTGTGTGTGTGTGTGTGTGTGTGTGTGTGTGTGTGTGTGTGGCAAAACAAACTTAAAACTGTTACTGTTTGAAGTGCACTACAGAAATCACTGAAGGTGTACTGGTGATCTTTGTAGCACACATGTAAGTAGTGAAACCAGAGCAACCACTGCCCTACTGCCAATTAATCTGGCCATTTTCAACTACGTCTCTGGATACAAAATCCAGAATGTGTTATATGATTTTAGGAAACACATTAAATCAGGAACAACAAAATATTGGATTTTTTAAATTAAGTGACTGAGAATGAACCAGGAGCTCCCAATTTGAGAAAAACAAGTATTTTGAGCTATTATGAATTCCAGAAAATCTACGTTTGAATTTTCTTTTTGTTTTCTGCCTTAAAATTTTTAGAGTGGAAAAAAAAACCTCTTGTATAATTTAAATGCATTATTAAGAAAACCAATGAGATAAGCTTTGATAAAAATGCCATTTGTCAAGTAGAAATTCTAAAATTGATGGTATTTAGGAAGATTTGTTTACACATGTCCAAAAATTACAGGGCCACTTCCAGTATAATTTAAATAAACTCTCTTATTTATGAAACAAGATATTAATGAAACAAAAAATCATTTTATTAGTTTACTTAGTTAATGAATTTCCTTATACCAAAAAGAATTTGAGACCGTCTGAATATTAGAGTTTAATACACTTAAACAGATATCTCTTCAATAAATGGACACAAACATGCAAACTTTTGTCGTAAATGTGTTTGTCCAAAAACACTGATCGTCCCATTGATCTCTTGATCAACTTTTATTATAGTTTGTAAATGCTTTGATATTCAATTTGATTTTGAACATATAATGACTAGTTTTTTCGGCATACTCAAATTACAAAATCAAATCAAACCACTAAGATGTCTTCTGTGATGAGCCTAGTGTCTTCACTTATAACAGTATGAATCAGAGATTCCTAGATAAATTTTCCTTCTAAACCTATAAGCCAGCATTTCCTGAAATGTATTTTTGAGACTATTTCAGCAAGATATTAACAGATAATAGGTGAGACGAGAGGGGAGATTTCTGTGATCAAATGACCATTCTTTATTGCAGAATTTTCAAGACTTTTTATATGCAAATTTGTAGTGTTAATCTGAAAGAGAGAGAAGATTGAACAAAAGCTGCCTCTTTAGCACTTTCACTTATTTTCCTTTTATAGAGTACAGCAATGGATATCAGAGTTGAAAGAAAGTTTAGAAATTACATATTCTGTTCTCCCACCAGATAGTGAAGAGCTCTTCTACTTGCATTGACTCCTCTAAATTGTTTTCCATTCCATGTAGGAAGAAAAAAAAGACTGAAATTGGTTGAAACAAAAATAATCTATTGAAAATATTATTTGTGAGTTATTTTCCTTGGAAAGAAGGACCAGCAAAGAAAAGTCAACTTGCTGGTGAAGAATCCCCTATGATAGATCTCTTTATGAATACGATATTTTCCTCTAGGATGCTCTTATTTGTGGAGTGTTTTTTTAATGAGAATAGGTTTTTAAAACTGTAGAAAGGAATAGACGACTTCGTATGAGCCAAATAATTTTGGAGAGAGTCATGGCTGGTTACTGATTGTCCTAAGGATTAGCCTCCTAGGAGAATTTAAAATTATAAGTTAGAAGTATATTTATGCAAGTTCGTTTACTGTATGTCCACTAAGGTGCTCCCCTGAGATTTCATTGGTTAAGGCTCTAACAAAGAATGTTTCCATTTAGGGGCCATCTGTAGATGATGAGTGAGTCTGGAGGCAAGATGTGTTTGCGATTGAAATCTAGTTGACATTATTTAAATGGTTATATCACTCTCTCTATTTGCATCTTTGTTTGCTTATAGCAAATACAGATTAATATCCTTCTTAGATCCCTCCAGTGATCTGTTAAATATAAATGATGTTCCATAAATCTGATTCTGTAAAATCTTTAAACCATTGCTAAGGAGAGAGGTTCTTTTGCAAAGCAATGTTAAACCAATATGTTTTAACACAGGCGTCAGCAAACTGTGTCCCGCAGACCAAATCCAACTCACTGCCTTTTTGTAAATAAGGTTTTGTTAGAATAATATCTCATTTGTGTGTGCATCGTCTACAGCTGCCTTCATGTTGCAATGGCACAGTTGCAGCAGGGACCGTACCGTCGGCAAAGCCTAAGATATTTACTCTTGGGCACCTTAGAGAAAAAGTTTGCCAATGTCTGCCAGTATATATCCCGTTGCTAGCTGGTAATCAGAAAGAATTTAATGTAGCTGCATAGGGAGTTGATGTCCAGAAAATAGTCTAAACATTAGAAAATGCATATATATATGTATGTGTGTATATTTATATGTATGTGTATATATATTTATATATGTATATATAAAATGTGTGTAAACTTCCTTGTCTGTTAGTGCTGTTCACATTTAAAATACTATTTTGCTACTATGATATCAAAATGAAACTTTTTTAAAGAAACTTTCCAAACACTCAATTTAGCTAATTTTTTGATGCTGGGATACCTTTTTTATTCCTTTGCCCTTGGAGAAAATAAACATATATACCTGAGAATCTCTCTTGAGGTACAAACAATTCCAAAATTGCACTTTAGTAGACTAATAGACATTTATACTTGACTATATTTCACGTTCATATCATGGAGGTACTCACGTGATTTTATATATTATTCAATTTATATTAACATGATATTTATACTCCCCATTTTATAATTTGGCACAGAATCAACTAATCAGATCATCATTAAAATGTGACTCTTAAAAAAATTGCCTCACTTTATTGAATAGTTGATTTAAATTTGCCGTTGTACTTGGAGGTTATATAATATAAGCTCTTTATACATTATTTTATTCAAAATTTTCTTACTTCTTTTTATCTTATTTTAATTAATGAATTTTAACTTAAAACTTTTTACTTAAAAGAATTATCAGATTTACAATGAGATGTTTTTTCAGGATAAGTATTAGAATACCTGTTTTTGAACAGGCACACTTTTGACTAGATATCTTTACTGCAGTTATAAAGTTATGATCTTATGCAAGGGGTATGTATGTGTGTGTTTACATTCCTACTTACACCCAGTGCTTGTGACTCTACATGACAACATTTTATTATAGATACTCACTTGAGCCCACTAAGCTATGATTATTTTTCACAGTCTGTAGATTGGTAGTATACAATAGAGATTTTGTTTTTCCATTATGCATGAGAAATGAAATTTTCTTACAAAATCTCTTTAATAAAAATCATAAATATACTTTTAAAGCACTTTTTTCATGTTTGCTAAGACTTCCTACCTGACTTTAGTTCTTTTCTGAACAAAGTTTTTAAAGACCCTCTTGATATTTATAACTGATATATTTTGAGGTAGCACCTGTTATAGAGAACATTAATCTCATTTTGTAATAGGCTTATCATCTCACTTTTTCACCTCCTTACATTCTTTTTTTTTTTCCTGAAATTATTTCAGTAATAATTTGCACCTTTAGTGGTGTGGTATGTTCTCAGAAGTCTTATTTGAAGTACCTCTTTCTTGATCCTAGTTCTAGAAAATTCAAGTCAAAAGATCTTGATAACTGCCTCTACATATATGCTGAGGCAACCTGCTTTAATATATGGGCTAATTTTATGATAATACTTTCTAAATGCAATTGTAAAATTGTATTTGAAACCAATTAGACTTACAACTTTTTTCCAGTAAATAAATCAAATCTTGATGAATTACAAACAAAAGTTCTTATATTATTACTATTGTCAAATTTATGTGCTGTCAAATATATTCTCCTGGACGTACATATACCAGAAAGTGTTTTCTATCTAATAAAGATTTGTTGTCTTCTGTTTAAATTTGTTTACATGTTATTCAGATCAAAATTATTTTACTTATTTAATAATCATGCTTTTATTCACCAAATTGCATACTTTGAATAAATCTAAAAAATAATATATTTAATTTGTACATACTACCTTGAATGAAAGTAATATATCAGCTTGGCATTTCTTCTTTTTACATCCTGTAAGTAGGGCTCAGATAAGAACTAAACATTAATTTTATGGGTTTTTTTCTACTCGATAGGTGCTATGGATATAGAGGAGAGAAATCGCCAAATGAAAATTAACAAATACAAACAGGTAGCCGGATCAGATTCCAGACTGGAACAAGATTACCATTCGAAGGCAAGACATTTTTCTTTTTAAAAGTTGTAAATTAATCAATCATATGAAACCATTAGAGTCTCTTAAACTCCTGAATGCAGATTAGTCAGACAAACATATAATGCAATGACCCCATATTATTATTAAATGCTAAAATTTATAAAGTATTTACATACCAACTTTTAGATATAGAATTTGCCTTATTAAAAATATCACTTTATAGTACAGGAGATTAAAGAAATGAAATTCATAAGTGATCTGAAGAACAAACCTTTTAGAATTTTTCATTTTATAAGGCTTGTAAAGGTCCTAACACCCTCAAAAATGTTTAGGAAGAACTCTTATCTTCTTATAGTTTTCCTACATATAGAACTTTTTATTTTATAATATTCTAATTAAATCTGGTTTACTAATGAGTTATTGGAACAAAATACATATTCATGAGGTGTTGTAAGGAGTTCAAAAGGTTTTTCAGTGAGAATCTTTTTGAACTACTCTTTGAAAATAAGTTGCGGTATCAGGTCTAGCAAGGTAGGGAAAAAAGAGTATTATGTCATTGCTCTTGCCCTCCATTGCCTTTGTATTTTAAAAACAATTTTAGTTTCGTGATGTTGCTCATGGCCAGAGTCATGAAAAGACTTTGCCCTGATGTATTTATTTCAGATTTAATAAAAGAATGAAAATAGTAAAACTCACTCATAACATTTAGTTATTATGTGCTCTATGACTTGGTAATTTAATCATTGCAATCATGTAATATTTATGGTTTGTGTATCTGTGTGTTAGAGAAAAGAAGTTTGGATTTTTTATAGATCTATTTTATACTTACCTACTGAACCTTCAGTTTCTCTCCATTATACTCCATTCTTCAGTAAAGTCAGGACTTAAGTAAAGCATAACTGGCTATGTTGGATAAGCATATGTGGTAGGTAGCACAGGTTTCTACTTCTGCATTATACAACATAGAGGAGGCAGAGATTCTTATATCAGCATCATCTTCCAAACCACCAGTCTCTTCCCCAAATTGCGTAAATACTGACATGGTGAATACAAAACTGTCCATCACAGAATTCTAGTGTACTGGGAATGGCACACATCTAAAGCCAAGAGAAAGGTAAATTTAAGACAAACAAAATATCCTTGCATTTACTCTGCAGGTTCTAAACTTCTAGAAATTTTTCTCTAAAATGGAAATATGAATAATTTCAAATAGTTTCAGTGAATATCATAGAAAATAGTTCTGTAATGATATAATATTTCAGATACATCCCTAACCTTTTGAACTTGATATCAGAAATGATATCTATACCTTCCCAGGTACTTGTTTGGTATTTCTGAGTAGGGCTAAATAGGTGGACCTGATCTTTTGTGGCACGTGTTATTCTCTAATCTCTCAGTTATTCATTTTATATAATGCAAAGACCCAGGCGTAAAGTCCTAGTAAAATAGGATATTAAAACTTCTATAAACATATCTTCAGATAACACAAATATGTTGTTTATTTATTTATATCCTACTGTACTTCATGAAGGAATGTAGATTTTTAAAAAAAATATATATATATATAAAATACAATAATACTGTCAATGAAGAAATGAGTATCAAGGGAAAATGAAGTCAAGACAAAACAAGGTAACACCAGAAGTAAAGTTTGTGAACAGAAGGCATAGTGCGAGCCTAAGCACCTGCTGCATGTGGGGCATATATTTTGACCAAGAGCTTCCTAATGAGCTGCAAAGGCAGGAAGGGAAACTGGGTCAGTGTATGATTCACATTCTTCATGCAATGAAAACAAATTCCTTAGGTGTAATACCAATCATTCTTGTTATGGATACCTGGCAGAAATTTATTATAGGAGGATAGACCAAAGGAATACTATAGGCATGTCTCAAATTTTTTTTCAGAAAAACAAATTTTAATTCCATGCCAATTCATAAATAAATGAGTGCTTGATGTTTCAATGATGAATGCTTGAGGTTTCAATGTTTTATAACTTTGACACCAATTATTTTAGGTTAGAAAAATTTAAGTCTTGGCAAATATACTAAGCCAATTGATCTCCTAGGTATTCTCTAAGGTAGTATTTTATAAAGTGTAGTCCCAGATCAGCAGCATGAAAATACCTGAGGACTTTTAGAAATGCAATTTGCTGGCCCCCCCAGACCTACTTAAAACTCTGGGAGTGGAGTCCCTGCTGGAGTTAGGCATTCAGCTGAATCAAAAAGGTAATCAAGTCATTAAGGTACAACTTTTTAGAAGGGTCCAAAACACAACTCTGTTTTGTTTCGCTGCAAATTGTTTCCTGATGTGGAACTATCTTTGCTGGGTCATCTTTCTCCCCATCATACCTAGCTTGATCTTCCTCTGTCATGGATCAAAGAGAAAATTACAGGGGATTCTTTTTTAGTCAAGGGTTTATATAGATTATTATTATTAATTTCTGTACTAACAGTTCCTTAGATTAAAATTTTCAATGGCATCCCTATCTTTTTAATTAGGGATATTTAACTTATATTTCCATTCCTTTCTTCTTGATTTTGATAACAAGTGCCAGTTAAAGGCTTTCTATTGAGCTATGTGCTTTAATACGTTAGACATAATTCTTGAAAAAAATCGTTTTAACAGATGAGGAAACTAAGATGTAGAAAGGTTAAGTAATTTATCCACGTTCACATAGCCACTAAGTCATTGACAGTATTCTTTGTAGCTAATCTGGTTTTCAAATTTGAGACAATTTAGATTAAATTCAAAGCCTCAGACTATGGAGCATTTATACTATACTTCTGTACTTCTGAGCTGTATTCATGAAGTTCCAGTGAAGATATTAAGAAGCTTTGATGGAATCTAATTCAGTATTAGTGGAGGTTTTTTTTTAAACTACGCAATCCACATTTTAAATGACATTGCCTCCCTGAATTTCTCAAGCCTTTTGCACCGATAGTTGTTAACAATTCTTACTAAGTTTTAAAAAGTCTACTTAATAACTCACTTTGAAAACATCTGTAGAGCAATGCCTATTAAGTTGTTGTCTTTCTAAGAATATTTTAAGTATACTAGGAAATTTGAAAGCAGAGAGTCTACATTTAATAAGAGCAGCAAAAGGCATGTGCAGACATGATTTCTATTTAATCAGTGGATGATTTCTAAGGGGTTTTCCCCTCAAAACAGAATTTAACTATGTAGCCAATGCACCCTTCCATGCCTATTGCATTCTCTTTATCCTAGCTTAAATGTGATTCATCTATTTTACTCTTCTGCAAAAATTTAAGGATCAACTTTTATTTTTTCTATAAAACCAATATTCTCTGCACTTCACTGGTTCAGAAAAATGTGATTTGTCTGTTAAATTCAACAGTGCAAATTATAATTCAGCATAGGCCAACTATCCTTCTGTGAGTTACATAATGATTAATTAACAAAATTAGCAAGAATTAAAAATCGAACAATGTGCATATGTATATTTGAAAATTAGTATGGAGAATTTGATAGTGTTTATTTAAATATATGATGTTTATTTTTTACATTCGATATATTTTATATTTTAAAATCATCCCAGAAGATATTTTTTAAGAGGGTAGTCCATAACATTTCTACAGAGAATGCTATACAGTTCATTGTACAGTATTTATTTGGAACGCAAAGCTTATTTCTCTGTAGAAACAATGCTCTATTTTAAATGGTGATAGTGTTCCCACAAAATCATCACAAAAATATCTTACCCCTGTTATAGCACATATTTATATTACAATTTTCTGTTTTCTTATTTCTCTCTCAAGAATTAAGTAATATAGCTCATAAATTGCCCAGAAATTTTCAAATGTGGACCAGAAGTCCATACTAATCCATTTAACCCATAATCCAATAGATTGAGTCAATGTTCTGGGAGCAGAGGACAATGTAGGAAAAGAAAGAGTTTTTCTTCATTCATTGTGCATGCCTGATCCTAGGTACTTGTCACTGTTTCTCCCAGGCTTCTTGTCTTTTAAGGACCCATTCACTGATATCAAAGAGACATATTGGGATGAAAGCAATCCAACCAAAGCAATTTACATTATAATATGAGTAACACAACACAGAAATACTTTCATTTTTTAAAGAAAGCCCTATAAATACAAATACAACTCATATGATGGAGTTGTAAGCAATATCAATATTTACAAAATCAGACAGTTAAAGACAAAGTACTTCTGGTAAGTAGGTTGCCACTGTTAACTAAGTTGTTTCCTTAATTAGAGCTTAGTCCCTTCTCGACACTGAGTATACACATTCAGTGCCAGCCATAAGTGTTTTAAATGGACTTTTAAGACTCAGGCAATAGGGACAACAGAAGAGGGAAGACAGATTGGGACTGGTTAGGAGTGGCCATATATGGACTGTTTTTATTTGATGTTTGTAAGTCAGGAGTACTTTAAGACTCCAGTATCATCAAAATGTAGCAGCACTACATGAATATAGTGTAGTAGATGAGAACACAGCCTGGAGTCGAGCAAGCTCTACCTGGGTGACTCGGGTAGGTGAACGTCTTATTCTCAGTTTCTTTACTTGTTAAACAGGGCTTTGAGATCTGCTTCATAGGGCGATGATTAGGATGAAATGAGATGATGTACATAAATTTAGGAAAATGAGCAGTAAGTAGTGCAGAGAATATTCTTTATAATTATTGTTTTTATAATAGCAGCAAATGCAATCCTAGCCAAAAATAAATATGACGAGATCAAAAAGAATGGTAAAGAAATAATTGAATGAAAAGGATTTTAGTGTAACTCAAATATCGTTGAATGTTCCCTTTATTCTCAAATAAAGAAAATCAAGCAGCAGAGATCTAAAAGGAGAAATCAAATTTAGGGGGAATGAATTTATGAATTTTCAAGGGATATGGAGATAAAAAAATACAAAGAGACTGGAACATAAAGTGTGATGAGAAATTACAAACCAAATTACTGAAATTAAGAAATTATGTTATCAAGATTGATCTTAAATGAGCCTGGCTCTTGAGAAGTGATTAACATGTACACATATGGGTATGGGTGTTTAAACAGAAATATTCCTTAATAGCGGTGATGTAAACGGACCTGAAAACTGAAAAACTAAATTTATAAAAAAGCAAATTTTAAAATGTAGATTAGGTGGCCTTGTATGAGTTAGAAGAAGGTGGCCTTGTATAAACTAAGGATATACAGGAAAACACTTGTATTTATTAGAAGTGAAGAAATGAAACACATGTTTTAATTTTAAAGCAGTGATTGAAATAAAATGCTAGGGAAAAATGTTTTTTGCCTGAGCAGAAAAGTTGAGCTGCTGGTAGCATGTACCACAGCCCGGTAACAGCACAGTTGACCCAGGCCTCCTGCCCGCTGGAGGAAGAGCTGCTGCAGCATCAGTTCGCAAGCTACCCAGAGAACCGAGAATTCCCATGAAACAGACACCATTGTGCCCGGGGTAGATGGGATCATCTGGTGAATAGAACACGAGAAATCTAATGGGAGTGATCTCAGTAACCCAATGTCTACCCTGCAAGGTCTTCAAGGAGCAGGTTAAGGTCTCCCATAGGAAATAATGAGACATCCTTTCTTGGAGTAAGCAGTCAACTGTTTTATGAGGTAGGATTCCAATTTTCAAAAAATTCCGGCTAGGCTTCGTCTAGCCAGATATCCAGCAGAATGGATTTTGTTTTTAAAATTAGAATTAAGATCACGTACTCAGTTTCCATCCCAACCCAGGTCAAGAAATCTTACCACTTACTGATGAAGATGCCAGAGAGAATGCCAGTGGCTGCCCCTGGATTTCTTCAACAAAACACACCATTTCTCTGAACTTCTACTTTGTCAAATTTTTCTATTGTTGTGTTCATTTCTACATAACCCTGCAATCAGATAGTTTCATGTTCTGTAGCAAAATCTCAAGAGAAACTTCTGGAAATCAGTGAAATTGCTGATATGGGAACATAAGGAGAAAAAAAGACTTTATGTTACCTGGAAGCGTTCTTTCTGCCAAACGTAGCCTACAAGGCTCTGAGGAAGTGTGCTGAGTCCTGGGTGCTGCTGCCACCTCTTACATTCCTGCCTCTCCTCCATGAGCTGAGGATACATTTTGACCAAGTACTGCAGACTTTGGATTATTTCCTGGCCCCAAACCAGGCCACACCCCTCTATTCTGTCTGGCTGCTTATCCAAGGCAGCCAGCCTCCAAGCCTTTCATTAGTCACCTGCTGTGTACTTTTTTTACATCACTCCATGGTTTTTCCTTTATCAAGTATATTTATGAAAAGAAACAAAACTAGAGTTTAAAATCTAGATTATTAAACTACAAGTAAGAGCAGAAATATACAATATAGCCCTAAAAGTGCAAGAGCTATTAGTGATAATCTTATTAAGGCCTGTTTAAAAATAAACTTCAGTCTCACCTACGAAAATCGACAAATATCTGCATAGCTTAATTAAAAGACAGTTGTAGATTGAAATGAAAAACGAACTAGTTAAACTTATATTTTAAAAGCCTTTATATCCTATTTTCTCTCTTCTCTAGTTTCTTCTCATTCGTGTTTGTCAAGGTAGATTTTTCATTATGTTATGTTAAACATCTACCAAACTTGAATTTAAAAGTAACTAAAAACTTTCTATATGTATTTATTTAATTTCTCCCTTTATCTTTGAGATAAATAAATGAAGGGATAATCAATATATCATCAAGGGAGAATGAGCCGTTGGAAGTATAGCTTCTTGCTATTGGCGTACGTTACCAATAACCACAGTAGCAGCCACATTCACAGCACAACTTCTGAAGTCTTGATTATCATAATAGAGATATGTAGGAGGTTTTATTAATCACTCTTCAATTTATTTTCAGTGATTATGATTAACTATAGACTACAGAGTAGAATTAAAAGTGTGGACTCCAGAATCAGACCGCCTGGGTTCAAATCCTGCCTCTGTCACCATTCCTATGACTTTGCCCAAGGTCATCCTTAACATTCTTAAAGGGTTTCTTATTCTGTAAGGTATTCTAATAATAGTAGCTACCTCATAGGAGTGTTTTCAAGATTAAATCTGTTTATATATGTATAATTCTTAAGCAGAGTTTGAAATATAATAAGGAATAAGTAAATGTCAGCTGTAATGTGATGATGGTGATGATGCTGATGCTGTTGCTGATGCTGATATTGTGGAGAAGAAGGAGAAAAAGAGTTGTTTACAACAGATAACTTGCTCTTACTAAAGCCCTTGGGGGTTCAGTCTATATTTGTTGCCATCGACAATCTACTAGATATAGATAAGTATGTCTTTAAGGTAATCCTAAAAGTATGTGGATGGGAAGGGAGGAAAAGTATAAAAATTAATGATAAGTTAAAGTCTAAAAAATGATGTGAATTGTCTTATTTTTACCAGTTTAGTCAAATTTTTATCTACCCAAAATTATTATTCTTACCATTTCTACTCCCTAGCAAGCTGGATGTACTTCAATTTTAATTTAAAGATAGAGAGAGAGAGATAAAATTATATTTGCACATAATTTATCTATATCTACACACACAGACACACTTACATACATACCCTAAAGCTCTCAGCTGATGGAAGCAACAACTCTTCATTTCTTCCTTGTCTCATAGGTACACCTCATTTTACGTAAGAGATCTATAATTAAAAACTTAATGGTAATGGTAAATAATTTTAACGGAATTTTAGAAATTTTGAATTTTTATCTGTGATTAATTTTTGAATTTAAAAGTTTCCAACTTTAGGTTCCTTATTTCTTAACATCATAGTTTGCTAGGGCTGCCATAACAAAATGCCACGGACTAGGTAGTTTAAACAATGGAAATTAGTTTTCTCATAGTTCTGGAGGCTAGAAGTCCAAGATCACAGTGTTGGCAGGTTTGATCTCTTGTGAGACCTCCTTAGCTTGCAGATGGCCATCTTCTTGCTGTGTCTTCACATGGTCATTCCTCTGTATGTGTCTATGTCCAAATCTCCAAATATAGTCACATTCTGCAGTACTAGGAATTAAGATTGCAACATACGAATTTGGGGATACGCAGTTTAGCCATAACATCTCTACAAAGTAATTAATAGTTTTTAAAATTATCACTTTAATGCATTATGAAAGCATATTTGATTATAATGTGAATACAGATTTTAAGGCAACTAACCATCGCTATTTTGTTTCGAACTTTTTGATTTCTTAAAATTTTGTTACTTTTCTCTATTTTGGCAACTACTTTCCCATGTCCTAGGAGATAAAATATCTTGTTTTTGTGTTTGCAAGTTCATTTTAAAAATTATTTTTCTTAGTCATGAAACCACATTTAAATTTAAATATGGTTTTCTTAGCCATAATTTCATGCTGACATTCAAGCGTAGGTCCTTTTTCTTTACGTGAATTGTGACCTCATACTATAAAACCACATGTCAGGCCAGGCAATGTAAAAAGGATATTTTTTAATTATGAAGAAGTCATTTGAGATAATTAAGATAGCAACTTACATATTATAGAACACTATAAAATTACAGAAGAATTGTAATTTCTCCCTTTTGAGTAAAGATAATGTTAAAAACTGACAAAAGAAAGAATTTTAAATGAATTTCATCCAGCTAACTGCTGCTAAAAGGGTCGACTATGGGCAATTGCTGCTATCACAGAGAGCACAATTTCTTCCTGTATATTGCCTAAGAACACACAGGGGCAACATTTTTCTTTTACCTTAAGGAAAAAAAAATATGCCTTTGTCTTTCCTTCATCAAGCCTCCAGAGTTACTGGCTTGCTAACAACTACAGGGGATACAAGGGATGAATGATATGGGTACCAGTGGGAGAGAGATCTTGCTTTATAGAATCAAGGAGAATATGAGAAATAAGGGAGAAAGAAAATGTGATAAATAGGGCAGGAACATTCTTTCCAACTCAAATTTCATATAATCTAAAAGGATTAAGTATGGACATATAAAAATTGCAAATATAGGAATATTCAAGACAACAGAGATGTGAAAACCTATACATCTTCTGAACCAACCACGGCATTTATCACCTCCTAAAATACATATATTTTGTCTTATATGGTGATTATTTGCTTATCTTTTATGTTAAACCGTACGCTTCTTGAGAATAGGGACTACATTTTATTCATCTTTGTAGTCTCTCCAATGGCAAGCACTTTGCTTTGGCTATAATAAGAACTCAATGGGATTTTTTGTGTGTGAATGAATATGGACATGGATGCTGAGAGGAAAAGATTTTAGAGGAGGTGAATGTTAAGCATTTTGTACCAAGATAAGAATTTCAGGAGATGGTATGGGTACATTATTGCATAAGAATCAGAAGCAAATTTTCTAATGGGCATATGACTATAGGTTGCCGTCTAGAGTTAATCATATTGGAAATGATACTGAGAAAGAATTAGAAGATTTGAGTTCTAATTTTGATTCTATTACTTATTGACAAGACTTAGGATAAATTGCCCAATAGTCTCTATAATCCAATTTTTCTTCAGTGTACCAATTGAGGAAACTTGCTACGCAAATATATGGTACTTTGGAGGCTGCATTGAAAAAAAAATCACTGGGGCCGGCCCAGTGGCACAGCGCTTAAATTCACATGTTCCGCTTCTCAGTGGCCCGGGGTTCGCCAGTTCGGATCCCGGGTGCGGACATGGCAGCGCTTGGCAAAGGCCATGCTGTGGTAGGCGTCCCACATATAAAGTAGAGGAAGATGGGCATGGATGTTAGCTCAGGGCCAGTCTTCCTCAGCAAAAAAATCTTCCTCAAAAAAAAAAAATCACTATGTATTAATGCTTGGGTTTTAGACAACTTCATCATTGATTAAGCAAATCATTTAATCCCATAGCCTAATCTTTAAAATTAGGTTTGAACTAGATTTTCTATGTTTCATTTCCTTCATCGAACGTTATTGTTTCATTCATTGATTCTGTAATCTCTGATCATTGTCAGGCTCTTTACTAGATATATTCTCACAAATGATTAAATCTATACACTTTTTAATTATCTTATGACATAGTAATTATGCTTTAGAGAGTAAATTTATATGTACAATGTTTTGCTTATTACGTCACATGAAATAATTAATAGCTAAATTTGAACTGACACTTAAGTCAGATCTGATTGCAATTAGGGCAGTCAACTAGGGCAGCATGGAACCATCGACACCTATAATTTCAATTTAATTCGGGTGACATAATTTGAAGATTTCTACAGTTTTGTTATGTAATAGCTTTGTTCATGAGCACAAAAATTAGTTGTAATTTTTCTTCAAATGGAAGGATTACAGATATTATTTATTAGCAAAGTAAATTTACTAATGTTTCCTTAAATGTGTAATTTTAGTTATTTCTATTTTATTAATTTTGAAGATTGTAGAATAATACTCCAGTCTGGAAATAATATAACTAACCATAAAATATATCTCATATGAGATTAGGATCTTTTGGCTGGGTGGTAACTTCAGGAGGTAGAAATATTGTATGTAAAAAGATATAGAATTCAGCCTGGCTTGTGGGAGTCCTCATAATGGTAGTTATTTTTATTATTTATTATAAAATGGGAAGTAGGGATAATAAAAAAATCCTTACAGTTGAACTCCATTCTGATGAATGAACCAACACCCACCAGCTCAATACAGCTTCTTGACTAACAAAGAAAATGGCCATGATTTTCTGATGGGCCCTTTTCAGGTCATTTTCGTGACTAGGAATACTCACAGCAAGGCTAACAGTCTTCAGGGTCCCGTCATATAAGAACATGTTGCTTCTTAAGCTCCTTTCCATTTTCTGCCAAAAAAAAAAAAATTACTTGATTTTTAAATGAAAAGTAAAGGAATTATTTTAGTAGGTCTTAAGACATCTTCTTATTCAAGTTAGTTTTTATGATAGTGATTTTATTATTTTAAAGTTTTACTTGTTTGAAATCCATCCAATTATAGTTATAAATAGTATTGTAGTGTTATTTTCATGCTATTTTTGTATTCTGATTATACATGTTATTTTAGTTAGAATTTTCAAAATTTCAGAAAAGTAAAATAATCTTTATTTTATAATATATACTTAAAGAAGAAAACAATATAAACATTTTAAAAAGAAATGACTTAGGTTCCAAATATGCTTGCCTAGTATCCCATTAAAAGTGAAATTATAGTTCATAAAATTTTTTTAAATGAAAAGAAATAGAAAGACTAATAGTAACAAGTTGAATAACCTTAGTCAATTTACTTAACTTCTCTGTCTCTCAATTTTCTCATCTATAAAATGAGGAAGCTGGATGACATTTTCTCTGACTGAGGTCACTTTCAGCTTTAAAATATTGTGATTTTTTTAACGACTCAGTGATGAGCAAATAACTAAAAGTATGTTTCAACACCAAATAACTTTCCTGGGCTTTTTTTCTTAAACAGAGGGTGATTATAGGGGTCCTCTTTTGTATATCTGAACGTATTTTGTAAACCCAGGGGACATTTAGTAACTTTCTCTTTCCTGCACACCTGTGTTGTGTCAAGCTGATCAACTGTAATTCTGGATTCTGGTTCTGCAACGTAAGAAGAAAAGAAATTGCCAGAGAAACAGTCAAACAAATAATAGAACAAAGGACTGAGTGAATGAGAAAGGAATGAAGGAAGGAAGGGATGAAGGGAGAGAGAAATGAAAAAAAGAAGAGAGAGAGATTAAAGGAAAGGAAAGAAGGAGGGAGGGAGGAAAGGATAGAGGCAGCCAAGCATAATCCTTCCAGACCGGAAGCTCATAATCGAAATTAGTGAAACACATGTACATAAGTAACGCTCACACAAACTAGGCTGTGTTAAGTAATATAATAAAAGTAAACTGTGCAAAGGAAGCCTAAGAAGAGGACTATGCATTCGGCTTGGAGAAATCTGGGCATACACTGTAGAATAATACATGAGATGGAGGACATCAGGCAGAGGGGAGAGCGTAAACAAAGTTATAGAGGCAGATGAGCACAAGCCATGTTCAAGGAACGACTAGTAGTTCTTTAGAATGGAAATATACAAGAAATTGGGATATATATTAGGAGCTAAGAGTGGAAAAGTTGGCTGGGACCAGATTCTGGAGGGCTTTGAATTACTCAGTTAAAAATCTTTAGAATGTAGGGGCTGGCCTGGTGGCACAGCGGTTAAGTTCGCACATTCCGCTTCTTGGTGGCCCGGGGTTTGCCGGTTGCGGACATGGCACCGCTTGGCAAAAGCCATGCTGTGGTAGATATCCCGTGTATAAAGTAGAGAAAGATGGGCATGGATGTTAGCTCAGGGCCAGTGTTCCTCAGCAAAAAGAGGAGGATTGGCAGTAGTTAGCTCAGGGCTAATCTTCCTCAAAATAAAAATCTAAAATGTTCTTTACAATCATGGGCTTTGAAGATTTTTGAAGAGGTCACCAATATGAACAAATTTGTACTTTTGAAAGATAACTCTAATGGTGTACTTAAGACACATTGAAGAGGAGATTAAAGACAAGGAGTTCCAGTCAGAGGCTATTGCTGTAGTCCAAGTGAGACGTAATTGTTATTCCAAAGTTTTGAGCATTGCCTCCATCCCGAGTGGTCTTAATGCAAACCCAGCTGGTGCTGCTCTGTCTTCTCACACAAGGAATAAGCATAGTGGCTCTCTTCCGGATTGTCCATATAGTGTAATTGTATCCCCCCATGGCTGAATTTGATGGGTCAGAGCAATTCTCAGGTCCTTTCAGGTATTTTAACACTTTGTGATTATTCAGGCTGTTATTTAGCCCTGATTCTCTTAGCTACAGGTACCTTGAGTTACTCTATTACTTTCTAAGGTACTAATATTTGAAAGAGAGCCCCATTTCATATCTCTAATCCATTAATTTTTGTTGTGTTTCTGCCTGCTTCAGATTCCCAGGACCTTGATCATACTGCTATGGTCTCAAGTCTTATTTCTGTTGCAACTTTTGGGCTGCCAGCTTGTCACTCAGTATCTGTAATATCTACTCCCTATATCCTATTTAAAGATATTTACAAAGGACCAAGTACCAGGAATTCTTATACCTAAGGAGAGTTTCTTTATGATAGTTCTAGCTAGATCTTACAGGTTTCTAATCTGAGGGCTTGGAGGAGCATTAAGTCATAATAATGGCATAAGTGACTTAACAGTGACTCTTCTGTCTTCTGGAAAAATAATGGGCTCATTGGTTTAGACCAGCAGCAGGCATTCTGTTCTACTGTCTCTGGACGTGGATATAAATGAAATGTTATGTATATCAGGATAACAGATTGTTATTAATACATTTAAGGGTCTGGGAAGAACAGACTTTGGAAACACTTGGTGATTGAGGCAGAAATTTTAGATGACATTTGTTTGAAATAACAAAGGACATAAAAATAAATCTAAGACTCACTAAAACTATTGAAAAAGAAAAAATCTTTTAACTTACATGGATATATAAAAATCAATAAATAAGTTTTAATACATATTATCTGTAAATTTTAAAAATAATAGGTGTCTTAGATGTTGGGGAAAAGAAAATGATATATAAAATGTTTGGGGGCTGGCCCCATGGCGTAGTGGTTAAATTCGGTGTGCTCTGCCTTGGCAGCCCCAGGTTCTCAGGTTTGGATTCTAGGTGTGGACCTACACCACCTGTAAACCATGCTGTGGTGGTGACCCACGTATAAAGTGGAGGAAGATGGGCACAGATGATAACTCAAGGCTAATCTTCCTCAAGCAAAAAAATAAAAATAAAAGAGGAATATTGGCAACAGATATTAGCTCATGGCTAATCTTCCTCAGCAAAAAAAAAAAAAAAAAAAAGGTTTCTAAACCATAAAAATTATTCCAATTTTAGTAATTATTAGTGTTACAGTGATGGATTGTTACATTCCTTGGTTTAACTTTTTTTTGATGCCAATTATTAAAACTAAACCAGGTTAACAGTTTTAAGAATGAAAAAACATGAATTTCAAAATCAAGTTTGCTCTTATCCTACCCTAAGTAAATTAGGTAATCTGATGTCAAAGGACAGTGCCTTATTTTTTTAATGAGATGAGGAATTGGGAACTTATGTATAGTTTTCATAGCTATTTTCAAGTCAAGATAAAGTGTTTGAGATAGCCAAATGATGAAAATTGAGTATCACAATCTACAGCTTCCTTAGTTTCATCATAGACTACACCTAATTATTGTCATGACAAATATTGACTATGTATTAAGATCTGTGATCTCATTTAAAGTTCACATCAGGCTCAGAGAAGTTAAAAGACTTGCCCAAGATTACATAGGTACCACAAGTGGGAGGGCAGTTACACATCCATATCTTTCAACTCAATATCCTACGGTTATTATGATATACTGCCTCTAATCATCAAAATTAGATGACTACATTATGGTTTTCATTGATATTGTTGGTTAAAGAATGTGCCCTTATACCATGAAGTCAGAAAATATTTTTCTGTCACAGAATAGGATGTGTGGTATATCAGTCGGTTTTGCATTCAGATGTTCATAGCAAAACACCTGAAAAAATTGTCTGAATAAATAAGGGAACTTTTTTTTCACAAATAAGGGATTCGAACAGCAGCTCAGGGCTGGTCCTACTGTTTAAGCAGCCAAGTTCCCTGTTCTTAGACCTTGCTTTCCTGCTCCCTGTTCTTAGAGTAAGGAATTCTATCTAAACAAAATTATCTTAGAGTTCATCCCCATTGTCAGTGAATTCGTACATTGCATTTGATGTACCTGCAAAACAGCATATGGGAGATGTTCTGTTAGCATCTGGAAATACAGGTCTGAAGCTTGGGAGACAGGTGAAGGCAAAAGATGAGGATTTGTTAGTCATTAAATGGTGGTTAAAATGAATAGATAATGGATTAGATCATCCTGGAGGAATATGTAGAGTGAAAAGTAAAGAGGGCTAGATTGAAATTTGGGGAAAATATAATTTAAAATCAGATTAGGGAAAGCAAAGCCAGTGAAGGAGATTAAGAAAGATAGTCAGGGAGATGGAGGAGAAACCATGAGTGACATTATCTGGGAAGCCATTATGGAAAAGTTTCAGGAAGAGAGAGGATTTCAACAATACTAGATGTAATAGCAAAACCAAGAAAGAAGAAAACTGAAAAGACACTACTGCTTGGTAAATAGAATGTTATTGGTGGATTTTGTTTGTTTGTTTGTTTGTTTTTTAGAGCAGTTTCAGTAAATGGTAGACGAGAATGGGTGAAGAGTTATGGATTCTGAGGCGGAAAGTGGTAAATAGATTTGTTAAGGGCAAAAGTATGAGCTGTGCTGCTACTTGAGCTCTCTAAACCTGGGATTTTAACTGCAGAAGTGGCATTTCCATCTCTGAAAATTGTGAGGAATCGATGGAAGTAGATAAAGGATGATGTTTCTCAAGGAGCAGCTGATAACTAACAGACATAGAGTTCCCATAGAGCCAAGCCTTTGGGAAAGTTGTAATTGACTACTAGCAATAATTTCTCCTTTACCAACTCCAGGAAAAATGATTAACCTTATAAATTTCCTTCAGACCAAAAGACAGTTGGCTCTTTAGTAAGTCTTGGCGTATAGGCTAATTGCTACCCTTTCTACGATTATGGTTTTTCACCTTAAGCTCTTCTTGCTATTCCATCTTTCATACATTTCTGGATGAGTAATTTACAGATATATCTTATTGTCCCTTACTCATTGTCTCCTAACAAGTCTTAGTGAATCCTACAAACAGTGCATATATTCCTAAACCCCACACCCAGAGGTATGCACCGACTCTGTGTTCACTGATTACTTGGCAACTTGAAACCAGCTGTGATGGGAGTATTTATCCTTCAGAAATCAGCAAACTCTAAATCAGAACTTTTTCCCCTTGGATAGCTAGTTGTTAAACATATACCAGCACACTACTGCTTATAGCCACCACAGAGAATGAAAGGATTAGGTGACTAAACTCTATTCAACTATCATCACAGTATTTTCTACTCTGATTTGATACTTCATACTGGAGATAATACTCCAATATATAGCCCAGATAAAACAACAATTGCATTCATTTTGACTTATTAAACATTCATTGAGTTCCTACTACCTACCAGGCACTGATCTAGATAATGGGTATACTAAAATAAATAAGACAGTCATTATCCTCAGGGAGCTTATAATCTAGCAGGATAGATAGATAGATAAGAGAGAGAAAGAGAGAGAGATACACATGATAAAACTATAAGAAAGGCGCGAATAAAGTAGTTTAGCAATACTCAAGACAGTGATTGATTTTTCTTGAGGGAATTAAGATAGACTTTTCTAGGTGGGATTTCATTTGCAGAATATTGTTTACAAGGCTGAATCTTAAATTAACCCTCAATTTTCGTGGCCTTTCCTCGTCTTCTCCCTCCCAAGGAGAGAACTTATCATACAAAACCCTCTTTAGGAATTCTATCTAAACAAAATTATCTCTGACAAACAGATTTTTGCACGGTGCAATATTCGAATCAGGTACTGATTTGAGAAAAAATTATCTGGAAGTGTCTTCTCAGACAGAGAGCACCTGCAATTGTGCTTCTACCAGAAGACAACAGCTACTCTCTTTGAATTATGCTAGGAAATAAAAAAAGGATGGTGAAAATGAGAGCTTCTTCTTGCTCGCTTGATTATTTAATTGACTCCAGTGCTAAGACTCCCTCTGCTCTGTTCTTGTCTCCTCTGCACCCCCCAGGCTGATACCAAGAACCCAGCCCAGAACTTCAGCCTCTCCTCTCTCTTCCATAGAGTGTTTACCCTAATTTTTTTCCCATCTTTTGATCTATTCATTGTGTTTTCTCTCTGAATATGATGGATATTTCTCCAAGTACTTCTTAATGGCATGAAACTTATTTTCCTTCAGACTTGGGCTTTCATACTGCCCAGTATTTTGCAATAATCAATTCTTGGACTAGAGTTTTAGACAAATTGCAGTTTTCTGGTAAGATTTATTAAGTTGAAGACACAAAAAGCTTAAGGGAACTGTCATAATCTCACCCCCATTTTTTTGTCTGGGAAGTTCATGTACAAAACTCAAACAACCTGAGGTGCTGAGGTGCTATAGAGAAATCAAACTAGGAAATTACCTAATATCAAGTGAGTATACTGGAGAAAATGAAAATTATATTTTACAAATTTGAATTCACTTTTCTCTCAGGAATATTATTTTAAAATTTTAATAATAACTCTTTTTTCAACAGGGCCTTGCAGATATGCTGTTACGTTCCACTAATGTTAGATAAGGAGAGCATTAACTTTTCCAGACCACTTAGGAACTCTTTAGAGTGTGGAACATCCTGAAGAATAATAATTTCCTGTAAATTTTTCTAGTTCATGATCTAATTAATAGTAATGTACAAAACATCAGAATGTTGTCGGGAAAAGCTTCCTTACTCTCTTCCAAGGTTTTAATGATCTCCAATCAGAGCACAGTTTTCAGCCGAGATGGCCTAGTCCTGTGCAATAAGTCCTCTGTCTTTTTGTTCCATTGAAAAGAATGATGAACATACTCATTGTTCCTCTGTCAGCTGTAGACTAATATGTGCTGATTGTTTAAAACATTGTTTATTGTATAATCCCAAGACAACCCCTAAATCATTTCCTAAATAAATGAGCTCATTTATTCACATTCATAACTCATTTCCTTGGTATAATAATTTAGCTCCTTCTACCTCACTGTTTATATAACTTTTGTTTACTGTACTTTAGGAAAAGCAAAAATATGCTTATGAAAAGCAAAAAAAAAATAAACCCTTTAAAAGGTAAATTCCAGTATTGGGTCATTTATTAGTTTGATTTCTCGGTTTTTTCCTGAGTTGTATATATGAAGATGTTATATTCTACATATGTTCAAAATATGTTCTTCTGAACTTTTATTTATAAAAATATTTTTCTATTATTTCTTACTTTCCAAATTTCTCATTCTGTTTATCCTGTGTCTATTTGTAATGGAAACCTGGTCTATATCCCAAAGGTAAACATGCTCAGTTGCTCAGAAGTAGACAGAGAAATGCTCTTGGTACAAGTTTTGAGTAGATAGCAGAATCATCATCAAACTAGAGCTTTTTGCTAATTTTATTTTTTCTTTATATAAACTACCCCACTCAGTGTCTTTTCATTTAATCACCTGCCTTTGGCTCTGGAAATGAGCAACTGCGATGTGTTAAGCACACTATTGGGTATTGTAAATATATTAGTTCTCTTACTCTTCATACGAATCCTTAAAATGAGATTTATCCTTATTTTACTGGTCTAAAAACTAAACCTCAGAGTTTAAATTATTAAAGTAAAGTGAATCTTTGACTCTTAGGTGCTAAGAGAGTTAAAAGATAGGGGAGATACTGTCCTAACCTTTAGGACAGGGTTTGAAAATTAAATCTGAACACACACACACACACACCCCTATGACAAGAGGTAGCATGTGATGAATTATATAAAAGGCATGAAACAATACTATGTGGAATCTTATCTTTCTTGAATTTTGCATATCCAAAATCTTACCTCAGCAAACTAGATTGTCCGAAAGGTGTTAGCCAAAGGTATGTGCCATGTATACCATATGTGTTTAAAAAAAAACAATTCTTAAGCCTTAGGCTAGCCTTTGTGCACCTATGAATCATTGCAACAAGCTCAAAAGTCACAATGACCTAAAGAGACAAGGCTAGAGTATGCGAAGTCAGAATCGTAAGTACTCAAATTCACAAGTCAAGTAAGCAGTTAGGATTCAGAAATGAAGGTGAAGCAAATCAGACAAGAACCAGGCAAGGAGACATGGGATACACAGGTGCCAGGCAGCTTTGGATATCGGGATAAAGTACCAGAGACAAAAACTTTAAATGAGGCATCTTCTATGTCAGCCAAGAAGTCTTTCCTGCTGAGATGAAGCTATTCCTCATCCTGCAGTTGGGAATCAGGAATTCCCTATAAGGT
Organism: Equus quagga; assembly: GCF_021613505.1. Taxonomy (NCBI): domain Eukaryota; kingdom Metazoa; phylum Chordata; class Mammalia; order Perissodactyla; family Equidae; genus Equus; species Equus quagga. Next base: position 34,462,829 of record NC_060282.1, on the reverse strand, counting down.
GGAGATATGGATGAAGCTGACCCAGTGAGGAAGGTGAGGCCTGAGGACATACTAGGAATCAGTGGAAAACTTTGGTTTAATATTTAAATTTTGTTTTATAAACATATTTTCTGAAACAAATGTATTGGATATACGTAGACATAATTGTTTTTATTATATCTTAGAGCAGTCCTAAAATAATATGTTTAATGTTGGGTATTTCTACCTAATATTTATTGCATAATAAGCCAGTATTCAGCTACTGTCTAATCTAATCATCACCATCATCATTGTCGTCATTGTCATTTATCAAACGCTGTTTATGTGTCAGATATTGTGCTAAGTGCTTTACATATATTATCTTATTTTGTCCTTGCAGCAAACCTACGAGATGGGCACCCTTGTTATCCACATTTTAACAGATAAGAAGCTAGAACTCATAGAAGCAGTTGGCCCATGATCGCAAACCTAAAAATTTATGTAGCCGGGACTCAGACCAACGATTCAGTCTCACTTCAGAACATGCTCTCTTAATGATTACATTATTACCCCACTACCTCCTAGAGTTAAAAATTATAGTTTTTCATTTGAATCTAGATGATATGATAATCATGTGAACAAAAGCAAAGAAAAAATATAATGTCAAAACTGCTTTTCTATTCAACAATGAGTTATTTTAAAAGATATAATATCAGACGGCTTCTTTTTTGATTATAAATTATAAGAATGAGAAAGATAAAGTCCCCCAAATACAGTATAGTATCTATTGAAGGGTTTAATAGTCCTGAAAATTTTCTTGAAACATCCATTTTTCACATAAAGGAAATGTCCAAAAAAAATAAATAAAATAAAAGACTTCCATTTATGCCATGGCTTGAAATCAAATTTACTTTTAATAAATTTGACGAAACATATATAAATATACAATATATTATATATGTACGTGTGCAGGTATTCTCTTAACCCTTACTGGCTAACATAGATAATATTGGATCCACCCATTGAAATGCTATTCGAGGCAATGGCTGAAGACATTGTCATTTAAAGTAAGTTGTTTCCAATATTTTTAAGTGACTTTTGTTTAAAAAAGATATCATGGGCTAACCGTTCTCCAAATAAATCCACTGTAAATAAACAACCTTCCTTTTAAAATCAACATGAGGATTCTATTTACAAAGATATTTCTTGAAAAAAAGGCAGTGATTTTTTGAAGAATTTATTTGTATTCTTTTTGATAATTGAGAATTTAATTTATCCATTAAAGTAAAAAGTTAACATGGGCTAAGAAAGGTCAATATCTCACCTAATTTGAATATATATTTCTAGATTAAAGATTGATTATTAAAATTTTAGCGAGACAGAAATAATTCTTTTATTTTACATTTGAAGAAAAGGATTAATTATTAACTCAAAAATATATAGCAAGATACTGGGAGATCCTGGGGAAAAAAAAACAGATCATTTGAAGCTGATCAAATGTTTATACTACACCCTGTTACCATTCATTTTATCTTAGCCAAAATGTTTATATCTGTCTAATATTTGCAGTGAATTGTTATTCATACAGGACTGCTTATTAGGTAATGATTCTTCAAGTCACAGTAAATGTTTTATATAAGACAATCATCTTTCTAAGGCTTTATGAAATTTGCCAGTATCTGTGATTAGAAAAATCTCCATTACAAAATTGATTAGGTAAGGATGTTTCAGCATTATGTTTGAAGTACGGCCAAACAAAGAAAAATCTATTAGCAGATATTGTCCAGTAATAACCATCAGGTAGTAATGAAACAGGTAGTAATACTGGCTGCATTTATTTATATTATGCCACATACTAGACATGTGTTATTTCCAATTATCAAAACAACCATGCAAGGAAGATATTATTATCCTTATTATTTTATAAACAGTCTTTTAAAGATTAAGTAATTTGCTCAAGTTTACCCAGCTGGTAAGTTTTCCTTACTCTAGATGTTCCAAACTCCAAAGTCTATTCTTTTTTGCATCTCAAATGTCATTAACATACAGCATTTATGATGGTTTTCAATTTACCATAATATTTGAACACCTGGAACACCCTGCACCCTGGCTGTGCCAGATAACTATCTGATTATTTCAATTCCAGGAAGTTGAAACTATTGTAAATAACAATGACTTTTTCTAGTATTTCTAGGATTCATCAAAATTCCAGCAACCATTCAGAAATCAAACTTTCTCTTTTCTCTTGGCTTTTCTAAAAAAAGTTAGTGTTTTAATAATTAGATTTTGTATTATCTCTAGGTTTTCAGTGAAGCATAATCGATTAAAGAAAAAATTGATGGCTGCTACAATTGGTTTTTATAAGTTACAACTCCAACTTTATCATATTTTTTTCCAAATTTTGCTAAGGAATAAAATATTCTACTTCCTAATATCAAGCCAAATAAACATTTATTTCCCAGATTTTACCTAAATGTTCTTCCCTGAGGCCATTGCTGTTGTGAAACTATTTTAATGGCCTTCATTGGGGTGTGGTTAAAATGCTCTAATTGCCTCTGCTAAAAACAAAGGTCTCATATAAAGTGAATTTTTCTTTTAGGATAATTGCCATTCACTTTTGTTTTATATGCAACTGAGTGGGGTTTTGCAGTATCCTCTGTGGACAATTAAAGTGCTGAAATAGGAGAAGTTCATAATTGCTTTGTGTGGTAATACTGACAACTTCTGCGTATTTGTCAATCTGTGTTAACAGTATCGATCAGGATGGGATCCTCATAGAGGGGCAGATAATATTTCCACTAAATCTTCGGACAGTGATGTAAGTGATATATCTGCGGTTTCAAGGACTAGTAGTGCTTCTCGTTTCAGCAGCACAAGCTACATGTCTGTCCAATCAGAACGGCCAAGAGGAAACAAGAAAATCAGGTGAGTGAGGGGACTTGAGTAGGAAGTTCTTCTAAATATGTTTTAGGAGGTCTTTATTTTTCATAGATAAACATGAAAGCCTTTATTTCTAAAAAGTTAATATATGTCAATAAGAACTTTGGTATATATTACTTTTTATTTTATTTTGATCTGCATTTCAAACTTCTTACACAGAAAAGTTTTATAGAAATAACGATTTTCTTACTAGATTACTTGAAATAGTCGTTAGTTATTTTTTCATGTTTGCTATTTAAAACGTAATTCTGTTATTATATATTTACTGAAATTAAAGTAGTAGTTTAGTGAAGATTTGAATTACTTAATGTTCCAAGCAATGTGAAAAATAATATTTTGGAGGGTTTATTTTGCTAGCTGAATACATTTCAGTGATTCAGAAAACATAAGAATATTGCTTTTTTAGTAGGATGTTCTTCCATCCTCCTGGAACTTTTATAAGTGTGTGGAAAAAGTCCTCAGCTTCTCAAGAAAATTTCTAAATCTAATATATGTCAGTATAATTTACATTTATCACATGACCTATAGATTTTATGGGCACTTGAGATAGATTATTTTTTCACTCCTATTGGATCAAAAAGTCTATAATGGAAAGACCACAACTATTTTCCATGCAAGTTTTGTAACAGGAAAATACAACTTAAAAACAATTATGGTTAAGTGTTGCTTATCCACTGCTTCTCTGGTATAACTGGAAAAAAGTTTTCAATGTTTAAAAGATGTAAATTTTATTTATGTTTTAGTAGTTCTCATTACCTTTCTGTTTAATTTCTTATGCATTTTTTCTTGACTTTTTCTTTCTCTTTTGTGTTTATTTGCATGCCTTCAATTTGTGTTGCTTTCAAAGGCCAAAGGGAATAGCAGAGGGAGGGAAAGAAGGGGATCAGCATGAAGAGATAGTTCATGAGGAGGAAGAGGTAAAGGAAGAGAGAACTGATGAGAATGGGGAAGAGAAAGAGATTACAAAAACGTGTAATAAAGAGAGATCCAGAGAGTCAGGAGACGAGGGAAAAACACAAGACGTACCTGAGCAAGGGAAAGAAAAGGAACAGTGGGATAAAAAGGATTTGCAAAGACGATTCTCACAAGATGATGACAGGTAAAATATGCTTATTTTTGTAGACATTTCCCATTAGTAATGTAGTCTTTTTTCCCTACTCCTAAAAACTATTTTGCCATTTACATTTGGTTTGTTTTCTTGTGTTTTATCTATTTAGCTTCTAATGCAACTAATTAATGTGTTGGCAAATTATCAAATAGATTGATTTATTTATCTACAATATTATCCTTAATTTTATCCAGTACCTCTGAGAGTCTGATATGGTTTTCAAGTTCTTTATGATCAGCTGAATCCAACTTAAATTTCTCTTTAGTTCCTTTAGCATGAATTACTGTATATCTTCCCCATTTGTAGAGTCAAAACCTTTAAAATGAGGTTCTGAAGGGGCTGAAAAAATTTAGCCTACTTTATAAGAAATATTACATACTGGAAATGAATTTTAAAAATAAATAGCGAAATAGCTAGCAAAAAGTAAGCTTTATTCAGTCTCTGGCTCCCTTGCCTCTTAGTTTTCTGGTGGGTTCTAGTGCATTTTTGAGTGCTGAGGAAGATCGGGAAGCAGCAACAGTGCTCTTTGATACTCTGAAAGCAAAGGGTAGGTGCCCCAGGGCTTCATATGGGTAAACGTATTGGGTTAGGCACCTCTTGAAATCCACTTAGCTAGAGAAACTGCCAGAGAAGGAAATTTGAACAGAGAAAGACAGGGAAAAACACAAGCAGCAAGGCATAAAAACAGGTATGTTTTCATTTTCATAACATAAGACTCTAAGTAAATCTGTATGAAAGTCAAATCAGCACAAGTGTGCAGAAGGACTTCGTCCTTCTGCCTGAGGAGATGAAATTTCTCTAATTACATTTATCTGAGATGGAGAATTGCAAATCCTGTACATTTTGTAGGAATTGTGTTTTCTAATAGTCCAGAATTTGATTTTGTGTCAGTACAAAGTCTGCTTGATAGGCATACCCTATTATAAGCCAAATTTTGCATTATTATATCTAAACCCAATCTCAGTTTGTGGTTTACTCATAATTAATGAGAAAGATAATTGGGACAGATGTTTATCCCTTGGATATACAATTCAGTGGTTTAGTCTCTGATACCTCACTTTTTGTCTGAGGTTGGTGTGTTTAATGTATCTGTGCTCTATGAAAGTTCCTGTATAACAGACTTTAAACCTAAAGATGAATCTTAAGTTAGGCATATTTTGTGATTTTAATTTAAACTAGTAAGTTCAAGTCTATTTTCATTATCTATCTAACTCTAACTGTCGATAATTATATTAGCTTATTAATAAAGACAATTTTTTTTTTGCTTGTTGGGCATAGGATCATTTCATCATTAATTCACAAAGAAAAGGTTTCCAAGCTTTCCTTGGAAAGAGACATAGAGTTTCCTTTCTTCCAAAAGCAGAACAAAATGTGTCCCTAATGTGTTTTCTTTTGTATCTACTGTATATAAATGAGAGCACATGAGTCCATTGGTGTTTGCCTGGAGCCCAAAGCCTACGCCAGCATCCCCGACTTGGTGGACAGAGGTTTAGAGCAGATTATAACCTTAAGTTCCCAGTTTTTAATATTACTTTCTTCATTATGTTCTTCAGGAAAAGAACACATTATTTTACAGGGAGAGGGAAAGATGGTATATTCCTAGCAATTTGAGTCATCAAGGCACTCTGCTTAGCTTAAGTAGCAATAAGAATACTTCTGGAACTGTAAACTAAAGAAGGCCAGGCTGATCTCTCCAGGGAATATATATTTCATAACATGGCAAGAAGTGTCAACTGCAATTATTTGTTGAAGAAAATGTTGGTATCACTAACTAATTATTGCAACATAGGATCTTGAATTTGCTTTCATTTCTTAGAGTAAAACTAACAATCTTTATTCTGAGAGAAAATATGTCTGATTACTACCAGTAACCTTTTTCTTGGTAGTTGATTAACACAATCATAGATTAAACACTAAAAACAACTTATATGCTTATAACAGAATTACTGGAAATAATTTTATTCCATGAGATACCATAGACATTTTATGCTTTTCACTTGTAATCCAAGTTTTATAAATGAAAAAAAATTTCTGACTTCAGATTTTAAGCATTTGTAGCAATGCTAGTACCTAAAATTAACACAGTGACTATAATGAACAAAATCCCTTATAGTTGCTCTTTTCATTACAGTAATTGGATCTCATTTGTGTGATACAGAATTATGTTGTTTGAGTTACAGTAAGTTACATCAAAGTATGTCTTCTAAATGCACAAGTAGAAAATGACTAGCAAAAAGTAAATTCAAAAAAGTTCATTAAGTATTTGAATATAGTATTTTTTCTATGTTGATTAATAAATAATATATTCATATTTAACTATTTATATTTACACACATATGTAGGTCTGGTAAAATGCTCCTATATCATTAATGATGATATGGTAAACTCTAGAAAATGCAAAATTACATTTGCCCTTTAAAATATTTTTTCTCACTCTCTATATGTGTGTATTTTAAATTTTATATCTATTTACATTTCCTGATTATATACCAAATTATATGGTAAGCTGGCCCAGAAAGGAGAAGTCGTTCATTCAACCAATATTTACTTAGAAGGTTTCTCAGGCACTGTACTAAGAACTGGGGTTAGAAACAAAATTAACGTTTCCAAACTCTAAGCCTGAGAGTGAAGCAGTTTCTTAGCTTTGTGTGGATGGATGTTTAAGGAGAGCTCCACTTCCAAAAACTGTTATCAAGATACCTAAACAAATTTACAAGGATATTTGACAGAAGAATTTGGCGCAGAAAGGGGAGAGCTTAAGCAAATCCACAGTGGAAAATAGAAAAAACGAATACTGAAAAGTACAGTTTTGTTGAAACCAATAATGTTGGTAGCTTTGAGATCAAACTAGACTCATTCCTTCTTCCAGCTTCTGTTCTGGACACATAAGACGAAAGAAAATATATAAGAAACTTATTCTCTATAAATTTTTAGTTCTCATGAATTTCTATAAATGCTATGGAATTATAACTTCTCTTTTTAAAGAGAATGTCCTTGAGTAAGGAAAATTTTTAAAGGAAAACGATGACATCAGTTCAAATTTTCACGAATAGCTGTTTTTAAGAGGTGTAAGCCAGCTGAATTATCTAGCAAAACTGTTTCTATAATCTTTAGAAAGGCAAGCTGAGTAATTGTTAATGAAATATTTATTGCTGCTAACAAATTAGTTTTAGATCAGAGTTAAAATGTGAAAACACATTTTCATGACTATGCAATATAGCTTGATGCATACATCATATGTATTCTTGTCTGTCCCAGGGACATAGCAAACTCAGCATGTAAAAGTAATTCATCATACCCCTCACCGAACAAACAACTAAAATTAATAACCTGCTTCTCCTTCTGTGCTCTCTTCTTCAGCGCATGGCAAACGTATCCTCACACTTGCCCAAACCAGAAACGTGGGCATCACTTTTTACTAGTCCTTCTCCACTGAGTACAATTCCCTCCCTCTAATCACCAAGTCTTATTGCTTCTAATGCTTATCACTGAAATATGTCTGTCTCCATAACCCTATTTCTACTTCCATAATTTAAGCTATCTCTTATGAAGATTAGTTTAGTAGCAATTCTTATTTTTAAAAATAATAACCCATAAATCTGAGTTCAATATGATATCATAAAAAATGAGTAGTCAATTTCTCTGAAGTAGTTTATTTGTGAATTGTATTCTTTAAAAGGATGAATTTTATGCTATGTGAATTACATATTTTTTAAAATGCTCAAAATAAAGTCTGTAAAAAGCAAAAAAAGAACTTTATAATCTCTGGTGCTTCTTCAGTAAATATTGTGAGAATAGTGGTGATAAAATGCAAAAGATGTTTTGTTTAGGGTTTAGTTTGTCAAACATCTTTTCTTCTATTCCAGTACTCTTTAAGAGCCACCTTTCCCTAAAATGTTCACTCATCTCTCTCTCTTTTTTTAATTCTTGCATACATTTTTTAACATCACCAGGGTACTAATGATGAATAAAACACACTTTTTCTCAAGAAAAAGTGATGATTTTCTTTCCTTTTTTTACAGTCCGACATTTATCCTTTGCACGTAAATATAATTGTTGCCTAAAACTGTGAACTTTCCTTATATATTGAAGGTTTTCAGTTAATAACTAGATGGGCTATTCTCATAAAAATTTAGGAAAATTACTTGATTAAATATTGATTCTCCATCATATTATTTTCCATGTGTGGTAGAGTGTGCTTGTGACTTCACAGTCTCTATATGGGGCCACTGAAAGTGGGAGATTTGAGATTTAATCGTGTATGTGGTTTGAAGAGAAGGAACATTTGAAGATAGAGTACTGTGAAGTCATAGCTACTAGCGTGAGAACCTGAAGATAGAGGAAGGATTGGCATCGGAAGCATAGGTAGATGGATTGACTCAAACCAGAGGAAAGACGCATATGAAAATAGTTATTTGTTAGACAGGGAATTGGGGAGTTTGTTGTCACTGCCTGATGGCCTTAATTTTCTCAAACACATAAGAGGCAATAATATAAGAGTTTGGAATTTAAATTAGATGTTTGATCTGAAGATTTGGAATAACCACTGAAGAAAATAGGAAAAGTAGCTGACCAAGGATAAATTAAAGGGCTAATGAATACTTTCGTAAATCCATGTGAGGGTTGGAGATGAACGACTTTGAGACACACCAACGTGGAAGATCAGAGTGATCTTTTCTAGCGGCACTTAGCCAATCCAAGTGTCAAAACAGAGAAGTCAGATAGTAACATTTGTTGTGAGTGGGAGTTTTGTTGGATAGGGTTGTTGGAAAAATACCACTGGAAACAAATTGAGGATGCTTGTGTAAATGTCAATGCTAGATAAGAAGGAAGAAAAGTTCAGAGAGGAACTGATAGAGTAGGAGAATATAGAAAAAAGTCCAAGAATTGTAAAACTGTATGATAAAGTGAAAAGGCAAGGTTAGGGTGCTGGAAGGGTAAGAGATTTTTTTTTTTGATTGTATTTTTTTTTTAATTTTTATTTTTTTCGGATGTACATCATATTTCAAATTCTGTATACATTACATCATGTTCACCACCCGAACACTAATTATAGTGCATCCCCTCACATGTGACCCTAATCACCCCTTTTGCCCTCCCCCCTCCCCCCTTCCCCAATGGTAACCACCAGTCCAATCCCCACGCCGGTTTTTTTTTTTTTTTTGTCGTTTTTATCTTCTACTTATGAGTGAGATCATATGGTATTTGACTTTCTCCGTCTGACTTGTTTCACTCAGCCTAATACCCTCAAGGTCCATCCATGTTGTCACAAATGGCTGGATTTCGTCATTTCTTATGGCTGAGTAGTAGTCCATCGTGTATAAATACCACATCTTCTTTATCCATTTGTCCCTTGATGGGCACCTAGGTTGCTTCCAAGTCTTGGCTATTGTGTATAATGCTGCAATGAACATAGGGGTGCGAGTATCTTTATGCCTTTGTGTTTTCAAGTTCTTTGGATAAATACCCAGTAGTGGAATAGCTGGATCATATGGTAGATCTATCCTTAATTTTCTGAGGATACTCCAAACTGCTTTCCATAGTGGCTGCACCAGTTTGCACTGCCACCAGCAGTGAACAAGGGAGAGGGTGTGGAGGGTAAGAGATTTGACTTAGAGTATGGCATTGAAATTTAAGATTTTGTTGTGGAGCTGTTCCATTAGTTGACAAATTCTAAGACATGGGTGGGTATTGGAACGATTAGAGAAGAGTGAATGAAAAGAATAAATATGAAACTAACTGGAGATATGTAGGTTTTGGCATTATGGAGCAGTTGGTTAGTCTTCTTAATGAATACTTAAGTCTCATAGGATTATGATAGATTGAGAATTGAAAAGAATCATAGGATTATGATAGATTGAGAATTGAAAAGAAGACTAAGCCAGCTCAGTGAATAAGTCAGGGACCATGAGGTCATCAGATGATAGGAAGAAAGGGGGAAAAAAGGAGAAGTTTATGTTGGCATAGCCAAAAATCATAAGCTGTAAAGAAATTTAAACTTTTAAAGAAAAGTAGAAGAGAAATATTCAAGGAAAAGTAACCAGTAGTCAGAAATATACAGCCTGTGAAGAAGGATAAGTACATGTGACTGGAGAGGACTTCAGGGGAAGCAGTGTGTTTAAGGCAGCACCAGGTTTTGTTAAGGCGAGACATAGATTGAGTGTTTCATTGAAGAAAAAAGGGTTAAGAATGAGTAGTAAGGGTATAACTTTGTAATAGAGCCAAGTGGCTTTCACTGTGCTGTTGGTGTCATCGCACTTTCAGGGTGGTCTTTCCAGCAAACTCGTAGTATTTCTACTTCAATACCACATTGATATATTCTTTGACATGAAATTGGAGATCAGAGTTAATTAAAGTTTACTCCCACCCACATCTTACATAAATTTTAAAGGACATACAATTTAATTGACCTTGTAATGTAATCATTATTAGCAATTTCTGTTAATTTGTATTTCTGTAGTGACTTATTCTATCCTGTTATCAAACAGAAAATCTTATTCAGAGATGCCTGCACAGATTCATTTGTTTTGATGAACCAATTTCATTATGGATAAAATAGCAATTTAGGATTATATATATTTAAAATGTCTATCAGCATTCATTTATATATTGAACTTTTGTTTTCTGGTATTACCACTCTTGATCAATATATAGGTAAATAATGTTTCTATAGACTTGTCTGCTATAATGGGTAAAATTCATACTTATACAAATGATATATATATTTACATTTATACATACATATACATTTTTTTTTTAAATTTTATTTTTTCCTTTTTCTCCCCAAAGCCCCCCGTTACATAGTTGTATATTCTTGGTTGTGGGTCCTTCTAGTTGTGGCATGTGGGACGCTGCCTCAGCGTAGTTTGATGAGCAGTGCCATGTCCGTGCCCAGGATTCGAACCAACGAAACACTGGGCCGCCTGCAGCAGAGTGCGCAAAGTTAACCACCTGGCCACGGGGCCAGCCTATATACATACATATACATTTATATTTATACAAATTTATTACAAATAAATGTTTAGAAAAGCATAAATGTGAATTATGCTGAATTATGAATTTCCCCACTGGTTGTACGTTAGAGAGTAAAATAAGTTTAGTATGAAAGTAGAGAAATAGTTCAATTGGAATGACTTCTACTGTACAAAATAATAGTAGTAGAAAAAACTGCTACAGTAGCTTCCATCATATTCAATATTTATTTTTACAAGCCAATAAGGACAATTAATCTACAGCTATTATTCTAAACTAAATGCACTGTTCTGACCAGTGACTCCTAATAGAACTACAAGTATCCCTCATAATGAACAAATTTAACATATAGAAGTTTTGTTTTTATAGAAATAAAAGTAAGGTCAAGTTTGAAGTCAAAGAATTTTCATGCATGAGTATTATTGGGTTAAATGCCATTATATTAATATGGTGCAGTACTACTGTAGTATGGCTTCATTTTCAAATTCTGATTCTGCATGTAGAAAAATGGGATCTAATCTTAGAGAAGTGAAGTCAGGAAAACAAAATTCACAAACATCTGGCCTGAACCTTAATGACAGTTTAGAACTTTAATGACACAATTCCAGTCTTTATTTTTTAGCCTGATCTCGACTTGCGTCTCTCACACATGCTGACCCTTCTCCTTGCAGGCTCTTGCATTTATTCTTTTGTATGCATGTTCACATTGATTCCTGGGCCTAAAGTGTAGTTTTTTTCTTTCTCTTTATGAGTAGAGTACCTACCCATCCTTCAATGCTCAAGTCAAATATAAATTCCTATAAACACCTTCTCTTCTCTTCTTTCACTATTTCTCTAATATTCTTTTTCACTAACAGTGTCTCTTGGGGCACTCATTTTTCTCAGAACCCTGCGATGTGGTTACTTGAGTCTATGTTTAATCTACCATGGTTGACCATTAGTTGGCCTTTTGAAGATAGGGTATCTATCATTTTTATCTTCTTATTATCTTAACTTCCATATCGACAATACCTCACATATAGTAGGCAGTCAATAAAAGTTTGTGTGTGAATATATGAATAAGTGAGATTGTAATAAAACAGTGAAGGTTTAAAGGTGTGAAGAGCTTCCAACATAGTGTTTCTGGCATGGGGCAATACCCAGTTATGCTCATCTCAATCTTCTTTGACAAAAGTTTTTGAATAGTCCAGAAGGTCATTTTTTTCCAATGAAAATAAACCTCCCATTTATTTCAGAAATCAGTGGAATTTACTTCATAGGAATTTGTTTTATGACCCACACATATTCCATTTAGGAAAGATTTGGTTGGTTGGTTGGTTTTCTGATTTGATGTATGATGAATAGTAATTTCTCTCATCTTTGTACCTTTCAATAGGATTTTAGAATTCATTTTACACTATTATTTTGGGGCACATTAAGTTGGTATGTGTTTGTCTAATCTTTAGATACTGCGTAATGAACTCTTTTATTATCTTTTCTTATATGCTTTTCTCCCACCCTTGTTAGACTTCATACAGGATTTTTACATATTAAATAATGATGATTATTTGGGGATGGCAAAAATAAGAAAATTTGTAAATCAGTGTGCTGAGACTTTCAAAATATTTTGAATAGGTGATAAACAGGATTTAATATTGAAGGTGTCTGAAGACAACTGTGTATTTTCAGGACGCTATGAATTAACCAACTTTGTTTTACTGTTTATCATGGAGGATGAATTACTGCCTTATGTGGTCTGCTTGTCATGTTTAGAGACTTAGCCTTCCAGTCTGGCACACTCGGGCTTTGTCTGGCTTGCTTTGCAAAGTTGTCAGTAAGATCTTGATGCCATGTTACACTGACTCATAGTAAGCATAATATCACTTATCATCATCCAAAATTTATTTTTAGTGATGTAATAAATAATGCCTAAGTCCTCCAGAAACATGCATGAGAGATAATATAACATAACGGTTAAAAGTTAGCTCTAGATTCAGACAGAACTGGCTTGAATCCTGGTTCTCCCAGTTCCTAACCGTGTAAACTGGGGCAAATAAAAACCACTTTTTTAATCTATATAGTGGGGATAATAATAACTTTCTCACAGGGTTGTCATGAAAATTCAATAAGATTATATCTTTAAAGCTCTTAACACCATTCCTGGCACATGATAAGCATTTGGTAAATGGTAGAGATGGATAAAGAAAGAAAAGGGAAAATTAATTTATAAAATTCTCACCTTCTGTTAGCTTTTTAGAATTGCATATTTCCTAGAAAGTTTCCTATAAAATTTTGCCATATGGCAATTCAGAATAAGATAGATCCATCTTATATTTTGTACAAGAGAAAATAATTTCTGAAATACCAAAAATATTTCATTATAAGATACTTTTGCAAAGTAAGACGGTAGAGATTCTGGAAAATGTTTATAAGGTTTGTTTCATAGTTTGATGTGGTTGACCTTTAATGGTTTTGGAATTAAAATTGTTTTATTCCTTATATTACCTTCATTTACTCAGCAGGTCTTTTTGCACATCTTCCGTATGCCAGATCCTATGCTAAAACAGGCAGAATAGTGGTTAACAAGACCGAGTCCCTTCCCTCAAAGAGCTGAAAGTCTAGAGAGGACAGAGAGAAGTAAATCAGTGATTACAATATAAAGCGAAAGTGTAAAAAGTAATTGTAACATGCTGATTCAATAATAATATTTCCCCTTTGTAAAACGTGTTAATGAACCGCTGAATATATCGTTTAGAACTCTCTACTAACTTTGAAGTGCAGGTGTATGGAAAATTGAAGTTATAAGAGGTTATCTAAATTGCCCAATATTAAATAATTTAAGTGCCAAAATATTGATAGAAATCATACCTTTAGACATCAAAGTTCAGTGTTCTTCCTACTTCACTATAGAATGCCTTTAGAATAAATAAACTGAGACCAGAACAGACAAATGACTGTATCAGCATTGTAGGAGCTAGGAAAACATTCTCAGAAGAAAATTCATGATTTCTTATACCTCTAACCATTAAATAGTCTTTTTCTGAATTAATAGCTTAAGAACATATTTGAGAAGCTTTGTTAAACAGTTGATCTTAACTCTGATGCAAACCAAGCATGACACTTTTAAAATATAAAAAATACAATAATTAAAACATTATATATATTGCACTTTTAGGTTCTCCTGTTCCTTTTAATCTTTCTGCCATGTAAATCTGAAAGGATCGCTAGCTAAAATTAATCAGTGAGGTAAGAATATGAAGTATAAGGGGCCAGCCCGGTGGTGCAGCAGTTAAGTTCACACATTCCACTTCGGCAGCCCCGGGGTTCACCGGTTCAGATCCTGAGTGCAGACATGGCACCGCTTGGCAAGCCATGCTGTGGTAGGTGTCCCACATAAAGTAGAGGAAGATTGGCACAGATGTTAGCTCAGGGCCAGTCTTCCTCAGCAAAAAGAGGAGGGTTGGCAGCAGTTAACTCAGGGCTAATCTTCCTCAAAAAAAAAAAAAAAGAATATGAAGTATGAATACTTAGAAATAACAAAATTGAAATTTTAAATCAGTGCTTTCTAAGTCTATTTCCAGAAAATTAATCCCATGAGCTGATGCTTAAAAATAAATGTTTTTATGGTCAATAAATTTTGGAACTACTACACATCCTTCAAGATTCATGGCATACATCAGCGCTCTGAGAAGTCTCATAATAAAATCGTGTGGGTTTTTTTGACAATAGTGACAATTTATGAAGTGTTTATTAAATGCTGAATACTACACTCCTTACATTATCTTTATTATTTTTTTATTTTATTATTTTATTTTTTATTTTATTGCAGTAACATTGGTTTATAACATTATATAAATTTTGGGTGTACATCGTTATATTTCAATTTCTGGGTAGACTATATCAAGTTCACCACCCAAAGACTAATTACAATCCATCACCTTACACATGTGCCTAATCATCCCTTTCACACTCCCCCCAGTGCCCCTTCCCCTATAGTAAGCACCAATCCAATCTCTGTCTCTATGTATTTGTTTGTTGTTGTTTTTATCTTCTATATGTGAGTGAGATCATATGGTATTTAACTTTCTTCCTGATTTATTTCACTTAGTGTAAACCCTCAAGTTCCATCCATGTTGTCACAAATGGCCAGATTTCATACTTTTTTATGGCTGAGTAGTATTCCATTGTGCATATATACCACATCTTCTTTATCCATTCGTCCCTTGATGGGCACCTAGGTTGCTTCCAACTCTTGGCTATTGTGAATAATGCTGTGATGAACATAGGGGTGCATTTATCTTTATGCATTCATGTTCTTTGATATACACCCCCCAGTGGAATAGCTGGATTATATGGTAGTTCTTTACTCTCAGTTTTTTGAGGAATCTCCACACTGTTCTCCATAGCAGCTGCACCAGTTTGGATTCTCATCAGTAGTGTATGAGCATTCCCTTTTCTCCACATCCTCTCCAACACTTGTTATTTCCTGTTTCGTTAATTATAGCTATTCTGACAGATGTAAGGTGATATCTCATTGTAATTTTGACTTGCATTTCCCTGATAATTAGTGATATTGAGCATCTTTGCATGTGCCTGTTGGCCGTCTGTATATCTTCTTTGGGGAAATGTCTGTTCAGATCCTTTAAACTTTTTTGGGGGGAAGAAGATTGGACCTGAGGTAACATCTGTTGCCAATCTTCCTCTTTTTGCTTGAGGAAGATTGTTGCTGAGCTGACATCTGTGCCAATCTTCCTCTACTTTATGTGGGATGCTGCCACAGCATGGCTTGACAAGCAATGCTAGGTCTGTGCCCAGGATCTGAACACATGAACCCCAAGCCACCAAAGCAGAGTGCAAAAATTTAACCACTATGCCACTGGGCCAGCCCTGCTCATTTTTTAACTGGGTTGTTAGTTTTTTTGTTGTTGAGCTGTGTGAATTCTTTATATATTTTGTATATTATCTCCTTATCAGGTATATGGTTTGCATATATCTTCTCCCAGTTCTTAGGTTGTCTTTTAATTTTGTTGATGGTTTCCTTTGCTGTGCAGACGATTTTTTAGTTTGGTATAGTTCCATTTGTTTACTTTTTCTGTTGTTTCCCTTGCCCAGTCAGACATGGTATTTGAAAATATGCTGCTAAGACCGATGTTGAAGAGCATATTGCCTGTGTTTTCTTCTAGAAGGTTCATGAGTTCAGGTCTTACATTCAGGTCTTTGTAATTTTGAGTTAATTTCTGTGTATGGTATAAGATAATGGTCCACTTTCATTCTTTTGCATGTGACGGTCCAGTTTTCCCACCACCATTTATTGAAGAGACTTTCCTTTCTACATTGTATGTTCTTGACTCCCTTGTTGAAAATTAGCTGTCCATAGGTGTGTGGATTTATTTCCAGCCTCTTGATTCTGTTCCATTGATCTGTGTGTCTGTTTTTGTGCCAGTACCACAATGTTTTGATTACTCTATCTTTGTAGTATATTTTGAACTCAGGGAATGTGATACCTCCAGCTTTGTCCTTTTTTCTAAGGATGCCCTTGGCAATTTGGAGTCTTTTGTTGTTCTATACACATTTTAGGATTCTTTGTTCAATTTCTGTAAAAAATGTCATTGGAACTTTGATAGAGATTGCATTGAATCGATAGATTGCTTTAGGAAATAGGGACATTTTAACTATGTTAATTCTTCCAACCCAAGAGCATGGAATATCTTTCCATTTCTTTGTGTCTTCTTCACTGTCTTTCCATAATGTTTTATAGTTTTCAGTGTACAGGTCTTTCACCTCTTTGATTAAGTTTATTCCTAGGTATTTTATGCTTTTTGTTGCAATTGTAAATGAGATTATGCTCTTCATTTCTCTTTCTGCTACTTCGTTGTTAGTGTATAGAAATGAAACTGATTTTTTATGTTGCTTTTGTATCCTGCAACTAGACTGTATTCACTTATTTCTAAATGTTTTTTGGTGAATTCTTTAGGTTTTTCTGTATATAAAATCATGTCATCTGCAAATAGTGACAGTTTCACTTCTTCCTTTCTAATTTGGATCCCTTTTATTTCTTTTTCTTGCCTGATGGCTCTGGCTAGCACTTCCAATACTATGCTAAATAAGAGTCATGAAAGTGGACATCCTTGTCTGGTTCTTGTTCTTAGAGAAATAGCTTCCAATTTTTCTCCACTGAGAATGATATTAGCTGTGGGTTTGTCATATATGGCCTTTATTATGTTGAGGTACTTTCCTTATATACCCAATTAATTCAGAGTTCTTATCATAAATGGATGCTGTGTCTTGTCAAATGCTTTCTCAGCATCTATTGAGATGACCATGTGAATTTTATTCTTCATTTTGTTAATCTGGTGTATCATGTTGATTGATTTGCAGATGTTGAACCATCCCTGCATCCCTGGAATAAATCCCACTTAATTGTGGTGTATGATCTTTTCAATGTATTATTGTATTTGATTTGCTAGTATTTTGTTGAGAATTCTTACGTCAATGTTCATCAGTGATATTGGCCTGTAATTTTCTTTTTTTGTGTTGCCCTTGTCTGCTTTTGGTATCAGGGTAATGTTGGCTTCATAGAATGAGTTTGGAAGCTTCCCCTCCTCTTCAATTCTTTGGAAGAGTTTGAGAAGGATAGGTATTAACTCTTTGAATGTTTGGCAGAATTCACCAGGGAAGCCCTCTGGTAATGGACTTTTATTTTTTGGGAGGTTTTTGGTTACTGTTTTGATCTCCTTCCTAGTGTCTGGTCTACTCAAATCTTCTATTTCTTCTTGATCCAGTTGTGGAAGGTTGTATGATTCTACAAATTTATCCATTTCTTGTAGATTGTCCAGTTTGTTGGTGTATAGCTTTTGTTGGCGTATAGTTTTTCATAGTATTCTCATAATCTTTTGTATTTCTGAAGTGTCCATAGTAATATTTCCTCTTTCATTTCTGATTTTATTTGTTTCAGCCTTCTCCCTCTTTTTTTCTTGGTGAGTCTAGATAAAGGTTTGTCAATTTTGTTTATCTTTTTAAAGAAGCATCTCTTAGTTTCATTGATTTTTTTTTTTTTGCCATATTTTTCAGTCTCTATTTCATTTATTTCTGCTCTGATTTTTATTATTTCCTTCCTTCTACTGATTTGGGGCTTTATTTGTTCTTCTTTTTCCAGTTCCTTTAGGTGCAGTGTTAGATTGTTTATTTAAGTTTTTTCTTGTTTGTTGAGGTAGGTCTGTATTGCTATAAACTTCTCTCCTAGAACCATTTTTACTGTATCCAATAAATTTTGACAAGTTGTATTTTCATTTTCATTTGTTTCCAAGTATTTTTTTATTTCTCCTTTGATTTCTTTATTGACCCAATCATTGTTCAGTAGCATTTTGTTTGTGTTTAATCTCCACGTAGTTGTGGCTTTTCCAATTTTCTTCCTGTAGTTGATTTCTAGTTTAATACCATTGTAGTCAGAAAAGATGCTTGGTATTATTTCAGTTTTCTTAAGTTAATTGAGACTTCTTTTGTGGCCTAGTATGTGAACTATCCTGGAGAATGTTCCATGTGAACTTGAAAAGAATGTGTATTCTGTGGGTTTTGGATTGAATGTTCTGCATTTATCTACTAAGTCCGTCTGTTCTAATGTGTCATTTAAGGCCAGTGTTTCCTTATTGATCTTCTGTTTGGATGATCTATCCATTGGTGTAAGTGGAGTATTAAAGTCCCCTACTATTATTGTGTTACTATTATTTCTCCTTTTACGTCTGTTAATAATTGCTTTATATATTTAGGTGCTCCCATGTTGAGTGCATAGATATTTACAAGTGTTAAATCCTCTTGTTGGATTGTTCCCTTTATCATCATCTAGTGGCCTTCTCTGTCTCTTGTCACATTTTTGTTTTAAAGTTTATTTTGTCTGATATAAATATTGCCACCCCAGCTTTTTTTTTCATTGCCATTTGCATGGAGTATCTTTTTCCGTCCCTTCACTTTCAGTTTGTGAGTGTCTTTAGGTCTGAAGTATATATCTTGTAGGCAGCATATATATGGGTCATTGTTTTTTATCCAATTGGCCACCCTATGTCATTTGATTGGAGCATTTAGTTCATTAACATTTAAAGTAGCTATTGATAATAATGTACTTGTTGCCATTTTGTTACTTTTTTTTACAGGTGCTTTAGTAGTTCTTCTCTGTTCCATTCTTCTTCTCTTGCTCTCTTCCCTTGTGATTTGATGGCTTTCTTTAGTGTTATGTTTGGGTTTTTTTCTCTTAATTTTTTGTGTTTTTTATTATAGGTTTCTGGTTTGTAATTACTGTGAGGTTGGTATATAATTACCTACATATATAGCTATTTATATTAGGTTGATGGCCTCTTTAATTTGACCTCTTGCTGAAAGCTCTACTCTTTTACTCGCCACATCCCACATTTTATATCATTTTCGATATCATACCTAACCTATTTTTGTGTGTGTGTATCCATTACCATTTTATCATGGAAATAGATAATTTTTGTACTTTTGTCTTTTGACCTTCATATTAGCTTCATAGGTGGTTGATCTGCTGCCTTTACTGTATATTTGCCTTTTCCAGTGATTTATTGCTTTTTTAAAAAATGTAATTTTCTTATTCCTATTTGTGGTCTTCTCTTTTCCACTTAAGTAAGTCCCTTTAGCCTTTTTCATAAGGCTGCTTTCTTGGTGACAAACTCCTTTAGTTTTTGCTTGTCTGGGAAACTCTATCTTTCCTTCCATTCTGAATGTTAACCTTGCTGGGTAGATTATTGGCTGTAGGTTTTTTCCCTTTAGCACTTTAAATATATTGTGCCACTCCCTTCTAGCCTGTAAGGCTTCTGCTGAGAAGTCAGCTGATAGCCTGATGGGATTTCCTTTGTATGTAACTTGTTGCCTTTCTCCTGCGGCTTTTAGAATTCTCTATTTATCTTTAATTCTTTACATTTTAATTATAATGTGTCTTGATGTAGGCTTCTTTGGGTTAAGCTTATTCGGTGCTCTCTGTGCTTCCTCTACCTGGATGTCTGTTTCTTTCCTTAGTTTAGGAAAGTTTTCAGCTATTATTTCTTCAAATAGATTCTCTGCCCCTTTGTCTCTCTCTTCTTCTGGCACACCTATAATATGGATGTTAGTGTGCTTGAGATTGTCCCAGAGGCCCCTTAGACTGTCCTCATTCCTTTTAATTCTTTTTTCTTTTATCTGTTCAGCTTGAGTGATCTCCTCTAGTCTTTCATCCAGCTCACTGATCTGTGCTTCTCTATCATCTACTCTGCTATTGAGTCCCTCTAGTGAATTTTTCTTTCTAGTGTTGTATTCTTCATTTCTGATTGGTTCTTTTTTATATTTTCCAATTCTTTGGGAAGTTCTCACTGAATTTATACATTCTTCTCCCAAGATCAGTGACCATCTTTATTACTTTTAGTTTGTACTCTTTGTCAAGTACATTGTTTATCTCTGGTTCATTTAGCTCTTTTTCAGGGGTTTTGTCCTGGTCCCTTACTTGGAGTGTATTCTTTTGTCTCCTCATTTTCCTCTTTCTCTGTGCTTATATCTATGTAGTACATAGGTCAGCTACATCTCCCGATCTTGGAGAGGTGGCCTTATGTAAGAGATGCCTTATGAGTCCCAGCAGTGTGCTTCCCTCTTGTCACCAGTTGTAGATGTTCTAGGAGTGTCCTGAGTGGGCTACATGTGTCCTTATGTTGTGGCAGTGTTGCTCTTGCTGCAGCTGCCTGGGAAGGCTAGGCTATCCCCCTGGATGGCTGGTTGTAATGCTCAGCTGCATGTGGCTGCTCTGGACATTTCAATCACTTTGTTGGGCATGGGGAGCCCTAATGCAGTTGGCTGCAAGGTCTAATAGCACATTCCTGTTGCAGTTTTTCTGTTAAGTGAGTAGGCCCCCAGCATGGCTGGTTGCTAGGCTCAGGGGCTTACAATTGCTATAGGCCTCTGACTTGCCAGGCTGTTGTCAGCTCTCTCAGTAGCACAGTTGGGTGGAGCTGGCCCCAGGGATGGGAGTACTGATTGTTTCAGGCTTTGGAAAGTGGGGCTGATCCCTTATGTAGCTATTTGGGAAGCGCAAGTCTGCTGCCACTGACAAGCTCCACCACCCACAGGGCCACACACCCTGTCAACACAGTCCTGCCCTGTGTATGCACCATGACCCACTGAAGTGGACACTGTGCTGCAGTGTCCCCACACACTCCATCAATGCAGACCTGCTCCTCACACATGCCCTGCCCCACAGAAGCAGACCCACTAACCTGTCTGCTGGCTGTGGAGGTTCCAGGCAACCTGCCCATGTGGGCCCACAAGTTGCCTGAGGACTACTCTTGGGTGGGGCCAGTCCTAGGGCAGTCTGTCTGCCCTGGCTGAACTGGTTTAAATCAGTACTCTAGTGGGCGGGACAAACCCCTGCACTAACAGGCCACGAGAAGAACTTCAGTGGCACCTGCCAGCCTCTGTGTTTGCATGCCTGTCCTAGGTCACAATAATGGCTGCCACCAGTCTCTCAGTCCTTGGGGTGATCTCACTTCTCACCAAGATTCACCCAGAGCCTGTCAAGTGAGTCTCTTGTCACCAAAGGACTGTGCACATTTCTTTCCGGTGATTTTAGATTGCTTTCCAAAATGAGTGAATTTGTGCGTAGACCCTTTAAGAGCAGGCAATTTTTTTCTCCTTATCTCCAAAAGCTTTTATGGGGGTAGTCCCCATTGTAGTTAATAGCCAGCAAAGTCAGATATTATGATACTTCTCTCAGTTGTGCTGAGTCCAAATGCTGCTTATTGGGGTAATGCTCCCCCACTCAGATCCCCCACTCCTCAAGGGAAGACTTCATATGTTGTGATTGCTTCTGGCCAACTATGAGGTGCTGCAGCTGGAAGGTGCCTTTTTTCTCTCCAGGAAGGAATATCCACCTCTTCCATTCTCATTCAGTACTCTCCCTTGTTGTGGAGGTTCTTTTTATCCAGTTTTCAGTTCTCTCTCAGGAGTAACTGTTCCAAGAGTAGTTGTAAATTTGTTGTGTCTGTTGGAGGAGGTGAATTCAGGGTCCACCTATGCCACCATCTTGACACTGTTCCCATAAAGTTGTGTTTAAACTAGCATTTCTCAAACTTTATGATGGACTCTTTTAGTGTAATAATTTCACAATTTATTCTGGGAAACATGCTTTAAACTCAATGACATGCTTTAATTTTTCATTTTTAATTTTGGCTTTCATTCTCTCAGTGAAATAAAAATTTTTGCCTTGCTGAGCTTAAGCATAGGATCATGGTACAAAATTTGGGATTGACAGCAGAGATCACTGGAGCTGAGAAAACTTACTATAGGGACCAATATTTTCCCTAAAGAGGTAGACAGGCAGAACTAGGAAAAAAATTATAAAATCAAGTAAGAATTAGCAGCTTCAACAAAGAGGAAAAGTATTATCCAAGGAATATGAAGTAAGATTTATCTTTCAAGTTATGGCACTAATAAAGGGGATACATAAAAAATCTTATATAATTCAACAAATATCATGAACATTGATAATTTTTGTTGACTTTTCATGTGTATTTTAAAATTTGACTCACTCTATTGTTTAGGGAACCACTTGAAACAAAGCAATTAAACTACAGTGTAAAGAGATGTTGTTGATGAATGGCCCATTTTCTATATTTTTTATACTTTTAATAATGCAATTGTTGGGACCATTAGTTGCTGAGATCAAGGGAGTTTACAGCTCTAGAGCTCCATTTTTGTCATGTGCGTGTGTTTGCCATACTCTAATCTAGCACAAGCTTAGTAGAAGAGTCTCTATTTCCCAATTTCCTTCTAACTTGATGCCTTCCTATTTCTAATTTTCTAGATTCCTAGGGTTGGTTTTACATTGTTATTTGATGGTTATGTAGTTTATAGCTCCATTATCTAATATTTTAACACATCATTAAACTTTACTGTATCTACCATTCATTGGATTACACTCTCTTCATTAAAAGAATTAATTTCCTCATATTTTATAGAAGAAACAAGCAAATCCTCTTACATTTAAGGACACATAAAATATTGATTAAGATCTCTCAATATAATAATGAATGAATATCATAGGGAGATTTTTACAGACTTTTGTTAGTTTAATATATAGCTACTTCATTATTCCATTATACTTTCAAAGTCTTTGCCACTTTATTTTTATCATTTTCTTAATAAATAGTAAGATTAGTGTCATCTTTGTAGAGTGCTTTACTGTTTGAAAATTGATTTCATATATCATACGTACAAATATTACATATGCATATATTTATATATACTAGTATATTCATATGTACGTATGTATATTTGTATATTATACATAGATGTACAAATGTATATATTATCAGATTTTAGCAGTAAGTGAGAGTTTGACACAGCAGGTTTTTATTATTTACATTTTGAGATGAGGATTCAATTGATTTAAGATTCCAATGCTGCTCTAATAAAATAAATTTAGAATTTAGGTTCAACCTGTACAAATGGTTATCACTACAAAAATAAAAAGAACCTGTGATTTAAGCATGTTCCTCTCAGAAAACAATGATATTTAGGGGTTACTGAAGTTTTCACTTCATGGGAGCGGAGTCTTCATCTGTTCTAGCACTGACGTATCCCGGTGCCTAGAACACTGTGAAGTAGGGCGTAGGTCCTCAACAAATATTTTTTGAAGAACAAGTGGATGAATGAATGCCTATTTCAGTAACTTTTTAAAATGTAGTTTTTCATTAAAATAGCTGAACGTAGACAATAAATGAGAAAGACAACTCTAAAGAATCAAGATTTTGAAACCAAATAATTAGATAAAGTTGAGTGCCTTTTCCACTAATCCTTTAACAGCTATGAAATAGTATAATCATCATATTCCCTCTTCTTGACTGCAATTTTTCTAGTTACTGATTCACTCTTAAAATCTTAATATGGTACTTCTCTTTCATAGTTAGACTAAAATAAACAGAAAGCCACAGGCCGTTACTGCAAGGGACTTTAGAAATTATCTAATACTCTGAACTAAAGTAGAACTCCTCCTATATAAGTGATTCCCAAATCAAGCTCATATAGAAATAACCAGGGGAGCTTTTTAAAAATATGAATTCTCTGCTCTTGACATGGGAATTCTATTTCAGTGTATCTAGATGTGATGATTTGTAACCCTACACAATATCACTGATGGTTGTTTGTCCCATCCGCCTGAGGAATTCAGAGCTCTCTACCTTATCAAGCAGTCTATTATATTCTTGGACATTTGGAGCTAATAGAACGATTTTTCTTAATTGAGCCAAATCCTACACGCCTATAACTTAAAAAAAAAAAAAAGTCCAATGTCTTAACCTGGAGCCTGATTATAAAGGTACTCACTTTATAATTATCCTTTAATTGAGCGTATGTCTTGTACACTCCTTTGTATTTATGATATATTTCACAACTTTAAGAACAGGACAACAAGATTGGAAGTGAGAGTTGCATCAGGGACTGCCATCTCAGAATTGAACCAAGTTCAATACACACACACGTACACACACACTATACTGTATATATATATATATAATATATAAAGTATATCATAATATATATATAATCGGTGGGATATATATAATCAATGTTTTAAAAATATATATACATGGTTTATTTTTTTTCTACGAGAATGTAATTTTCATGTTCTCCAAGTGTGTTTAAAATATTCTTAATGTTATTTTTAAATTATTATTTACCTTTAAGACAAAAATAACACATACCTAAGAGAAACTCTATCTTGGCGTCTTAAATAGTATTTTTTCCACATTAAAGGTTTATCATGTTCCATTTATCTCTATTACATTTATATCTGCATTTCACCTATTATATACTTGTAAATGGTTTCTCCATTTGAGGTTATTTTACAACTTGATATTAAACCAATACATCATTCATCTTGTATTGCAAGGTTACAAATAACTTCAAAATAGTGAAAATTTGCCTCTTTTGCACAATTTAAAAACATTGTAAGTTTTTAACAATGATATGATAAAAACAGAAAAGAAAATTGAAAGATGAAGAAAAGAACAAAAAGATATTGAATGGATTAGTTAATATATTTTTTAAGAAATATTTAGGGGCCAGCTCCGTGGCTGAGTGGTTAAGTTCGCATGCTCTGCTGTGGTGGCCCAGGGTTTGGATCCTGGGCGTGCACATGGCACCACTCGTCAGGCCACGTTGAGGTGGCGTCCCGAGTCCCACAACTGGAGGGACCGGCAGCCAGGAAGTACGGCTGTGTGTGTGTGGG